>NC_081319.1:1516250-1819500 GCF_026419965.1 Kogia breviceps | reverse complement strand
TCCTGCGGCCGGGGGCGGGGGGGGGAGACCGCCGTGCGAGCAGAACAGGGTGTGACCTGCAGGTCCAGTCTCCTCATCTGTGTCCTGGACACAAGAATCACATCACGCCTCGTAAAGCGGAAAGAGGAGAGTGCACGCGCAGGCCCGGGTTGGGTGCTGCAGTGATTAGGATTCCTACCGGTCTCCTAGGAAGCAGAAGCAGAGGGAAATCCACTTGAGATGACTTTCAGAAGCTTAAGGGCATAAGCTTCGTGCAAAGTCTGTTTGGGGTAGAACGGGTAACACACAGGCCAACGTGAGTCATGTTCTATCGCAAATAAAAATCGGCCCATGAATATACATAATCCTCAAGGTAATTCTCCCAATCTCGCGACGGTAATGGAGCCACCCTCGCTCACTGAGGCATGAATATTTACTGTCCTCTGGCTTTACTGCTCTCGATCTGGGTTCAATTTTGCAAATTAAAATGAGGGCTGTGTGGATAGAGAGATTACAGGAGAGCCGCCTGAAGCCCGCTGTCCCCGGAGAGGGAGCCAGGCGGGGGAGCTGCTCCTTCCCGCTGGCCTAGTACTTCTGCCTGCAGCGTCAGGAGCGAGAAAAAATGGGGCGGGGGGTCGCGGGCCGGTCAGGGCCCTGGGAGACACACGGGGCGGCAGCGCGAACAGCACTGAAGGCGGAAGCATGTCTCCAGGTGGCAAAGGTGTGCCGATGCCCGGAGGCCCCTCTTTCAGGTGGCCGAGGGGGTTCCGAGCAGCCCAAACAGCAGGAGCTCCTGGAGCTGGCGCACCTGGGCTCACACCCCGGCCGGGACTTGGAGCCGGGGCGTGTCATTTCACCTCTCTGGGCCTCAGCGTCCTCACCTGCAAAGTGGGGACAAATACTGCCTCCCTCCCAGGCCCGTGAGAGAATCAGGAGCCGGGGAGGCAAGGAGCCTGCAGGGTGGGACACGGGACGGGTCCGCAGCTCCACACGCAACGACCAGGATGGCTTGACGGGGCGGCGATGCCGGCCGAGGGGCGACACAGACCTGCCGAGTGGGAGCGAGTCCCGCTCGGGGCAATCCTGGTGCGGCCTGGCAACCGTCCAGCTGGGCTCGCTAACTGCCTGCGGGGAGGCCAGGGGAGATCCCGACACTCCAGCCAGGTCTTGCTGGTAGAAGCCAGCACCCTTCCGCTGTCCTGGGTGACAGGGCAAGGGGGGCAGGAGACGGAGTGGACGGCGGGGATGAAGGGTGCCGTGACAGGCGGCTCAGGGGACCCTGCCGGCGGCCTGCAAACGTGGGGCACCTGTCTGCCTGTCACAAACCCGGTTCCCTAGAAACCAAAAGCCAGAGATAGAGAGTCACTTAATCTGCCCTCGAGGCTCTAAAAAACCAGCTGGAACACAATCTGTGTGAATTTGGTCCAAAACCCCTTTGCAAGGACAGCGCTACCGCTGCTGGAGCACACGTTATAACTGGCATCAGGCGAGGCCTCCCAGCAGCCCCTGGCTCACGCGGTCCCGTACTGCCGAGGACTGCGCCTCTTGGACTCACACAGACGGGGCTGGGCCAGGACAGCACACCAGACCAGACCCTCCCGCGTGCCCTGCACTCTGCCGGGTCTGAGGAGACCAGGATCCGTCGGACACGACCTCCGCCCCCACCCCCAGAGCTTCCAGCTGCCATACAGTCCGCCCCTTCCTGTGCACCAGGTGGCAAAAGGGCTGCCGCAGGGAGGCGAGGAGGGCGGGGGCTCGAGGAAGCAGCCAGGGCTCCCACTTGGCAGGGACTCGGCTGGGGCGGGAACCCGAACGGGAGGTGGCGTTCGTGCGGGGCCTCGAGGAGGCGAGAGCAGCTCAGGCAGGCGAGCGGCAAAGGCCCGGAGGACCAGGAGGACGCGTGCGGGGCGGGGAGGAGCCTGTGAGCACCGAGGACTGCAGCTGCGGCCAGAGCCCGCGGTGCAGGGCCCGGAGGTCGGGCCAGGGCTGGAGCCTCCCCCTGCCGGCAGGAGGGGCCGTGAGATGCTGCCGCGGGGGCCATGTGCGCCGACCTGCGCCGTCAGCAAGGCCCCCGGGGCAGCCTGGGGGGAGGGAAGGCTGATGGGAGAAAAGACCCGGGGCAAGACGGACCCAGACGTAGCCTCGCTCACCCGCTGCGCCCAGAGCGCCTGAGATGCGGCTGCACACGGCAGGCCCCGCCACTCGGAGTCCGTGGAGCGAATGGAAGAGCCAAACGAGGGTCTAGACTCGGGGAGGCCTGGGTGGGGGGAAAGCACGGGCCACCAGGCCGGGAGCGCGAGGACCCCGGGCCGTGTGTGCAGGGCTTGAGCGGTGCCGGTGGGGCCTGGGACCAAAGGGTTACTTGCTGCGCTTGGAAAACCCTCACCCCCAGCCTGACTAGACGTCTTCTATTTTTCTTTCTGCTTTTTCTTTAAGACCCCAGATGTGTCCCTACACATCAAAAGAGAGCAACTTATAAAGTTAAACTAAATCAAGGGCTTTTGTTCTTAGGCATCGTTGCTGAACTAATTATTCCTGTATGTTGTTTAATGAAATAGTGGTGCCATATATTAAAGCAGTTAACAGGATGAGCACATGAGTTACAAGGAAGGTCGGGGCTGGGATTATAAATTTAACTTTTTCTTAAGAAGAGATGAAACGAACGACCCAACTCCCCGCTGTCGAATGTCATGGAGGGAAAATGATGGCACCGAGAGCGCCGAGGGAGGGCCGGCCGGTTCACGGAGGCTGGCGGCACCGGGCCCGGCCCCGGCTCCCCGCCCTGCTCCTCTGCACCCCGGCTCCGCGCAGGCCCGGGGCTCCCTCCTCATCCCCCACGTCCCTCAGCCCCTGACCTCCAGGACCACGTGATGCCGCACACAGGACGACCGGCCGTGTCGACAGCCATCCAGAAAGCTGCCCACAGCCCTAAAAAGGCGCTCCGGGAGAAGCCGTGCAGCAGCCTCCCCACGGCCAGAAACGTGGGACAGTCCGAGAGTCAGGCCCAGGGGACGGCAGGTGGTGGGGAGCCTCCCTCCCGCGGACCAGAACCCGCCGCACGTCGAGAGGAAACACCGACACAGCGAACGGGTCCATCAGGGAACACACCGTGCTTTTATCCCTGAGCGCGTGCGTGTGTACACGCGTGCACGTGTGCGTGCGTGCATGCACCTCAAAAAGGATGCGCGCGTGCTCTTAATGCCCGTTCTTTCCGGAGAGCAGAATTTCAGGGAGCCTTAACTTTCAGCTTTAGGTGACAGCGTATTAATTGTTCACAAGTATGCATTTCTATTATAACTGAATAAAGCAATACGTAAATACTATTCTTCAAAGGACAGATCCACAAACAAGCGGCGATACCCCTGTGACAGAGACCAGAGCTGAGGGGACCAGAAAGGGCTGTACCCTTCCCGGCAACGCGTGAGGTGCCACAGCAAAGGCGTACTTCAGGATCGCGCGCATCATTGAAATTACTTTAGAACAATTTAAGAAAGAAAACATTTAACGTAAGAATAATGTTATGAAACAACAAAAGACGGGCATCCCTGGTGGCGCAGTGGTTGAGAGTCCGCCTGCCGATGCAGGGGACGTGGGTTTGTGCCCCGGTCCGGGAGGATCCCACGTGCCGCGGAGCGGCTGGGCCCGTGAGCCGTGGCCGCTGAGCCTGCGCGTCCGGAGCCTGTGCTCCGCAACGGGAGAGGCCACAACAGTGAGAGGCCCGCGTACCGCAAAAAAAAAAAAAAAAAAAAAAAAAACAACAAAAGAGCAACTAACCAAGCACTTTGAAAGATATGAGGACATATTTGTGAAACAGCGATGCTAAATGCATCAGAAATAGTGACGTGATATTAAGTAAAAATTAAATAGAGTGATCTCCACTGTACACAAATATATAGCATAGAATTAAGTGAATTAAAGGGAATTCACATAAAAGTGATTGAAGAATTACGGTCAGTTTTTCCCTTTACACTTTTCTGTATTTTTCCCACTAGGTATACACTCCTTTTATAATCAGAAATAAAGATGTCGTCAACAGAGAAGAAGAAAAGATTCCAAAGAAGTGCGTCCAAGTCAGGGCCTCCAGTCCCGAGGCCCGGGCGGTGCAGGAGAGGGCTGGGCCTCGGGCTGGAGGCACCGGCTGGCCAGGGTGGCACTGCAGCCCCAGCTGAGTGCACGGCTTCCAGAGATGGAGCCGCGCCCTCCCGCCAGCAGCACCGCAGGGACCCGGGGCCGAGGAGGACCTCTGTCAGGCGAGGCCCGCGGCCCCTCTGCCGTCGGGAGCGCGTCCTGCCCTCTGGCCACAAGGAGCAGAGGCTCAGCTGAGCTCGGCCCGTGGCCTGGCTCTGCTGGCTCTGACCTGCCAGCTCCGCGCCCCCGAGCACGGGCCCATCTCCTGAGTGTATTCAGGATGAGCGTCCGCCGCCAGGATGGCAGCAAGCGTAAGCGCTGTCCCGACTGGCAGGCCCCGGCACAGGGCGCAGGTAATAATAGCAGGGACGCACCGCCAAGCAGGGAGCAGGGACCACCGCCCGCTCTGTGCAGAGCGTCCCCCCCCCCCAGGCACCCATGCATCCCCGCAGCGCGGGGCGGCTCCCACCATCACCCCACTTTCCAGCTGAGGAAAACGAGTCCCATTGACGTAAGTACCCCCGCCCCCCCAAGTCCCACAGCTGGCAGGCGGTAGCATTCTACCCAGAATCTACGGCGCACCAGGTCCCTGATCAGTTCGGTCTCCCTGCAGCAACGCCGTGACGGGGAAGTGACGCACGGACAAGGGGGCGAGACCCACAAGGCCGCGTGACTTGACCGAGCCCGATTTCAACCAAGAGCCCCCCCCCAGAGTCCAAACGAACGCTCACCCCAAACCGGGCCACCTTCCCGGGGGACTCCCTCTTTGCAGAAGGGGTTAGAATTCCCCAGCAAACACGGTGGGCAGGAAAACTGTCTCTGAGTGTTCTTTACAGCTAAATGGTTAGGGGAGAAGAGAAGGAAAGGGAAGGGAACCACGCCCCCCCCCAAACCCCCCTGGCCCAGAGCTCTTGCTGTGTCCTGTGACCAGAAGGCCGCGAGCCGCAGCCTCCCGCCCAGCCACGGCTGCACCTCGAGGAGAAGTGGGGACCGCAGTGAGCTCTGCCCCAGGGATGGCGGCCCAGCTGTCTCTCAACTGCTCCTCATTAGCCGACATTCCAGTTTTCAGCAAGCAAGGACGCCCCGTCCTTCCTTGGAGGGCGCGGGCCGACCCTCTCCTAACACCGGCATTCTCCTGGTGGGTGCTCAGCCAAACAAAGGCTTCCCTGTCCCGGGCAGCCTGGGGACATGTGGGCGGCAGGACCCCCTCCCCCGCCTTTGCGTGTCCGAGGCTGGCAGGTGGACAGGGCCAAAGCCCGGAGAACAGAGCCTGGCCCAAGAAGGCGCGCCGCCAGGGCCCTGCCCGCCCGAGCGCACCGCAGCGCGGGGTGAAGACTCAGCCCCCCGCGCTCTGGTTCCGTCCTCCCTGAGGGAAGAGCGTTATAATGGCACCGCTCTGCAGGGCTGCCTGGGGTTAAATCAGAAGGCAAGACGGGCAGGAGACGCTTAGCCCCGTACCTGCTGCGCAGAGGGCTCCCCTCCCTCTCTTGAAAGTTCCGTCTCAGAATCTTCCCGACACAGGCCTCCTGACCGCCAGCACCGAGCACGCGAGGTGGAAGCTCTCTGCACCTGTTGTGCTCCCCTCGGGGGCCGACGGCCACGCACGAGTGCGATGGCGACCCGGGCACCGTGCTTGGGGCTGGGACTCCAGGACGGAGCGGCCAGGGGCCTCTGGGCAAGAAGCAGAGCCAAGCAAGAGAACTGGCTCTACCTGGGACCTCTCTGGGCTCCGGCCCCCAGGACGGACGCACCAACTGGATTTTGAAGGATTTCAGAGAGTGTCTCCAACGGCTGGGGATGGAAAGAGCGCCCGACGCAGAACAGCAGCTACACTCGAGGGCTGGGACCAGCGCCTTCTCAGAACCCCGTCCGAGGGGAGAGAGGCCCAGCAGGGGACACCCACCAAGGTCACACGGGAAGAGAGCTGCCCAAGCTGGGGGAGGGGCTGCCAGCCGCACACGTGAGGCCGCGTGTCCCGAAGGTCACGGGAACACGGCTCTGAGCTGAGCGACCCTCTCCCCGAGGAAGCCCCGGTTCCCAGCCTCTTCCCAAGCGCACTCCTCGCCGACCACCCTCCAGACCCCTGCTCTGCGGGAGAGGGGCCGCAACGGGGCAGGGGTGCCCAGAGAGGGGACCCTGGGCACCGCAGAGGGAGAGCCCATCGTACGCCCCACGTGCCAAATGCTGCCCGCTTCTGAAAACTGCAGAGACCAAATGTCTGTAAAAAGCTACATTTTCAGTGAATGAAGGAACCGTGCAATTAAAAGGAACTGCAGAGTTCATCCTTTTCTAAAACACATCACCATCCTCTTATGCGATTCTGATCTGAATCCAATTTTTAATTTTTTAAAATTTTCTTAGAGGGATATCTTCCGCGTTATAAATAATCTTTGTTCATGTGTGTTTTCAGTTAGTCCATCCACACTGTTGTGTCGTTGGTTTCCTTACCGGACGCCTTTAAAAATTTTAAAGCCTTACTGAGTGGGCTTTTGTCCACAAAGAGGGCTGCTTTCACGAGACCTCCCCCGGCCTCTGCCGCACGGCGGGCAGCCCAGGCCAGGGGCATGGCTGCCCGGACGGGGCGAGGCAGGGGGGGTACCGCCCACGGCACATCTTCCGGAAAAGCAGTAGAACAAGCGGAGTGATGCAAGCTCCGTGAAAGACACCGGGAGGGAAGGGCGTGCTCAGCGGGAAGACGCCGCACTCCTACTCCTGTGGGCGCCGGCTCCCCGCCTGAGCCCCCAGAGGGTACAGCACAGGGCAGGGTGGAGGCCAGGGCCCCAGGGGTCATGCTAGAGGGAGCAGCATCCCTGTCCACGGCCTCCAGCTCAGCCCGGGGCTTCAGAGCCAGCGGGGTGGCAGGATATGGTTCTACACGGCCCCTGACTTGCCAGGGGAAAGGAGAGAAAAGACGGGAAATCCTGCGACTTTCTCCCCGGCTTTAATTAAATACACAACTCCGGTGGGTCCTCGTTTCCTAACCTTGCTGAGAGGCCCATCAGACACCATGCCCCAGGGCTGTTCTCGACTATGCCTCAGATGGTCTGAGAACACTGCGGCCAAACGGTGTCCAGATGCTAATGGTGACAGCTGCTTCTCCTCCTGGAAGGCTCCGATACCGAGCTCTGCCTTTGGTCCCCTGACGACTTCATTAAGCTGCACAAGGTGTATGTGGCTGGAAAACAACTGCTCCTTTGTGCTGCTTTTCAGTTTCCTTCCCTAAATGTGTCTGTTTTAAATGGGTCAATGGATGTTCAAGTAGGAAAAGATGGCATTTGAATAAGATCCCAGAATGTGGCATCCAGCCTCCCAGCAGGCCAAGCCCAGCTGGCCAGCAGCGCCAGGACAGGGGAGGGGCCCGGCGCCACGTGCCGGCACCTCTGGGAAGTGTTTCTGCTCCCTCGGGGCCGCGCTGGGCTGGCTGGAAGGGCGCCCTCAGGCGGCTCTGACCCTGCTCCTCGGCCTCAGCCATAGGTCTTCAAATAGCTGATCTCCATCTTCACATCCAAAATCACAAGGATTTGTGGACAGAACCGACGCGCTTTGGCAGCTAAAAATCCAGATCTGAACCCTGGTTCTGCCACTTACTAGTTGTGTGATCCTGGTCCTGAGGTTCTTCTTTGTACCTGGCTCCCCGTCTGAAAACTGGGGAAGGTGCCTCAGCGAGGGTCAGCTCAGCGGGCACGTGTGTCGCCTGCGGGGGACCCAGCAAGCTCTCAGCCAACGGCAGCCCCCCTTCCTGTCCCCCGCGTGCCGACCCCTCTCCGCCAGGAGGGTCTTGGCCCTTGACTTCCTGCCCCGAGGTTTCTCTGTCACCTGCCGCACCCCTCCTCTGCCTGACCCACCCTTAGGACCCGCACCCTGGGCTCTTCCTTCCCCACAAGGGCTCGCCTGCCCGCCGTGCGCCGTGCGAATCCGTGTCTCTGGGCTGCATCTCGCCCTTTCTGCACCCGCCACGCACGGTCACCTGCACCCGGATGGACCCTACCCTCGGGAAAAACTCAGCACCAAACTCATTCATCTTCCCCCGAAGGCCCTCGCCCTGTCATCTTGAGGACAGCCACCTCTCTGTCAGGACCACCCGACAGCATGCGGTCACCGGTCCCAGGCCCTCCCACGACCACGGGCCACGGTCGAGGGAGGGAACACGTTCACGCGTCTAGGGGGAGAACGGGCGCACGGTAGGCCCTCAACATCTCCCCTTCCAGCTCGAAAGAACAGAGCCGCTGCCAAAAGGGGCAAAGCGTGGGCTCGAGGAGACGCTCCACGGGCTCTGACACCAGCGCTGTGAAATGCAACGGCACTGGCTTCCGTTGTTCGTTTGCAAAGCAGGAAGATTCCTTCGCGGGTGAGTGTGTGGAAAGCCTAGTTCAGCACACGGCACACGGCAGGAACTCAATAACGATGCGTCTTCTCCCAGTGCATGCCTTTCCCAGCCCCGGGACCCAGTCCGGTCTGGGGCCCACACTAAGCCAGGGTGAACCTGGCCCCGGAAGGGCTGAGGTCACAGCCTGGGCGCCTTCTGGGACGGACGGACAGCCTGGCTCCTGAGGCCCGAGCGGGCAGGACCCTGGGCCATCGCGTGCCACGAAGGCAGAGCCACGCCGGGGTCTGGCTTCCAGCCCCTTCTCCCGAGGCCCCGGGTCGCAACGGCAGAGGCCTGGGTCACTGCTCGGAGCTCCGCTTTTCCAGTCGTGCTTATCCGCGCACGCGAAACACGTCTGCGAACCGCCGCAAGTTCCAACCCCTTGGCGCGCTCACCCCCAGCTGCTGCTCAACTGCCAAGAGAGGCCGAGGTGGGCCCAGGGCACCTCTGGGACCACACGGGGCCTGTGCCCCACGGCTTAGGGACTGAGGAGATATGCTCCCCCCAGCACGCAGCGGGCACACCCGCAACCCTCTTCACGGCCCCCCCAAACGGAACAGGGTCGGGGCCCAATTCTGCAGACAGAGGAGGCCCCGAGACCCAGCAGTGGCCGCGTACCCGCAGCGGCGAGCGGCGAGGCCGGGCGTGCCCTGACTGGCCCCGTGCAGGTGAGGACGCTCCGCCAGTTCCCGTCCGGTCCCCCAGCCGACTGGAGCCAGGCCCTGAAGGAACGGACAGGGAGCGTGGATTCCCCCTTGGGGTGCTTCGTGAGGCCTTTCAGGCACCAATCTGGGCTTGTGGGGTTCAGGCCTTAACTCCCGGGAGCTTCTCCTTCTAGCCGGTCCCCGGAGCCCCTCTTCCTCAAGGGTAGCCTGAGACATAATCCACCACCCGGACAGGGTCCAGGGAGGGCCACTCATCTCCATGTCCCCCGCCAAGGGGCCGAGCCCCTCCCCCCACACCCAGCACCGAGGCCTCGGCCCCGGGAAACGTGGACTCTGAACTGGGTGTCACTCTTCCCCAAGTCTCTGGCTCCATCTGCTGTCTCTGAATGTGACAAGGAGCTGAGGCTGGAAACAGTGTCCGGAGGGCGGCTGTGAGGCCGCACAGGCTTGGGGAGGGCCGGGCTGGGCAGGAGTGGCCCTGCGTGTGGCCAGGCCCCCAGGCCCGCAGCAAAGCTGCCCTTGCTCTCAGAGGACGGGGCAGGGTAGGAGGGTGCTGGTGAGAAGACTGTTTGCTTGACCCTTGAGCCCACTGCGGTCTGGTTCCAATTAAGTACAAAAATGAGCCTAGTTACTAGGTTACCCTACTTGCTGAAACTTGTCTGAAAAGCCAGAAATCACTTCACACAGGGTGACCTGGGGTTTCATGCATGGTGCTGGGGCGGCGCTAAGGGCTGAGTAGAAAGAATGTGGGTTTGGGGATTAGAAAGTCCTGGACTGGGGGTGAAATCACAGCTCACACGCTGATCCAACCGGGCAGCCCTGGAAAATCCACCTCCCTGGGTCCTACCTGGCTCGTCGATCAAAGGTTAGAAAAAGAAATACCTTGAAAGGATAGCATTATGCAGGTCAGTGAGACAATGTGTGCAGCGAATAGCACAAACCTCGTCTTGTTCAAACCTTTTGTAGTTGAAGAAAACTACCCATTTTACAGATGGGGCAACTGAAGTCCAGAAAGCTCTGTGGGACTTTTAAACATTCATTTTGACTTTCAAAAGGCCACTGTGTATTTTATTGTACATAAGAATCGCATCTAAAACAGAATGACTGAGAAAGGTTAAAAGTAAAAAAAGATAAAGATTACTGCCCAAACAAAAAGAAAACTGGACTGTCAAATTTAAATCTAAGAAGCCTGAATTCTGGGCGGAAAAAGGTGAACTGAGTCAAAGGGCCACCAGTGATTCATGAAGGGCTTAATCTACAACAAGAACATGAGTCATGAAGGGTCACATACCAAAGCGGGGCACATCATATAGAAAGCATAAGGGAAGGGAAGGAAAACACCAAAAACAACCAATTCACCCCAGTGAGCGTCTAACAGATCACGTAGGAAGAACAAGTAAGAATATTAGAGGAGCCGAACAAGAATAAGCGATTAGCTCACACTAAGATCTACACATACACGACATACAAGGGGTGTGTGTGTGTATTTATCTCAAACTTGATAACAGATAAGTCTTCTTTTTAAGAGTCCCTGGAACATGTACAAAATCATATATTAGGCCATGAAGAAAAACGCAATAAACTCCAGTCAACATGACACAGGCCACATTCTCCCCCCACAGGGCAATAAAAACTCTAAACGCACAACAAAACTAACAGGAAAAAGCCCAACTTGGAAACAAAAAAGATTTTCTCACTAAACAACTCTTGAGTCAAAGGAAGACTCAAAGTGGCAAAATATCGAAAGTAACAATAAAATATACAGTGGAACGGAGCTCAGAGGACATTCACAACCTCACACACCTAAAGAACTACGTAAGACCAATACCTTTAGCTTCTAAGTTAGGAAGCTAAAAAAAGAAAAAAAAAAAATGAACCCAAGGAGAGAGGTACAAAGACAAAAGCACAGATTATTCATTTAGAAATGAAAATAGTAGAATTGAGAGAAATGCAAAAGCAATTTCTTAAAAAATGGTAAAGCACGGGGAGATCAGCTCGGTGCTCTGTGACCACCTAGAGGGGTGGGATAGGGAGGGTGGGAGGGAGACGCAAGAGGGAGGGGATATGAGGGTATGTGTGCATATAGCTGATTCACTTTGTTACACAGCAGAAATTAACACAACATTGTAAAGCAATTATACTCCAATAAAGATGTTTAAAAAAAAAATAAAATAGGAAAACAAAAAACAAAACAAAACAAACCAAAAAAAGAATCTATGTATTACCAGGTGTCCCATATAAGGTATACATCAGATCATTCTTAAAAATCATTTAAAAAAAATCATAACGTGGGAGGGGAGGGTGACACAAGAGGGAAGAGATATGGGAACATATGTATATGTATAACTGATTCACTTTGTTGTAAAGGAGACACTAACACACTATTGTAAAACAGTTATACTCAAATAAAGATGTTAAAAAAAATAAAAAATAAAAGCTTAAAAAAAATAAAAAATAAAATAAATAAAAAATAAATAAATAAATCATAACGATAACACAAAAAACTGTAAAGCACAAACACAAAATATTAGAGATAAAAAATAGGAAATGACCATATGTAAACAAATTAAAAGAGGTTTACTTTCAAAACTCAATGCAAATAAATTTGAAAATATAACTTAAATAGACAACTTCCTAGGAAAGTATTTTACCAAAATTGTCCGTAGAAGAGATGGAAATCAAAAAGACTAATAAAAAAGAAAAAAATTAAAGTTATCAACGTGCTAACCCCAAAAAAGTACCAAGTCCAGATGGTTTCAGAGAAAAATTCCTTCTTCAGCCTTCTAAGGAACATACAACTAATTGAACTGCTTAAAAAGAATAAAGAAGGAAAGCTTCCAAATTCTTTCTGTGAAGCTAGCATTCTGATACCCAAACCCGACACGACAAAAATAGGCTACCAGACATTTTGATTATGAATATTAATGTAAACATGGTAACTAAAACATCTGCAAATATCGTTCAGCAGAATAGTAAAAGAATAATATGCTACAACTAAAGAGGGTACACCCAGGACTGTAACCCTAGAAAAACTACTGATATAACAGAGCATATTAACAGGTCAAAAGATAGAAACCATAAATCACTCCAAAAGATGTCAAAGAGGGTTTTGACAAAATTCGACAATAATAATTGACTGAAAAAAATTAGAATGAATGAGTATTTCCTTATCATGAGAAAAAAGATATATGAAACCGAAAGCTAGGTCTCCTTAGGTCAAAACATTAGCTACATTCTCATCAAAATTATAAACAGAAGGACGCCTACCAAATAGCACTTTTCTGGAACCACTGGGCAATGCGGGAAGACAAGAGGAGGAAAGTGGAGGTCTAAATGTTGAAAAGGAAGAATGGAATTGTCCCTACTTGCAAAGGATGTAACTATACACCTAGAAAACTCAAGAGAATCCATGGGAAAAAAATAAGAGAAACAATTATTGAAGTCTGTTTCAGCAAAGTGGTGCGTTACGCATTAATATTAAAAAGAATCAACAGCTTTTCCATACCAAGACAAATTAAAAATTACAATGAAAGAAAAGATCCCATTGATAAGAGCAACCAAAAAGATGAAATGCCTAGGTAAAAACGGAAGAAATGTGCAGGATCTATTTGAAGAAAACTCAAAAACTCTAAGTAAATGGAAAGACATAGAGTGCTCTCAGATAGGAAGACTAGAGATTACAAAGATGCAAACTCTCTTTGAATTAATCTACACTCAACTCAATTCCAATTACAATATCAAAATTACTTTTGGGGAATTGAAAAAATGATATTAAAGTTCATCTGAAAAATAAACACACAATAATAGCTACAAAGATACTGAGAAACAACAAAAGGAGACATGGGAGCGGGAAGAGAGGCAGGAACCAGCCTCACCGGATGAAGCCCATTATTATGAAGCTGGAAAGAGAGAAGAGAAACAGTTTGACAGGAGGAAAAAGCGGACAAATCAATGGAACCACCAAAACAACAATGTAACAGAGCTCAGAGGCGGATTTAGACAACTGATTACCAAGGTGACACAGCAAACGGTGCTGGTGCCACCTTTCTCCCGTATCTAGACAAAGTCAAAGATTAAACGCAAACGGATGAAAGAATATAAAAAACTTCCGAAGAAAGCATGAGTGAAATTACCATCTTGGAGGCCATTCTAAAAAGGACAGGATGCACAGGAGTCCTGAAAGACTGATACCTTAGACCACGTGTAGAAAAAGTCAGAGACTCACAAAAGGGAGGAGGGCTCAGCTATTTACAACACATGCCTGACACAGCTAATTTCCTCGTTTTACAGAGTTTACACGAATTAATGTGAGAAAGACAGCCCAGTACAAAAATGGGCAAAGACTATTAACAGGTAATTCATTGACAATGAAACGCAAATGGCCAATAAACATATGTAAAGATAACCTCATTCATAAATTAAGGAAATCCTACCTTGCCAGGTCAGGTAACGATTAAAATGACGGATATACTTGATTTGGGCAGAGGTCTGGGTATTTGAGCGATCTCACACACAGCAAACAGTTAAAAGTGAGAAAGATGTGAACACACATGCTGACAGATACCCCAAAGATTATAATGATAAAAAAAAGCAAGCATTTTTCCGAGTACGATTATTAAAAGAGTTTTATGTACGTATACAGAGCTATGTATATGCTGGCATTGCCTAAAATGTTTTCTGAGAAAAATTTAGAAAAATCATTAACACTGGCTGGAGTGGGTCTAAGGTCAGGTGGGATGGACAGACCCGTCCGTCACTCTTCGCTTGTCATTTTCGTGCTCTTTGAGGTTTTTAACCAGGTATGTTGTTTACCTTTATAGAAAAGTCGAGGATTATCTCAGAAATGAGACATTGGACCATTTTGTCTTTTTTTATGTGCAAAAACCTTTTATTTTCTTATGAGCCAAGGCTTTTTTTTCAAATAATTATTTTAGGATTTTAATTTTTTTTATTTTCATGGCTGGAAATGAGAACAGTGCATTGTATGGTCACCCGCTCCTGTTATCAGCGTCGACAGGGGGCTTAACTACCCACCACGTTCCTTTCCCTGCTTCGTGGATACGACCACTGGCTTTGTTCTGCCTTAAAACCTGGCCCACGGTCACAGCTAAATGAACACTAGTGTTGTAAGTGATGACAAAAGCCCAATACTATTAAAAGCGCACGCTCCTGCCACAGAAGGGCCGGGGGTCCTACGGCTCCGGGTACGCCTCCCTGCGGCCCCCACCGCACCCCCCCGACCCGGACCAGGATGATGAACGCTGCTCCAAGAAAGTTCTCATTATAACCGACCCTGCAGGAAACGGAGGGACATGATTTAATTCTGCCACTAAATGAGCTTAACCAACACTCGAGCCAACTTGCCCTGATAAAAACAGGGCAGTTTTTCCACGTCGATGTGAAAATTCGTCTTCTTCATGTAGCACCGAGCGGCAGGCACTCAGGCCCTGGGGTCAGCGCCCGCTCCGCACACGCCCTCCTGCCCGCGGGGCCTGGCCGAGCCTCGGCCCTTCCACCCGTGAAGCGACCGTGTATCTGTACGTCGCTCTGGGCGCCGGCCCCCCGCCACCCCACTCCCAACCCACCCAGTTCCTGCCCCCTCAGCCTGAAGGAGAAAAGCAAGGTCGGGGAGGGAGGGGCGGGGGCCCGAAGAGGACCCCGGACCCGTGGGTCGCGGGAGGAGGGGGCAGAGGAGCTCGGGGTCTGGAATGCAACCCCAGCCCCTGCACGTTCAGACGACCTCTGGGCGGGGTTCTCCCTGTAACTTCAACTGTCAGGTCCCAGCACCCCTTCCCCTCCTGCAGAAGCCTGAGGGCCACGGACACTGAGCCCTTGCCCCCCGGGCAGAGGCGATGCCCGGGGACCTGCCAGGGCACGGCCCCCGGGCACACAAGCTCCCAGGCTTCCTCGGCTGCTCCGAGTGGGCACAGAGCTGTTCGCGGCGCAGCCCCGGGGGGGGACACACGCCCGGTGTGGGCCTCCTCGGACACCCCTGCAGCAGCCCAGCAAGAGGACACGAATATACTTGTCATGAATAACATAATAATACAATTCATTTCAGTAGCTTTTTATCATTATTCCAGCCTCTCAAGATCCAGGAGTGAGAGAAAATGCCATATTCCTGCATACAGTGTTGGGCCAAGAAGAGGAAATGAAAAGAAGACCAAGTTAAGGTGGGGAAATTCCCGGACAGGGAGGACGGCGGCTGCGGAGTGGCCACTGCCCCGCCCAGGGGTCTCCTGACCGGCCCCAGGACCCCCGGCTCGGGGAGAAAAACAAGCCGGGTCTGCTCTGCGTGGCGGCATCACCTGCGGAGGACGGCCCGGCCACGGACTCGCGGAACACGGGGTGCACAAGGGGCCCCAAGGCCGTGTCTTTTCTACTGAAGCCTCACAAGGACTCTACGGAGAGGGCGGGGGGACAGCCACGTGTGACGCAGCCGCATGGGCCCCGCTCAGAGAGGAGGAAAGGAGAGCAGAGGGGCCAACCCCGGCCGCACAGGCAGCCACCAGCGGGCCTGGCCTTGACCCCAGGCCCGTGCCCGGGGCCCGCGTCTTCTCAGAGCACTCAGCAAACACAGCCCAAGCACCCGCAACGTGGCGGACGGCAGCGGTGACTCACAGGGAGCACACCCCCTGTGTCCTGGGGGGACGGGGGACCCCCGGGAGGGCCCCTGAACCCCGCCGCGAAGGGGGGGACCCCCACGCCCCGCGCCCTCTCCTGCGCTAGGGCCCCCCACCCGCGTCCAGCGAGCTCTCGGAGAAACCGGCAGGGCGGCTGGGAGCTCACGGACCAGGCTTTCCAGCAAAATGGGACAAGCACTGCTTTGAACCCAGCACCTGGGAGAGCGGTGGGACCAGCCGCAGAGGGCAGGCCAGAAGGACCTAGTTCACAACTGCGCGCGCTGTTATGTCTGCACGTTGCTGTTTTCAAGTCTTTCAACGGCGTGGGAGAGTCCCAGGGCCCAAGGCTCACAGCCTGCGCCAGAATCCAGGGCGGCCCCACGAGGCCCTCTGACGAGGAAACGCAAACCCCACATCACCTGGGGGCACGGCCGCTCTGCCACGCTCCCCGGCGTGAGCTCTCTGCTGCCCACGGCAGCCCCGCTTCACCCCAGCTTTGGAAGGCTCTCTGACCTCTCCTCCCGCGAAGGAAGTCTGAGCAAGGAGCTCAGTCCGAAAACAGAGGCAGAGGCACTGCAGTCGCCAAGCCTCCGGGACGTTATCCTCAAACCGACGGTAACCAAGGGACGGCAAAGCGTCGATTACTGTACGGAGACGCCCAACCTCGAGCTCAGGGAGCCTCGCGAGCTGCCCCCACGTCGCCCCAGCCAGCGCCCGCCCCCCGCGGCCCGCCCCAGGCCCGCCGTGGCTGCTCTCGTCCCTGCCGTGCTCTCTGGCCTCCCGGGAGTCACCAGTGGGTCACCGTCGCCGCAGGCGTCGCAGAGACTGCAGGCGCTCCGCCCAACCTCGGGGGCTCTGGGAGACGCCCTCGCCTGGTGACGCAGAGCCGGGGGTGCTGGACGGGCTGCAAGCCCCCACCCCCACCCCCACCAGGGGCCCTTCAGGCGACGCACACCCGCGGAGGCGCTCGGGCCGCGCGGGGTCACTGCACAAGGCTGCAGCAGGTCAGAGGCCGGGGGGCAAGGAGAAGGCAGCCCCTCGAGCTGCTCCCGGCCGCACTGTCGGCCCCGGGGTCCCGCGCACACGTGGAGGCCAACGAGACTGAGGGAGCGTCAGAGGACGGGCCTGCCCACTGGACTTTGGGGCTGGGGACAGGAGACGAGGTCGAGGCCGGCGGGTGTGTGTGTGTGTGTGTGTGTGTGACACGCCGGCTGTGCGGGGCGTTCCTCCTCCCTGCCTCTGCCCCACCTTCTCCCTACCGAGGGCCGGGAGGCCTGAGCCCGCTGGTCATGTTCCAGGATCCTGCGTGGCCTGCACTTTCCAGGGTGGGGCTTTGGGGGTCTCCAGACTCAGCACATCCCAGTGTGCCCACTGCAGCCTCAGCAAAGGGGGACGAGGTGTCAGCTGGCCCCGAGGGGACAATCAGCCGCTCACGCTCTGCCAGGACCCTGCCCCCCCGAGGCAGCCAGGCTAGGCCAGTCCTAGGGACCAGGGCCCAGCCCACCTCCTGCTGTCTGTCCTCCCTCCTGAGAGACACGCACCGCGGCTGGGGACCAAGCGCCGTGCCGGACACACCCCTTTGGGCTTGCCTTTCCCCGACTCCCCGTTCCCACACTTCCCACGGGGCTCTGTGGGCAGGAAGACAGCTGGGCTGAGGAAGGTGGGACTCCCTGGGGGTCCGCCCCCCGCCCCGATGGGGAGGGCAGGGTGCCCCCCCAGGTGGCCCTGCCACATCATGCGGCTCCCCGGGTGACGCGGGCCGGCTGCCCGGGACCCCGCTAGTTAACGCCGTGACCCTGATGGGAAGCAGCCTGGAGCCACGTGACTTCCCGCAAGTGTGGGTCCTTCTCCATCTCCCACCCCAACCCCAGCCCCGAGGAAGAGTCGGAAAAATCACAAAAGAGCAGTGACTGGAGGAAGGCCACGTTATGCAGTTTGGAATTTTGTTCACTTTGTAAACAAACCGATGGCAATAAATTCTGCTGAACTTTTAATAAGATGCACATCATATTAGGTCTGTATTTTTGCCAAAAAGCAAAAAAAACCATGGGGGAAGTAGAGAGAGAGAAAAATGCCTTGAAGTAAAGATCACAAAAGGGGTTTCCTGTTATGAGATACGGATGCATTTCCTTGACCAAAACCAGACTGACCAAAATGCCAAATCAAAAATTATGAAAACTACAAACAGGTGACAGACTTGAACTTGCTTCCCCTGCTGCCAGCGCTGCTCCCGGAGTGGACAGCGCCCTACGTCAGGCAGTGCCGAGGGGCCGCCCCACCGCGGCCAGGGCTGGGCAGAACGCATCTTGGGGCGCATGGATCCGCTGCAGCTCTTTGAATCGGCGCCCTTCTGCCTCACTCGCATCTGGATGCCCCGATGAGACACCCCAGAAACGGGCACATTCCGGCGCTGGGCCAACAGTGCACGCACTGTAGCTGCAAAATGCCCCGGGCCGGCCGGTGGCGGAGGCGGCCACAGCTGTCCTCCCGGGCGCGTGGGTACAGCCCTCCCGCCGGCACAGCACAGGCCTGGAGGTACGCGCAGGAGGCTGATTCTCCGTCAAAACGGCAGCAACATGCAATGGAGGCGCTGCTTGTTTCTGTTTTTGTTCCATAACAGTTATGATTCAGACAGAAAGGGCAAGTGTCCGAGAACAGCCGTTGCTTTTCCATTCTTCCCGGTCTTCGCAGATGCTGTTCCCCCCGATGGGAACGCCCTTCCCTCACCGCTCCACTTGGTAACGCCTGCCTGTCTGCTTGTGTCTTAGGAACGGTCCTCACGTCCCCCTCCTCGCAGAGCCCTCCATGCCTCCAGGGGGCCACGCAGCCTGTCCTTGGGGTCCCTCTCCACGCGAGCGCGCTCCCCCGACAGCCCCGAGCTCCACGGCCCAGCTGGCGTCACACTCAGGTCCGGGTTCTGCCTCTCAGCGCGGCCGCTAACGCCTCACTCACCCTCTGCGCACAGAAGAGGACTGACCTGCCATGTTGAGGGCCAACACTTGACTTGCTCTTAATGCTCAGATGTGACCGAGCTGATTCACTTTTCCCCTCTAAGCTCCCCTGCTGAAAACAAACTTTCAGGAAGACACGGGTCTTCCCGCCTGCCCTTCAAATGCCAGGCCCCGGTGGGTCGGCAACCTGTCTCCCGGGCAAGCTGCAGGGGCGGCAGGAGAGCAGGGGCCCCACGGCAAGGAGGACCGCTCAGCGGGCACCTGGCCGAGGCCCCCGGCCCCGCCGCGGAAGGCCCTCCGTCCGTGCCCCCCTGCGGGCACTGGCACGGCCCGCCTACAGGCTGGTTCTGCTCGGCCGCGTGCTCTGGGTCCCTGGGCCGAGGGCACGGCCGAGGGCACAGCCGTGGGCCCGGAGCGGCCTTCTCACCAGCACCAGAACAAGCGCTTCTGACGACAGACCCAACGGGAGAAGCGGCCACCTGTGTACAGAGGCTTTCCTAAATTCTCTGACAACCACTACTGCCATTTACAAAGCTGAGGACTTCGAAGGGCATTAGATACGTTTCTCATTTAATCCTCCTGACAACCCCGCAGGGCATCCCCATCACCGTTTGAGAAAAGTTAACTGAGGCTCAGAAAGGTACAGCCGCTTGCCCAAGGTCAGCAAGCCGGAAGGCGACAGGGGTGGCATTCTGAGGCACCACCCTCTGGCTCTCGAGGCCCCGTGATCCTATAAGGGAAATGAGAAAGGCAGCAGGGCTTCCCCGGTGGCGCAGTGGTTGAGGGTCCGCCTGCCGACGCAGGGGACGCGGGTTC
This sequence comes from Kogia breviceps, assembly GCF_026419965.1. NCBI lineage: Eukaryota > Metazoa > Chordata > Mammalia > Artiodactyla > Physeteridae > Kogia > Kogia breviceps. The sequence goes on along the minus strand of NC_081319.1, from coordinate 1,799,972 downwards.
GTGCCCCGGTCCGGGAAGATCCCACGTGCCGCGGAGAGGCTGGGCCCGTGAGCCGTGGCCGCTGAGCCTGCGCATCCGGAGCCTGTGCTCCGCGACGGGAGGGGCCACGGCAGTGAGAGGCCCGCGTACCGCAAAAAAAAAAAAAAAGAAAGAAAGAAAAAGGCAGCAGCAAACGTGGACGTCTGCTAGGAGGAGACAGACACTGAGCTAGGGAAAGAAGGAGGGGATGCTTCCCAGGAACCCCCTCCACTGTGAGCTGGGCCCTGTGCACCCACAGCGACCCTCCCCGAGGCCACCAGAGCTGCCGGCACCTGCCTGGCCACATTCCCAGAGTCCTCGGATAGGCCATAAAGGAATTATCAACAAACTTCAGAGGACTGAAACCATAAAAATTTTGTTCGCTGACCACAGTGGGATGAAAGTATAAATCAACAACAAAAATTAACTAGGAAATCCCCAAATGTTTGGAAATTAAGCAACGCATTTATAAATAACTTGTGGACCAACTAAGGAACTACCACAAGAAGTTTTAAATAATTTTAGCCAAATGATTTTAAAAAATGACATATCATTGGGATGAAACTAAAATAGTACCTATAGGAAAATATATAGTTCTAAATTATACATTAGAAAAAAGAAATACATTGATAATTAAGGGTCTAAGCCTTCATCTCAAGAAGCTAGATGGAGAACAGCATAGTAAACCCAAAGAAAGTAGAAAAAGGAAATAATTGAGAGGAGAAACCAATGGAATAGAAGCAAATGAACAAGAGGGAAAATCAACAAAGCCAAAAGTTGGTTATTTTAAAAGATTAATACAAATGATAAACACCTAGCAAAACTGATCAAGAGAGAGAAAAAAACCCCACAAATTACCAATATCAGAAATAAAACAGACATCACTACAGATTCCAAAAAAAAAGCTAATGATGATTCATTTTATGTCAACAGACAACAATAAGCTAATTCCTTATAAAAACATAACAAAATTGATGTAAGAAGAAATAAAACTCTAAATAGCCATATATACATTGAGGTAGTTTAAATTCATAACTAAAAGCCTCTCAGAAAGAAAACTATAAGCCCTCATAGCTTCACTGGTGACTAGTCCAAACTTTTTGTGGTACGCAGGCCTCTCACTGCTGTGGCCTCTCCCGTTGCGGAGCACAGGCTCCAGATGCACAGGCTCAGCGGCCATGGCTCACGGGCCCAGCCACTCCGCGGCATGTGGGATCTTCCCGGACCGGGGCATGAATGCATGAACCCGCGTCCCCTGCATCGGCAGGCAGATTCTCAACCACTGCGCCACCAGGGAAGCCCCTAGTCCAAACTTTTAAAGGAAGAAATAATGGCAACTTTACAGAAGATCTTCCAGAGAATAAAATGAGTAGGAACTTCTCACCTCTCTTTATGAGGCCAGAATAATGCTGATACTAAAATACGATACAGACATTATAAGAAAGGACAATTATGGAGCAGTATCTCATGAACAGAGACATAAAAATGCTAAACAAAATGTTAGCAAATCAAATCCAGCAATATATAAACGTAATATTCGTGACCAAACAGGATTAAATCTAGCAAGGAAGGTGGGCCTAACATTCAAAAATCAGTAAATATAACTCATCACATTAACAGAATAAAGGAGAAAAACCATATGATCATTTCAATAGAAGCAGAAAAAGCATATTACAAAATTCAACACTCAGTTATGATAAAAAAAAAAAAAGCTTTCAGCAAAACTAGGAATAGAAAGGTACCTCCTCACTCAATTCACAGGGAAAAGCCCATGGCTAACACAGTATTTACTGGTGGAGCAGCACACACTTTGTCCTGACGGCAGGGACAAGACAAAGCCATCCACTCTCCTCCCCTCTGGCGAACGCTGCACTGGAGTTCCAAGTGAGGGAATTAAGGCAAGAAAAAAATAAGGCAGAAAGGGTAAAAAGGGTCATCTGCCTTCCCAGATGACCTGACTGTTTACAAAGAAAGTCCTAAGGATTCCACAAAACAAGTACTAGATCTAGTGAGTGACTTTAGCAAGGTTGCAGGATACATGATTAACATACATAAACCAATTTTGTTTCTATATACTAGCAGCAAACAATTAGGGAGTTTAAAAACATCATTTTAATAGCATCAAATAAAATACTTGGTGAAAGATTTATTAAAACACACGCATAACTTTGCCCTTAACATTACAAAATATTGCTGAGAGAAAATAAAGACCTAAATCAATGGAAAGATATACCATGTTCATGGATTGGAATATTCAATATTTAGAAAATGTCAATTGTCCCCAAAGCATTCTATAGATTCCAGAGAAATGACAATCAAAATTCCAATGCACATTTTTTTAAAAAGGAAATTAAGTTGATTTGAAAATTTGCATGGATGCAAAGAACCTAGAAAGGTCAAAACAGTGTCTAAAAAGAACAAAAAGAAAGACTCACACTACTTGATTTCCAAATTTACTGTAAAGCTACAGTAATCAAGACAGAATAAGATTAGAATAAAAGTAGACCAATCAATAGTACAGAACAGAGTCCAGACACAGACCCAAACATATTCATCACTTGATTTTTTTTCTACAAAGATGCCAAGGCAATTCAATGGGAAAGGCAAATCTTTTCAATAAACGGTACTGAAAGACACATATGAAAAAAATAATAAACTTCAATCCCTTCTTCACACCATACAAAGAAATTAATCTGGGATGGAACACATACCTAAACATAAAGCTAAGAGTATAAAGCTTCCAGAAGAAAAACACAGACTATCTTCCTAACCATGGGGTGGGCACAGGCAGAGATTTCTCAGAGACAAAAAAAGGACAAGCCATACACTTAAAAATCGATGAACTGAAGTTCTCAAAATTAAAAACCTTCAAAAGATCAAGAAGATGAAAAGGCGAACTACAGCCTGGGAGAAATCAACGCAACACATGCTGTCTGACAAAGGACGTGTGCCCCAGTATATAAGAACTACAAATCCACAATGAGATAAACAACTGGACGTAGAAATGTGTCCAAGGACTGAGCAGTCATTTCGGAATGACTGTTGATTGGCCAACAAGCGCGTGAAGACGGAAGCGTCCCGTTTACTCCATCGCACGGCCCCCGAGCCACGTGGCGGGAAGCCCGGGAGGAGGGTGAGCACAGGCCCAAAGGCAGGGTCCAGGCGGCTCCGTACCAGCACCACCAGGCAGTCAGAGAAAAAAAGGCAGAGCTGTCTGTTCTCACCGTCTGTCTTCCAAGACAGACTTTTTGTGCGGGAAAAAAAACAAGGTACAAAACAATGTGTATACTAAGGTATCATTAATATAAAGAAAAAAATCAGGCGGAGGGCGTGTACATGGATATGCTTGAAAGCACACAGACTCCTGCAAAGAAACAGGAAACGGTACAAGGGTGGGAAACACTCTACATCTTTGTGGAGTTTGGATTTTTCCCATCATGAAAATGTTATCACCTGTTTTTTTAACTATTAAAACATAAAGTTAACTACGGGCTGGAGGGGGCACGTCACCATCCTACCTGCCCAGTTAGCTCTCAGAGTTCACGCCAAATGTCTGCATGGACAGCAACCTTCCTGCTGTCACAGATCAGGGCTCAGGAACCGTGGGCGCCCGCAGTCAAAAACAGCTCCCGGGGCGTCAGTGCACGACCCAGTACAAGTAGCTGAACAAATAAGGAGGTGGACGGAGGGAGGACGGTGGATGGCCGGAGCCGGGCTGGTCACTGTGGGAGTGCAGCCGCAGACAAGCCCGGCGGGAGGCTCCACCGAAGCCACACACCGGTCTGGATGCACACGAGGCCCGGCGGAGACATAGACGGATGGGTACGTGTGTGTCTGTGATTACAGATACGTGCGCTCACTCGCACCTCCCAGCCCTGTCTGCTGAGAGGCCCGGAAGCAGGGACGCCCCAGCTCCAGACCCTGGCTTCGGCACCACTCACTCTCCAAGGAAGGGACAGGGCTCCCTGGAGAAGTGGCTGATTCCGGGGCTGAGGCAGGGGTGACACCAGATGGGCCTGGGACAGCATGGGGCCCCAGCTGAGCCTGAAAGGGCTCCCAGGGCCAAGGCAGGGAGGAGCGGAGGAGCAGGGTGACGAGGGAGTGGGTTCTAACCCAGCACGCAAAACGCAGCCTGACGAAATAAACAGACAGGAGAGACAACGCTCCCATAAATAAGAATTCCAAGTGACTTACACAGACGCTCCTCCCGCAGGAGGTGCAGCCTCACTCCCTCTCCCACCCCCACCTCGACCAAGCGGCTTCCAGTGGGGAGCTGGAGGCGGCAGCAGACCCCAGACAGACACCGCTGTGTGTGCAAGAGCTGCAGGAAAGGGTGCGAACGTGCTACGGGAATTCCAAGAAGAAAAGCACAGACGAATGAACTGTCGCTGAGTCCTAACAGAACAGCACACGGCAGTTAAAACCTGGAGCTGAAACCATACCTACCAGCGAAGACAAACGTCAACACAAAATGCTGAATGAACATGAAAAGAGCAAAAGCCTGGAGTAGGAATATGCAGGGTGGGATCGTTTACTCGTAGCTTCAAATAAAACAATATTACATATTATTAGTGAATACAAACCTATGTGGGAGAGGCATTTATGTCAAATTCCAGATAGGAACAAAGGTAACTGGCACAGCAAACTCATGAGTTCACAGGTATTATCAAGTTCCCTTTTAAAGTAAACTTAAAAATTGTAAAGGTGTGTTGGCTAAGCTACTAGGAAGTACTTGGAGGCAAAGGTAACGCGCTGAAGCGGGACGGAGACCTGGGGACAGCGTGAGAGGGGCAGGAGAGTGGGCGGGGCCAGGGGAGCTGGGAGGAGGAGGGGCAGGAGGGGGAGGAGGAGGCACCCTCCCCACGTGCTCCAGGTCTTCGAAAAGTGAAGCGTCCTCTTTAGGCTCCCCAGCTGGTGTCACGCCACCCACAACTCCGGGGACAGGGCGACTCCCGAGTCCCGCCCTGGGCGTCAGAGCCCTGTGTCGGCCCCGCGGGCCCCCGCACCGCGTGCGCCACACCCAGTCTCCCTGCACCCTCAGTGCGACCACCCATCTTGTCACACAGGCCGGAAATCCCAGAGCCCCCGCCCCCCCACCCCCTGCACCCACCGCATCACTTGCTGGGCACGGCCTGTCCTCTCTGCCAGAGCCGCTCCGGACCGAACCGCCGCCATCCCTCGCCGAGACCCAGCCAGCTAGCTCCCCATACCCACGCCGGACCCCTCGGTCAGACGTCTACCCATCTACCCAGCCAGCGTGCCTACTCCCGCCCTCCCCCTCCCGCCTCCCCTGTTTACACCCCTCAGCGCTCCCCTTGCTCTCGGGGTAAAGGCAAATGGTGGGAGGGCTCTGCCCTCATCAGGCAACCCTGGGAGTGCCCAGAAGCCCACCTGGACCCTCTGCGAGGCCCCACAACTAGGGAGGGAGCCCGTGGCCTGCACACCGCAGCGTTCCCCCCGCTCCCCCGACAGGCTACCAGCGCCCCCAGGGCTGTGTGCAGGGAGCCGTTCAGAGGAGCAAACAGACCACACACTTCAACAGAGCCAACCCTATAACTAACCTCCACTGGTTCATCAAGACAAGCTGAGTCATCACGGAAAGGTGAAATTATAAGCGGTATTCTAGGAAGAATTGTGCAGTTTGACGAGAGAGGGGAGTGTAAAATACACGTTAGAAAGATTCCCAAACTCAGGCGTGATTACTTTTGAGCTCTGCAGTCAGCTTCGTGACTATGCGATCTCCCTTTATGGAAAGGGCACGCCGTCCAGCTCGGGGGGTGGTGGGGACGGAGGGTACCCGGCTGCGCGTGACACACAGCCTCACCGCGTCGCGCTGCCCCTGCGCGCCTGTGCTCAGGCAAGCTCTCTGGGGGGCTGACAAAGGGTCACAGGGCTTCTCTCCAATGGGTGGGACCGGAGGTCGCTTCTGCATCCTTTTCAGTAGTGGTGCATTTTTAATGACAAGCACTTATTATTATTTTTTTAATCTGAAGAAAATGTGATTATAATAAACTGAGTCTCCCCGCTCCCACGTGGGGAGGAACGAAGCTTTCTCCAAACCCTCAGTGTGGACCTTCGCTGGTTTAAGGCTGGAAACGGAAGCAGGGTTCCTGCAGGCCAGGGGCGGTGGCAGCATCACACAGACGTCACGCCCGGGATACCCAGCTCAGCCCAAGGGAGACCGCACGTGTGCCCCGGGCCCGGCTTGCCCCGCCGGCCCAGCCGCTGACGGCAGCCCCCGGGTCTGGGCATCTTGTGCGGCGCGGCGGGGAAGGAGGCTCCCAGGAGGACAGAGTCTGCCTGAGGCGAAGCCACGCGGAGCAGACTGAAGCCGAGGGGCTCGGCCCTGACAGCCCGCAGGCCCTGACCCAGCGCGCTCAGGGCGGCAGCAGGCTGTCGTGAAGCAGACGCAGCCCCTCGTCACGTGCGCCACCTGCGTGGGTCCCCGTCACGGGTCATCAAACACCAGCGAGCTCACACGCCCACCCCCTCTGGGCACAGTGCGCCCTCTCGGTCCTGGTCCAGCTGCCGGCCTGGAGCAGGAAGACGGTAACCCTAACCTCGTCCCTCTGCGAACGACGGGACCGGGCGGCAAGGACTGAGAGGGAGCTCCGGAGAGGCCCTTGTGAGCAGCCCCGCGTACACGCAACAGGCCCCGATGGAGAGGGAGACGCATCTTCAGAAGAAACTGACTACAGGCCCTCCGGCAGGGAGCACCCAAAGGCGCCTGCAGGAGAAAGCCAGTCCCCACACCCGTTCCCTGGCCCCTGCTGACGACGGCAGGCAGCCCTGCGTGCTTCCCAAGGATACGGCCGCGCCCGCGTGATGCTCCCCGCAGGCCTGGGGGTGGGGCGCGCCTTGGACCGGAGCAGGCAGGTCACTCGGGCCCACCGGTCCCAAAGCTCCATCACACCCACCTGGTTGAGACCGCCAAGAGGTCAGAGCCCCTCGCTTCTCCCCACCCGAAACCCTGCCGTTGCTATCACCTGGAGGGCGAACATCTTCAAGCTGCCCCCCCAGAGCCCACTCGTAAGCCGCGTACGTCCCAGGGCCCTGGACAGCTGTGCACAGAGCCCGCGCGCGTGCACGTGCGTGTGTGTGCACGCGCGCGGGCCCAGAGCAGCTCAGGCGCGTGTCAACATGTGGGTCTGCTTTCAATCGTGCTGGAACAACTCTACCTGATAAACAAAAACAGATCCAAAATAACCTTTGGCAAAGCAGCGTGTTTTTAAAAGAAAGACAAGGTCCGAGTGATCTGGCAAGAGCAATGCTTGAGCAAACAAACTTGGCCAAGCGAAGCATCCACGGTGCACATCAAAAAGTCCCTCGCAGGCTCCCCGTGACCCGAGGCCGCAGCCAGGAAGGGGGCTGGAGCCGAGGCTGCCCTGGCCCGAAGCGGACAGGCCACACACTTCCGGCCGCTGGTCGCTACATTTCATCCGGGTCACAGGATCAGACCACGGGCCGGGAGCGGGAGGCCAGCAGGAGAGGGCAGGGCCCCCCGCTCCCCTGCAGACAGTCCCTTCCAGTGGGCCCAGCTGGGCAGGGGACAGTGAGGGTCAGCAGGCAGCACGGGCAGCTGTGGGAGAGCCTCGGGGCCCCCCCTCAGGGAGGCGGTCGAGGTCACAAGGTTCTGAACCTCCCAAGCGGCCAGTCTGGCACGGCCTCCCCCGCGTCACAGCTCACGTCTGTCTGCCAGGCGCCTTGCCGCGGACATGGCTCTTACCAGAGCCGGGCTGCAGTCGCCCCGGGGCCCGGGCCGCATCACCCAAACCCCTCCTCTCTCCAGGCCCAGGTTAAGCTAAAACTGAGCGGGACACCAGAGGTCTGCAGAGCCTGAGGCTAGCACGCGGGCAGGGGCAGGGTCACTGCTGAGCGCTCCACAGTAGCCTAGAGAAGGGGGCACGTAGCGCAGAGGCTCAAATCAGGGACGGTGCACCCAGGACGGTCCACAGGAGAGGCTCGCAGGTCTACACCCGCAACACGGGAGCCTGGGGGGCGACTCAGCTCCTCTGGGCCCTGGTTTCTCCTCGTGTCCCCGGGGGGTCGTGGAGAAGCGGGGGGCGAGAACCACGGTGGCTCTGGGGGGGGGCAGGCCCTCGATAGGCAGAGGCACGCGCTCAACACAGCGCGCGGGCGAGAGGGCAAGAAGAGCGGCGCCCGGCCTTCCCGGGGTTAAAACGGGAAAGACGGCTCTGGCTGCTACTGCTAAAGGGACCAGAGTATCACCGGGCCGCCCCACGGGGCAGGAGGCAGTGGCCAGCGAACAAGGGCTTTTGTGAAGCTCAGCTCTTGGGGGAGAGACACGAGGGAGACGGGCAAGGAAAGGCTGGGGGCCTGGGAGGGGTGAGCGAGGGAGAACCGCTTGGGAGGGAGCGCGGGCAGCGGCCCGGGCACGGCAGTCGGAGGGCAGAGGCCAGGAGTCCACGCGTGGGGCCAGCTGACCGCAGGCCGCACTGCAGCGCCGCCGGGAACGGAGGCCCCTCAGGCTTCCTGGGAGGAGGTGACCCCCCGCGCGGCACGCCGGGCCCCCGGGGAGGGTGGCTGTCCAGGGCGAGGCAGGTGAGGCCACAGGGAGGTGAGAGAGAGGAGGGAAGGGCAGAACAGAAGCTGCTCTTTCTCTAATTCTTTCTGTGTTTTCTTCCTTAAAAGCCACACAAGAAACAGATGAATCCAAGCTCGTTGTAAAAGATCTGAACACCAATTACATGGACTAAAACATGAAAGCTCTCTGTCAGCCCTGAATTCCGCCTTCCCTCCCTCCCCCAAGATGGAACCACTATTCACAGTTGCTGTGTCTCCTTTCAGATCTCTTTTGACGCACTTATACACAAACATATGCACATATGCACGGCTTTCCTGAACGGGTGGGACCGAGCTGTACACTTGCAGAGACGGCTCGCGCGTGCCCTGTATCCACAGACACTCACTGAGGGCCCCGAGCGGGCTCGTGGGCCTGGCGGCTCCAGCGGGCTCTCTCCACCCACATTTACGTCACGCGATGAGCCTGTCAGTCCACTCACAGCGCAGAAAACCCGCGCACTCCTTGGCTGCTGGGCTCGGAGAGGGCAGGGAAAACAGACACGGGGCCCGTCCCTCCAGGAAGCGAGGAGGGCGCAGGCTCCACAGCCCCCAAGGCAACCAGAGACACTGATCAGGCCGAGGGCCCCGGGGTCCCACCCCAGCTCACCTCCCGCCGGCCACGTAACCCCGGGCAAGCCACCCCTCCCCTCGGACCCTGCAGCCACCTCTTTCCCGAGAAAACGTCGCCCACGCACTCGGCCCCGGTCAGTGTCCGGGGAAGGCCCCCCGAAGGGTGCGGGTCGGCGGCCGAGTGCCCGGAGACCCCGGTCCCCACGGCTGCGGAGGGCGAGCTCCTGTCACCTGCAGCTGCTGACCACCTCAGGACGCGCCTGGGACCGAGTCAGGGGCCGGCATCAGCGCGCTGAGGGCCGAGGCCTGCGGGCGGCCAGCACCCGAAGGGTTAACGGCCTGCTGCCGGGCCTTCCTGCCGCCAGGACTGCATTAGGGGCGGGAGATGGGCTGCGTCTGGATCGCATTAGGAGCTCTGTTGGCAGCGTTCCCTCTGGCGGGCTGCCTCCCCTCCTGCCCCGACCACTCTCCCCACAGCTCAAAGAAAATACCAGGATCCACATATAACCCCGCGCACTCCCCTCCTGTCTCTTACCCCCGTCTTGAATGAAACAAGCTCTTAAACTCCTGACCTTCCGCCCAGTCACCCCGTTCGTTTCTGGCGCGGCAGCGTCGTGGAGCCCGGGGCACGGCTGCCCTCCCCGCGGACGCACGCTGCGCCGTCGGGCGCGGGCTCCGCCAGGCCGGGGCGGCTCCTCCCGACGCTGGCCCCGGGGCGTCCGTCATCCGAAAGAGCGCAAACACCCCCAGGAAGACCCTCCCTGTATCCTGAAATGCCAACCCCGGGGCCACTCAGACCCTCACCGTGCACGACTGGGAAGTCTCCCAAGCCAAGAACAGGAGGAGGGTTGGCAGCCTTTAAGCACCAGAAATAAAGCCTTAGGAGAAACAGCTGAAGCTCGCTTTTTAACTTTTCTCATCTTTCCCCGCCAGAGGCCCCGAGGCAGTGGCTGGATTCGCCAACAGCGCACAAATTCATGTCTTCCCTGGCGTCGGAGCTTCAGCCCCGTACACCTCCCCTGCAACCGGCTGCCCCCAAATACCTCCAATCTTGCTCGAACCCAACCCACCCTCCCCTCCGCCTCCGCCCTCAGCCCCAGACCTCTCCCGACCCCCCCCGCCCCCGCAGCAACGGCTCCACCGCCCCACCTGCTACTCAAGCCAGAGAGACCTGGGGGCTGTCTTGGACGGGGCCCCCCCCCGCACCTGGCCCAAAGCCACTCTGCCTCACCAGCCTTGTTCGTGCCGCCTCCTCAACAGCCCGTAAGCCCCGCTGCACTGCCGCCAGCTCGGTCCACGTCCCCTCCGTCCGCCTGGACTGCACGACGGCCTCCGAACGGTCCCCAGAAAGGCACTCTGGCCCCCTCGCATCCATTCTCCACGTTGTCGGCCCCTCTAGCGCGCCAGGAAACGCATGTGCACACACACAACCACGCTCCCTTCTCCACCCTTCAAAACCACCTGCGTGTCTCAGTTGCTGCTGGACGGGGACCTCTGGACCCTAGGGCTCCGCCCCCACCCCCAGCCCCACAGCCCCTCTTCCTCGGTGCCTGTTCTCGGAGCAGCAGCCACTGTGCCCTCTTCTCTCAGGCCGTCAAGGCACTAGGCTGCCTCCCCGCTGGGCCGCTGCACGGCTCCCGCTGCCAGAGCACCCCCTCCATGCCCGGCCCCACTCCCCTCCTTCACGCCAGGGACCTGCCACCTGCTCTCAGAGGGCGCGGCCCTGTCGCGAAGAGGCCCGGCCTCGGGCTGCGATTCCACCCGAGCACGCGTGCAGGGCGAGGAGAGGTGCCTGCGGGCTGGCAGACGCAACTACCCAGCGGGACTCGTCCTAATCCACACACCCCTGTGTGTGTCCTCACAAACACTGGTCACCATCGGCAAGCCAAGGACGCGGCTGGCGGTCGGACGGAAGCCAGCTCAGCCCCATCAGGCTGGCTCAGACTCTGGACTTGCCTTGCCCAGAATCATCTCATTTAAATACTTCTGAAAAGACCGAAAAACAGAAGAACTTCGAGTGGCCAGCACTTATTTTTAAACTAGAACATGTTATAATAAAGCATTTTAACAAAACTTCAAACGAAAGCGGGCAAGTGCCTTTACTTTAAGAAGACGTCTCACTTGCCCTTTCCCCATGACTATTACAAGTTGAAGCCTGTGGATAATTAAAGCAATGTTTATGGTATTTTTATTACTGTTTTATTCTTAAAAGAAAGAATGATAAATATTCAGTTTAAGTGGTACACTTGCTCTCTGTGTACTCAGGAAACACTCAACTTTCCTTTAACGAGAACAATAAAACCGAGAAGGTCAGAGCAGCGCCCGCAAGGACGGCAGGGCAGCAGGGACCGCGGCCGCTCGCCACAGGCCGCAGGTGGCCCTCCTCTCCCCGCGGTGGCGGCCAGAGGGGCCGGCAGGGCTGGGAGAGGCGGCCCGGCCGGCCCGGCGCCGCCTTCTTCCTGATGCGTCTTCTGTATCGGGCCCCGGTGAGGGGTGAAGATGGGCCGGCTACACTTCTAGACACAAAGCACGGAAGCCCAGGGGCTCGGTCTTGAGAGAAGCCAGCTCTGCGGCCCTGGGCGCCTCACTTACAGTCATTCTCCGAAAGATAAGCCAGCACCGGGCCTCCCGGCCACTGCGGCACCGAGACGCCAGCCGTGAGGAGGCGTGGCCACCGCCCGCTCCACTCCTGCTTCTGGGCCCACAGGGAGCCGCTTCCCCAAACACAGCCCTCTGAGGTCGTCAGCTGCACGCTTTGAATCGAAACCCTACTCAAAAACAAACTGCTTGTTTGCTTGTTGGCTTTTTCCTACCGTTTTGTGCCCTAAATAATGTCTGGGGCCTCGTCCGGGCCAAGCTCCGGGTCGGGTGCCGGGAGCACAGGGCCCGACGGGCGCAGCCTCTGTCCTCAAGGAGCCTCTGAAGTGGGACGCACGGCGGAGACACACACGGGGGCGAGAGGCCAGCCAGCCAGGGCGGGGCCGCGGGGGCTGCAGGGAGAGACCCCCTCCGGGCGGGGGGAGCCGGTCCGCGAAGGCAAGGCCGCAGGTGGGGCACCAGGGCAAGAGGCAGAGGTCGCTGGAGGTGGGCCAGGAGGGGCTGGGCCGCGGGCTTGCTGGGGCAAGAAAACAGACTCCGTGCCGAGTCCCAGTCTCCCCTCACCCCTGGAAAACAGCTTCCAAGAGCGGAGGCAAAGGTAAGAGGAGCAACGCCAAATCCTGTTTCCGATTTTCTTTTTCCCTTCTGGGGCTTTTTGGTAAAGAGGTGAGTAAACCTGAATATGGACTCGATTTGGAGGCATATGCTATCAAAATCCTGAACTTTCTCTAAAACTTTTATCAACTGCATAGGCATCCACACACCCCTGACGATGCCCCCTCACTATCAAGAGCCGACGCGGGTTCCACGTCAGTAACCCATTTAGCAGCCCCTGCAAAGACCTGTTTCCTCACAACCGGAAAAGGGCCCCGCCATTCACTACTTGTGGAACCCACGACAGGAGTTCCACGTGACAGCAACACCGAACGACAAAGTGTCCTCCCAGGTGCTGGGCGCTCTGCGGCCGGCAGCCCCAGTGGGCAACGCCCCACACCGCACTCTGCCAGAGGCGGGCACAGGGGGGGCTCTCGGGGTCTGAGCCGTGATGGCCAGTGAGGCGCACGAGAGGGGAGCCTGCCTGTGGCTGGTCCTGGGTCCCTGCCTCTCTTTCTGCACCGTCTGCGTCGCCGACAGTTCCTGACGTTTCAAGCCTGACAGCCAATCACCGCCGGAAACGTCACTAGCCTAGAATCCCCAGATCAGATCTTACCGACGGGTTCCCCCTGCCGAGGATGGAAAGCGCCAAAGAGCCCGAGGAGAAGGCCGGCGAGTCGCAGGATGTCTGGGTCTAAGTGGGGTTTGGTTTTTCTCCTTCGCTCCCTGGGCCCCAACATTCCCCCCCACCCCTCAGCTAATGGGCCCCAGCTGGACGGACGTGGCAGCAGAGACAGGGCCAGGGTCTGACAGGCTCCGGCGGGTGGCCTGGCCGGGAGGGGACACAACTACTTATTTGGAGGGGCCGCACCGCACCCCCGGGGGAGTTCAAGCGGTCAGATGCGCCCAAGGAGATTTTAGCGAAACCTGCCAGGGGCGTCACTGGCCTTGGGGGAGAGCCGTCCAGTTTGGAGCCTGCCCTGCAGTGCCCCAGTGTCCGACAGGCCCCGGGCAAGTGACGGTGAGTGGGGAGCCCAGGGAGACTCCGTGGGGGCTCCCGGGGCAGCGGGCGTGATGCCCAGAGCTGGTCTTCGGTGCTGGCCAAATGGCTTCGAATGCGGGCTCCACTGTCTAGGTCTTCTCCCCGGTCAGATGGGGTCACGGGGAAAAAAGGAAGAGCAGAGCTGGCCGTCAGCAAGCGACGGACCCACCCGCCAAGCCCCGAAGGCCAACGTCACCCGCACGACAACCCCAGAGGGTGAGCCGGGGCTACGATTCCGCACAAGAAAGTCAGAGCTCAGAGGCGCTAAGGGACCTGACCAAGATTACAGGGGACTGGAAGCTCTTCCTGACTTCGGTCCTTTCTTCCAAAACCTCTGTTCGTTTCCTGGGGCCACCACAACAGGTCACCACAACCTTGACTGCTTCCAACAACAGAAGCGTGTGTAACCTCTAGCAGTTCTGGAGGCCACAAGTCCAAAGCCGATGTGTCAGCTGGGGTGGCCCCCCCGGAGCCTCTAAAAGAACCCCTTGCATCCCCTCCCCGAGCTTCGGGCCATGCGGGCCACCATGGGCATTGCTTAGCTCCAGGCTGCAGACCCCAGTCCCAGCCTCTAGCTTCATACGCTCTCCTCCCCAAGAGTCCCTGTGTCACTGCACTTGTCATTGGGTAAAGAGCCCACCCTGCTCGGGATGGTCTCACGTAGAGATCCCCATCTTAATGACATCTGCAAAGACTCTCATTCCAAATAAGGTCACATCCCGAGGTTCCGGGGGGACACGTCTCTTGTGGGGCACGATTCAACCCACTACAGTCCACCCTCTGGTCCCCGACACGTCACATCCACCTCATGTGCAAAATACTTTCACCCCATCACAGCGTTAATTCTAATTAGGTCGAAAATCTCATCTAAATACCATCAGCTCAAAAGTATCACCAGCTAAGTCACCTAACTAGGCATGAGTGATCTGGAATGATCTATTCTGGGGCAAGACGCCTCTCTATCTGTGGACCTGTAATACTGGAAAACAAGTTATCTGTTTTTTAAAATACAGGGATAGGGAGAGAACGGAAGGAACTCAGAGGTCACTGGTCCCAAGCAGGTTTGAAACCCAGCAAAACAAATTCCATTAGGTGTCCAGGCCTGCGAATGACCCTCCGTGGCTTGATCCTTTGCCCTCCGGGCCCATGGAAGCTCCTCTGGCCCTGGCCTCTGGGCTCGCCTCTCTGGCCTCTGCCTTTGCGTCCAGAGCTCTGCCCTTGGAGTCATTCCCCCTTTATCTTGAAGGGTAACACACGTTGTGGCTGAGTCCCTCTACCTGTGACTTCCTGCACGTACAATCCCAGAAGTCCAATTGCTTTTTTTTTTTTTTAATTTTGTCGGGTCTCTGTCCCTTTACATCCTGGCTGGCAGTGTTTCTGCGGATATAACAGCCTCAAAAACCGGCGGGTCTCTCATGTATGTGAAGGGAATCTATGCCATCCAACAAGAGGGTTCCCCACAGATCCTTCCTGGAGAAGCCCGGCTCTTTCCTGGCTTCTGCTAGATATGCGGTTGCACCTGTGAGACACACACCCAAGCTCTTCAGCAAAGGCTGTCCAGCCTCACCCGTGGCCTTTCTCCAGGGCACGCGCTCTCCAAAGTGAATCTCCTGCTCTCAGCATCCTTTGGGGTCTGCACAAGCCAAGAACTTCCCACGCCATCAGGAGCTGGCTCCCCTTTGCTAATCACAGCTCCTTCCTCAATTCACTCCTTTCCTCTCACATTGTACTATAAGCAGCAAAGGAGAAACCAGGTTGCACCTTCCACACTTTGCTTAGAAAACCCCTCAGCCAAAATCCAAGTTCAGTGCTACAAGTTCCGCTTCTCCCGACTAGTAAATTAGAGGTCTGCACAGCAATAGATACCAAGAGGGCTGGAAAGCAGGCTCCCGAAAGCAAGAGGAGAACGAACTTTATATTTGCCAAGCAACCTCCATGTGTCCAAGCACCACAGGTCAGTACCTGGGACTCTGAGAGGCAAGTTCATCTTTCTAAGGATGAGAACAGGAGCCAGAGATCTCAGAAGCCCCCACTCGCGCCCCTGAGAGCTTAAGGTGGCCGCCGGCCCTGCCTTCGCCGCCTCCACGCCCTGGGCCCCGGCACTGTGCCCACTGACGGACCCGGTCATCAGACGCCTCTCCTTCCCTCCAGAGCCTCAAGCACCCAAGTCTGCGCCTGCTTCTCACAGAGCCCTCTCCTGCCCCTCAGCCCCTCCCAGCAGCTCTCCCAGGGCAGAGGGGGGACGGGGCCAGGGGGCCCGAGGGGTCTGCCCCAGGGAGCACA
This sequence comes from Kogia breviceps, assembly GCF_026419965.1. NCBI lineage: Eukaryota > Metazoa > Chordata > Mammalia > Artiodactyla > Physeteridae > Kogia > Kogia breviceps. Next base: position 1,784,284 of record NC_081319.1, on the reverse strand, counting down.
GGGAATGCAAGGCGATTCAGCATCTTATTCACTCCCTGCCCCAGCTGGGAGTGAAAACACAGTCACTAGTATAAGCTGAGTTTTGTTAAATGTAAGTCTAGTTTGTTTTCATAATTTTGTGCTTTATTTTTTAAGATTTGCACTTTTAGTACTTGGTGCAACATGGATTTGATCTGAGTAGTCTTTCTATCCAGGACTGACGGCCTTCCCAGGAGGCTCCACGACAGCCCGCAGAGGAGGGGATTGCGCCTCACAGTGTCAGGGGACCCTCGCCCTCCGGCTCCCGCTGCTGCCCCAGGGAGCCCCCAGCTTGGCCCACCCTGGTCACGAGACTCTTCCCTACGACCCCCAGCTCTGCAGGAGGAATGGGTGGAGGGGAGAGACCTCAAGCTGACGTTTCCTTCACCTGCGGAAGGGCTGGCCATTCCTCTTACTCCGAGATGCCCCCCTCCTGCCTCAGGCTGCCCTGGCCCGGAAACGGCCAACGCCGGGCACAGCGCCAGCAGCGCCAGCAGTGCTCCGGCCTGCCCCTCGCTCCGGGCAGACCCTGCAGGCAGGGACCTCCCCCAAGGGTGACGGTGAATTTCATGTGTCCACTTGGCTGGGCCACACGGCCCAGACGTTTGGTTAAGCATTGTTCTGATTTCTGTGAAGGTGTTTTCTGGATGAGATGAACATTTAGGTGAGTAGACTTGGAGTATAGCAGATGACACTCCATAACGGTGGTGGACAAGGCCTGAACAGGAAAAGACTGTCCTCCCGGGAAGAAGAGGAAATTCTGCAGCCAACAGCCTTCAGATTTGAATTGCGACTCTGCCCTGGGTCTCCAGCCCGCTGGCCTCACAATCATACCAGCCAGTTCCTTAAAATCGCTCTCTGTGTGCGCGCACACACACACACACACACACTCACACACACACTCACACACACTCACACTCACACACACACTCACACACACACTCACTCACACACACACACACACACACACACACACACACACACACACACACCCTCTGTCGGTTCTGTTTCTCTGGAGGTCGCTGGTTAATACACCCAGTGAACCAGACCACCGCAGAGTCCGTCTCCACACAGGCCGCCGGACTCCACGCACCTGGGCTGTGAGCGCCTCCAGGGGCGGCACGGTCCCTGGCCTCAGACGCAGGCCTAGAGCAAGCCTCCGCCCTCCTGCACCGTAGCCTCCTCTGAGGACCAGACGCCCTCCCTGCACGCCAGAACTCCTGGGAGGTTTCCGAGCTCGAACCAGCCCTTGTTCCCCACCCCGGATCCCCCGTGAAGGAGAAGGGGTGGTTAGGGAGCTGCCAGTTTCTCTCTTCCAGTAAAAACAAAAACCTTAAGCAACGCCCACCGAAGGGAAGTATCAAGGCCACTGGACACCTTTGAAATCAGAGCCAGGCCAGAAGTTCCCAGGAGTCGGGGGTGACGGGGAGACCCCAGCTGCCACCCTTCTCACAGGTCTTCCACAGATGATGTGGCAGCTGCCAGCGTCACGAGGAATGTGACGCTCATCTGGGTGGTGTCCAGACGGTATGGCTCTGAGCAACACAAGGTTCTAATTGTGTTTAATTTGAAATCCTTGTGGTTAAGCAAAAGGGACCCAGAAATGAGTCCACACGTACTTGCCACCCTGACCTGGGGGTTTGTAGAAAGGGGGAGGGGTTCCACCCAGCGCCCTCACTCGTGGACCACATGCTCCAGAGCCCACACACCCTCTGGAGGCTCCACTTCTTCATAAAGAACGCCTGCTTGAGAGTCTCCCGACAATCGTGCTGTTCCGAGAACCGGGGCGAGCGGTGGTTCCGGAACGGGGGCAGGACAGGAGAGAAGAAGGAACAGGGCAGAGCCAGCCCCCGGGGAGCAGGCCCCGCAGCTGGAGAGGCGCAGCGACTGTCCCCCTCCCTTCCCGCTAGAGGGGGGGGCCGAAAGGAAGGGCAAGGCAAGACTGACCTTGAGGGTGGGGATCTCCACACTGTCCCCGAGGCTGACGGAGCCTGAGAGGATGGTCCCTGTCATCACAGTGCCTTGGCCTTTGATGGAGAAGCAGTGGTCCACAGCCATGAGGAACGGTCCCGAGGGGTCTCTCCGTGGGATGGAAATCTGGGACGTCAGGAGCTAGAAAAGAGATGCTGGTGCCACACCCCGTCGGGAGAGGAGCTGGACGGGGCAGCGCAGAGGAGAGCAGGGGGGTGTGACCAGGGCTCGGGCAAGCTGGCCCAGGAGCTCAGAGCGGACCGCCTCCGACTGCACTCCGAGCCGCTGCCAAGGCCCCACTCCCTCTCTCAGTGCAGAGGGAAAGGGCCCGCGGAGGACGCTCCTCTATCCTCTCCCACTGGGATTCCCGCAGCGGCGTCCCGCCCGCGCACAGCCGCGGAGGCAGCCCACCGAGGGCGCCCGTGGGCACGGCGCTCCCCGGCCTCACGTGCCCGCTCACACCGGGCATCGGCCACCGGCCAGCCCTGGCGGCTCGCCAGCCAGTGTGGCCTCCCCCTCCCCCCGGGGACGCCGCCTCCGGAAAGGCTCTTGCGCTGGCCGTGTCGCCAGGTAACATGCCATTGGGATCGTCGGTCTGTCCACTCCGCCCCCGGGCCGTGAGCACGCCCCCGCAGCTCCAGCAGCTGCATCGCGGTGCCTGAGGGAACCGGAAGGACGTCCCCCGGGCAGCAGCCTCTGTCTGGCAGGGCGGGGGCGAAGGCCCCGTCCCCAAGCTCCGGCGGGGACAGAGGGCCTGGCCCTCCGCGGCGGGTCTGCTTTTCCTGTTCTGCACACTCTCCCGCGTGCTTCCGCCTCAGCCGGCCCGCCGCCCTGTGCTCCGCGGTGCCGCCGGAGCGGAGTACCAAGAGACAAATGGAAATCAAGCGCACGTTAGTCCTCTTGCTTCCTTCCGATTTCGTTGGGGAAGAGACGATCAGAAAAGTATTTGGTGGTGAGTGTCCCAAACCCTTCGTCTCGTGGTAACTACTCTTGCGGAAGAAGACCAGAGTCGCGAACCAGGCTTGGCCTGAGGTCCGCGCAGAGGCTTCTCAAAGGAGCGTAGGAGCGATTTCCGCAGGCGGCATTTTTGTGGATCTTGTTTCAACACAAGCAACTGCCCCAGGTTCCTCGACCGGTGGTCTCCGGAGCGGATGAAAAAGTAACGCCAGCTTCACCCAGAAAATGTTTGTTTCGCCACGTCAGCAAGGTCAGCACCGTGTGATCACAGAAACAGCAGCCGAGCACGTGGTCACACCTGACCCTGGCTCGGCGGACCCAGGGCAGCTGCACCCCGACACCGTCAAGCTGGATCCGAATCGCAGCCCCACCGCACGCTTGCCCTGAGACATCGGGCAAGTCACTTGACATCTGAGCCTCAGGCCCGTTCTTAGCAAAACGCGGAGACGTACCTCAAGCCTCCCAAGCCTTGTTAACAATCATGTAACCGTGGACGTGAATAATCACACACGAGAGGAGCTCAGGGTGGTGCCTGGTGCGTGATAACCAACCTCACTGTCAGCGTAAGCTCTGGCGTGGCACCGTTCCCGCACGTTACACGCGTGAACTCGAACTCCACGCGCCAAGTGGGGGTGCCATCTCCCTGACTTTATAAGTGAGGGAACCGAGGCCAGAGAGAGCAGGTCAAGCGCGGAAGGTCACAGAGATGTGGCGCGGCCAGTGCTGTAATGCACCGTCCAGGGCCAGGGTCAAGACACCTCCCCCCGCAGCCCCTGAGCTGCCCGGGGGCTCAGCTGGGGGACTCCACTCTCACCCTGCCCGCTGGGTGCCCCGGGCCCTCCCAGTGGCTGGGCTCCCCCTCTGTCCGTGATCCCCAAGCCTGGCAGAAGGGACGAGGATGGAAGCCACGCTGGACCCGCCTGGGAGGGATCCACTGGAGGGGCTGGAACAACCGTAGCTGCTGGAATGGGAGACGCAGCCCCGGAGCCCCCGCCTGCCGGGAGCTGCCGCGTGGACGAGTTGGACAGGGAAAGGAAGGAGGAGGCTCACAAGGACGTGGACAGCTCTGCAGAGCCGGGGCTGCCCACTGGAGGCCTGCAGCTCTGCTCTGATCTAACTCCGTGAGGAAGGCGAGGGGGGTGGCACCGAGGGGTCGGTGTGGAGAGTCCCCTCCCCCCGGAGTGAGCCGGAGCCCCCGACGCGGATCAAGCTGGCGGTACCTCAATGAGCTCTGGGATGCCCTGTGGAGCTTCCGTCTCGGGGGCGTCTGGTCCCCCAGGCCTGGCCGCCACGGGTATGATGGGTGCACCTCGGAACCTGGAACAGAAAGACAAGTCCCACTGTGGTCACCGGCGAGCACGATGGCAGGTCTCTGCTCTCACCCCGCGGAAGGTGCGGGGGGGGGGGGGGGGCGGCGGCGGCGGCACTGTGCTCCCTCCCACCTGGCAGACCAGGGCGTGGAGGCCCGAAGGGAACGCCTCGTGTTGAACAAAAGAAGTCAGAAGGGGGCTCCTAGGTTTAGCTGCTACTCCAAACCCTCCCTGAGGAGGAGCGGTGAAGCCCGGGCCCCAGGCCCCTGAATAAAGACGCCCCTGGAGAGGACCACGGGGCACGGCCCAGCCTCCTGCAGAGACTCGGGAAGCACAGGTACTGAGAAGACCCTGCCAGACCTGCCCGGAGGGCCCCTCCACAGCCTCCCGGCCTCCTGGAGAGCCTGCCTCTTCAAGAAAAGACTCTTACTACGAGTATACATTTACCTTTTCCACTGGAGAACAAAAACCCGAGAAACAGAAAAGAGAAACTATACAACCCATAACCCCATCACCGTGGTGTGCTTTCTTCCAACCTTGGTTTCTCCGTGCGTTGCCAAGGAATTATGTTTTTCCTGTTTTGGTTACACTATTCATACAATTTCATATCCTTCTAGTTTATTTGCCATTGCATCGGAAAGAATTTTCTATTGAAAAATAACAACAGCAACAATAATAATAAGACTCACTTGCCTAAGCCAAGAATACGACCTGGACGCTTTCATTGAAACCCCACAGAACCACCACGGACTCGGCACCATTTTACAGATGAGAAAGTGAGGCTTAGAGAGGTCAATTAATTTGGTCCAAGTCACTGCCGTCCGTCTCCGCGCCAACCTCTACCCCGTCCGACTCCAGAACCAGGGCTCACAGCCACCACGTAACACTCCTGCCTCCCCACCCCCCGGCCACCTTCTCTTTCATTTTTACCAGCCGCATAATAGTGCAGCTCAGAATTCACATGCTTTCCCCCCCAGTGTGACTCATTTAGAACATCCCCAATTTTTCACCATTGTGAATAATAATATGTTGGTGGATATGACTTTTTTTTTCTTTTTTTTCTTGGCCTTGATTTGGGATAAATTCATGAGGTACAGGCCAAAAAGACTCAACAAACTGAAAAATCAGCAAAATGTGGAGGGAGGACATTCGAAAAGGCTCTTCTCCGTAAGGCAATAAGAACACTGGGAAAAATGATCAGAAACAACCTTTTCAGAACTCTGCAAATTAACCAAAGGCTTGCAGCAGTCTGTGGAATGTTTAGTCAAGGAAAACAGCTGAATCTCAGGAAGAATAAGGGAACTTTGTGGCAGTTTTACTTGCCTTCTTCTTACCCACCCGTCCTCAACTCTGCAGTAGCCTTAATAACTGGAGTCTGTATTCAGAGTGGAAACAGCAGCTTGACAGCCACTGAAAGTGGCAGAATGTATCTGGCTCCATCAAAGCCCCCTTCCAGAGTAATACCATTATTTTTCCCTCTCTGGCAGTTCCCTGGAAGAGCCCACCCTTAGACCGAAGCGGGGGCTCAGGCCCCGGAGTCAGCGAGCCAGGACCCGCCCTGAGCCAGGGCCCGTCCCACGCGCACGTCTCTGCCTGCGCTCCGAGCCCCAGGCCCAGGGCCGCAGAAGGGGAAAGGCGTGCGCTGAGAATTCCAGCGATTAACCATAAAGCTTTCGGAAATTCAATTACTGTTTATCCAAACCCTTTTGGGCAACGTATTGTAACAAAACATAAATGCGTTTCAGGCTGGGTGTCTGGCCCTTTCCCAGGCTCCAGAGAAGCTGGCCCTGTTGGTTTCCTGAGCACGCCACACAATGGGGCATCCTGGCTGCTGGCAGCCCTGGGGGACAAGAGGCCCCCTCCTGCCTGGGTTTCAGACCTAGGCTGCTGTCTGGGCTCTAGGAGCACAAGGGGCTGCAGCCAGAGATGTCAGGAAGAGTGCTGAGCACAGCCCCGCAGCCCAGGTGGGAGCTGACCCAGAGCACAGCCGGGGGCGCCTCCTGTTCCCAGTGCCCCGCCCCGCCCAGCCCACCCCGCTCCCTGCGCAGCTGTGGTACCTCACGGCGCGAGCCGGGCCCAGACCTGCTGACTGTGCTTGCAGGCTGACTTTCATCAACATACAAAAACAACTCACATCGGTTAAAAAAAAAGTGCACATGAATCTGTGTGTGTGTGTGTAACTCGTGTAAAAGATGTAAACAGAGTCTATGTTTTAGGTTTGGAATAGCAGAATTCAAAATAGTGATACTAAAAAAACCCTTATTATGCCTTATTTTTCTTACCAGTCAAGCCAGATGCAAGAGGCTGGGGTAACTGTAAGCATCTGCCTGACTGCACTCCGGAAAGCCCTAGAACAGGGTCACGCGCACAAGAGGTGCTCCACACGCTACAGCTGCTGTTACTAAGCCCCTACCACGTGCCACGCCCCATATCAAATGCTCCCTCATAATAAACACTGTGCGGCTGGACTCACCAGCTCCCACTTTACAGAGGAAGAAAAAGCAACGCCGAGAGGTAAAGCGAGACGGCCGTAGAGCCGGCACGGAATGCACACCTTGGAGGAGCCGCTGGCAGGAGCCAGGTCACGCGGATTCGGCCTCCCACCCAATCCCGGGGAGAAGGTGGGTACTAAGCAGACGGCTGTGGCGAAAACATAAACTAGGGAAAAGAAAGGGTTTAAAAGCAGGAGGAAACACAGAGGGAGTCTGGGAGAAATGTGCACCAAGGATGCTGTCAGACAATAACGTTTAGTGCAAAGATAAACAAAAACGCCTAGAACACAGAACAGTGTCAATGTTGCAATAACAACTACCTCGAACTATGTACAGGTGGGAAAGACTGACAGGGTTCCGAGGGAAAAGAAACACTTTAATTCGCTGCATTGGGAAGATTGTGGGTACATCTTTATCTTCTATTTTTATTTCTGTTAACATTGATAGATGCTTATGCAAGAGTAATTTTAAATGCTTTCAGAGATAAAGAAATCACAAAGAAAAACAAAGAGCTTGACTACATAAAAATTAGAAACGTCTGCGTGTTAAAAAAAAAACCTAAAACAGAAAGACAAACAACAAATGCAAAAGACTTATTTGTAGGAAATATGATAGACAGAGGGTTAATTAATAACAACATCCTTATTAATATTAAACACTCCTGAATATCAAAAAGAAAAGCATTAAAATCATGAGGCAAACAGACAAAACACATGGGCACAAAGTAAACACACAAAAACACAACTATTCAATACACTTAAGGAAAAATGTTCAGTCATACCAGTAATTAAAGCATCACATATTATAACGAGAGTAAAACAACATTCTATCCTAAATGTTTCAAATATATATTTTTAAAAATATTTTTTAAAGTCTTTATTGAATTTGTTACAATACTGTTTCTGTTTTATCTTTTGGTTTTTTGGCCGCGAGGCATGTAGGATCTTAGCTCCCCAACCAGGGATTGAACCGGCACCCCCTGCATTGGAAGGTGACGTCCTAACCACTCCGCCAGGGAAGTCCCCCAATATATTTTTAAATTAGATACTAGAGCTCACCGCTGGCACCTGTGTGACATGGAAAAGAACACAGAGATGCACGAAAGGTTCTGAAGGGCTCCTTCCCTTTGACCTAGTGACCCCATACCCGGGGCTCTCTCAAGAGGAAGAACCGAAAACACAGACGAAGTTTAATGATGGTCAAAGATGTTCACCCAGGACTATTTACTTACAAGGAGGAAAACTTAAGCCCTTTCAAAGGGTCAGGAACAGGGTGATGGTTACATGAAGAACTGCTCTATATAATGTTAAGTAATAAAAGCAGAAATCAAAAATGTAAATACTTCATGATTACAATTACATGTTTAAAGAGGGAGAACTGAATTCAGCAAAGTTGCAGGGTACAAGGTCACCTGTGTTTCTATACACCAGCAAAAAAAGTCTGAAATGGAAATTAAGAAAGCAATTCCACTTATAATAGCGTCTAAAAGAATTAAACACTTAGGAATAAATCTAACCAAGGACAAGTAAGGCTTGTACACCAAAAACTACAAAACCTGTATAAAAGAAATTTTAAAAAATCTAAATAAATCGAAAGACATCTGTGTCAATGAACTGGAAGACTTACTCCTGTTACGATGTCCATTCTACCTAAAACCATCTACAGATTCAATGCAGTCCCTATTAAAATTCCAACCATCACTTTCTGCTGGAATGGAAAGGCAGATCCTCACATTCCGATGGGAGGGAATTGCAAAGAACCCAAATGGCCACAATAATCTTGAAAAAGAAGCAGAAAGTTGGAGGACTCGGCTTCCCCATGGAAACTTTCCTCAAAGGGACGGTAAGTGAAACAGCACAGTACTGGCATAAGGGCAGACAGAGACCAGTGTAGCCCACGTGTATTTGGTCAATTGATTTTTGACAAGGCCAAAGGGGAAAACGGCAGTCTTCAACAAATGGTGCTATGAAAACTGGATGTCTCCTCAAACGAATGGAGGTGGGCCTTTCACATACACCATACATAAAAAATAACTAAAAATGGATCAAAGACCTAAACTTATGAGCTAATACAATAAAATTCTTAGGAAAAAAATTGGGTAAAATCTCCATGACACTGAATTTGGCAACAATTTCATGACTATGACACCAAAAGCACAGGCAAAAAAAAAAAAAAGAAAAAAGAAAAGAGAAGAAAAGAAAGAAAAGAAAAAGAAAAAAGAGATTGGATTTTATCAAAATTTAAAACTTTTGTGCATCAAGGAATACTGTCAAGAAAGTGAAAAGACAGCGTACAGAATGGAAGAAAACATTTGACAATCTGACAAGGGATTAATGTCCAGAATATATAAAGAACTCCTTCAGCTCAAGAACAAAAACAACGTGACTAAAAAATGGGCAAAGGACTCGATAGCCATTTCTCCAAAGAAGACATACGGTAGCCAATAAGCAGGTGAAGAGAAGCTCAACATCAGTTACCAGGGACACGCAAACCAAGACCACAATGAGATACCACTTCATACCTACTAGGATGGCTATGAGAAAAAAGGAAAACAACAACAAGTGTTGGCGAGGCTGTAGAGAAATTGGAGCCCTGATGCACTGCTGATGGGGGTATAAATTGGTGCAGCCACCATGGAAAACAGTATGGAGGTTCCTCAGAAAGTTAATCGTAGAGTCACCATGCGATCCAGAAATCCCACTCCTAGGTACACACCCAAAGGAACTGAAGCAGGGGCTGGCACAGATATTCGTACACCAGTGTCCACAGAAGCATCATTCACAACAGCCAAAAGAAAACAACCCAAGCGTCCATCGAGAGATGAATGGATAAGCAAAATGCAGCCTATACACACAACAGAGTACTATGCGGCTATAAAAAGGAGTGAGAGATTCTGACACAGGCTGCAACACGGACGGACCCAAAGCACTCTGCTAAGTGAGCCACACCAGGCACAGAAGGCCAAATATTGCATGATTCCATTTATAGGAGGTCCCCGGAACAGTCAAGTTCACAGAGACAGAAAGCAGAACAGAGGTTCCCAGGGCCTGGGGGAGGGGTGGAGGGGGAGGAGTGACTGGTCGGTGGGGACAGAGTCTATGTTGGGGTCCGTGAAAGAGGATGAGGTGACAGACAGTGGTGATGGGTACACGGCCTTGTGAAGGGATTTAATGCCACTTAATTGTACCTTTACAGAGGGATAAAGTAATAAACGTTACGTTATGTATATTTTACTACGAGTTTTTGAATGTGGAAGAAAGGGTGGGGGTGATACTACGCACGGTGGAAAGATAGGAATGGAGTCAAGCAAAATGTCAGCAGCTGCTCTTCTGAGAAACCTTTGGGTGCTCTCCACTTTCTTTTAACTCCTTTTCTCTTATTTTCCAAAGGTTCTTTCAATTACTCTTTGGATAGAAAAAAAAAAGTTTCGTTTTTTTTTTTTAACACTTTTTAGGTTTTGATATGTACATAGCTCAGCAGTCTAAATTTCTCCTTTCTAGATAGAAAGTTTCTTCACATTTGGACCAGCATTTACATAGGATTTACCTAACAACGGACCATGAGAAAAGGAAATCGTCACTTTTAAAATGATTTAAAGAAGTTCTCGGCTGCACGGAGGTAACAGCTAAGTTCTCCTACGAGGTGACTGCCCTGGCTGGCCCAGGCCCGTCGGCCCGCTAAGCTTTCCGTACGGGAGCTTTTCCAGCCCTGGGCACGCTGAATGAGGAGAGCAGAGATGTCAAAGGCCCTTCCGTGGCCAGTATCCTCTGGATGTGTGAGAAAGGCTGTGATTTGACCTTCAACCAATGAATTAAAATAGGAATAGTAATTTAAACACCTAAGTGAGAATTTTCCTTAAATTTAATGAATCGAAATAGTTGATATTAATTTACCCTCAATAGTATCCTAAGCCTTTCCCAGAAGGTCTCGTTTATAGCAAATGACACCGACACTGTGCTGGGCTGTTATGCAGGAGTCCAAAGGACCTGGTCTCCCCTTTCTGACTAGTAAATAAAACGGCAGCAAAAAGAAGATATAATTTTTTATCTTCCGTTTTACAGTCTCATATCCACTTCCGCTGGGAATAACAGAGTCTGAATTCTTATGCAACACTTATCTAAACGTGTCGATTTTATCGGATTGATGAATTTTGCTAACAGAAGCAGCACTAGGAAATCTTTTATGACACATTTGGCCCATTCTCAGGGCTGCAGCTTTAATTTAACCAACTTGAGAATTCTGAGGGAGAGCTGCAGGTGTTAGATCGGAAAAGAAAATCATAAATGGAAAGGCGTATCAATCTTCATGACGGGGAAGCGAAACCATTTCCGCTTGCGTGCCCTCCACGGGCAGGAGAGGGAGAGGTGGCCGCGGCAGGATACGGTGTCGGGCTGCGTAGCAAAGAGGAAGCAGCACTGTCGCCCGGCGACCGCTGTTTAGTATTGATCAGAAGGCGCTGGCCCGGGGGGAGGAGAGGAGCCGATAAAACGAGGAGGTTTGCCGACACCGTGTGCTCAGCAGGGTGTCTTCTCGTTTTCCTGACCGCGGGGGAATAAGCCATGCCCATGGCCGCCCGAGTGCCCGGGTGGCTTTCTGCCCTGTGGTCCCCACACCCCTCCCCCCGCCCTGCCCGGGGGCACCGTCACCCTCCCGCCCCCGCAGACCTTGACGGTAAGCGGCTAGAGCTTGACGGGGCTGGCGGGCCTCCCGCTCTAGACCTCCCGGGCACCCCTGCCGTCCTCTCCCTGTCGGCTGCCCGCTGCCCCCTGGGCTTCCCCCCCCGGCACCGCCCCTACTTCCCACAAGATGAAATCATAACCCCTTGGCATGAAATACCATAGGCCATGTGATCTGGCCTTTCTCCGTGTCCTCTCCACCCGTCCATCCATCCATCCATCCGACTTTATAAGCCTCTGTGACAGGGATCCGCTCCTCACCCAAACGCACCTCTCCCTTTCGATAACCGAGTTGCAGCTAAGCAGGTGGTGAGCAGGCAGGGCTGGGTCCTCACCAACAGGATGGGGAGGGCTGGGGGGGGCGTGGGGCTGACACCTGGACCCGTCCGGGCGGAGCCCGGCTCTGGCTGCTCCCGCAGGATACACCCCACGGCGGCGAGCCGGCAAGGCGCGGGCAGCCTGGGTCTCCGGACGCGGCGCGGAGCTGGACCGCCCTTCCTATGACCCACTAGTGGCTTCTTTGCGCTCCTGGCTCTTCTGGCCTCTGGCGACACCCCAGCAGCCTCCACCCGGGATGCGAGCAAGCGCCCGGCGGGACCCCGCCTGCCCCACCCGGGTCGGCGGAAGCAGGTGCGCCCCGAGGCCCTCTCATCGGCGAACCTACTTGGTGTTCTCTAGGGTCTTCTGCATCTTCTTGGTCATCTTATCGACCGCCGCCTGTCTCTTCCCCTCGGGGAGGAGGTCCGTCTTGTTCAGCACCACCACCAGCTTCTGGCAGGCGATCTGCCCGATCACAAGGCACTCGGCCGACTGGGTCTGCATCCCCTTGGTCACGTCAATGACCAGCATCATCAGATCGATGATCTGGGCCCCTGGGAGAAGAGAGGACAAGGTGAGCGAGGAAACAGGGCAGCTGACTCTGCAGGAAGTTGCCCGACACCCTAGGTCCGGCAAGATGAGCCGGGAAAAAGCTGGGGGTGTCGGGGGGTGGAGGACAACCACGACCTCCCAGCACCGGGCGGGGGAGTCGCTCGACCGTGAACGCCGGCCCCCCCCCCCGGCTCTGTGACCCGATTCTCCTGGTCTCTACGCGGGCGGCCCGGCAGGCTGGCTGGGGGCTCCAGGGGCCCGTGCGTGTAACGGGGTGGCAGCGCGAGGACGCCCCAGGCAGGAGCTCCTTTCTCTGCGGCCAGCGTCCTTTCGTCAGCCCGCGAGGTGAAAACCGGCTCGCAAGCTGCTTCTTGCCCTCGGCGAGGAGGGCATCTGACTCTGATGTGAGCTGCTTGCTTTCTGTCTGACGTCCCCCAGCCACCTGGCCTCTCCGCTGGCCCTTGGACCCGTGCCACCCTGGCAGGTCTCTGCCCCGGCCCCTCCCCCTGCCGGGCCCGCTTGTCCAGGGGTTCACTGTCGGCCCTCTCTGGGTCCTGGCTCAAATATCTCCTCTCGGCGAGGCCCATCCGGACAGCTCGATCAGGACCGCAGCCCGCCCACCTCCCATGCGTTCCGAGCCTTCTTTTCCTGCCCTGTTTCCCGAGGACACTTCGCGCCCTCCGCCTGCCCGCGAAACTCACGCGCTGTGCGCTGTTTGCTTCCGACCTGGCCTCCCCGACTGCCCTGCCAGGGCGCGCTGGAGGCCAGAGGGTCGCCGTTGATACTGCCTTCCCTTCTGACTGGACTGTTGCTCTTTGCTGCCGGCGTAAAGAAGCCAAGAGGAGGTGCTGCGGGTGCGCGCGTGGGCACCGTTGATACCATTTCTCCTTTCAAGTGGATTGTTGCTCTCTGTTGCCAATCTATTTATTTATTCACTCCATCTATTTTCTCCATATCCTATTTATTTATTTGGCAGCGCCACGTCTTTAGCCGCGGCCCGCACGCGGGATCTAGTTCCCCGAGCAGGGACCGAACCGGGGCCCCCTGCGCTGGGAGTGCGGAGTCTAAGCCGCTGGACCACAGGGGGAAGGCCCTGCTGCCGATTTGAAGACACTTCTTAAACACTGAAGAGCCAAGAGCAGGTGCTGCGGGTGCTGCACGGGCACTGTTGAGACTGTTACCCACTTTGATTGGATTGTTGCTCTTTGTTGCCAATCTAAAGAAACTTTTTAAACACGGAGGAGCATATCCTTTGTGGGACAGGCGCATTTTAGGCTTCTCTCCCCAGTTATCTTTGGCTTTTATGACTTTTGTTTTTTTCCATGCAGAAATGTTTGATTTTTATGTTGAAATGGTCAGTCTTTCTGTTTTTCTCTCTTGTTTCTGGGGTTGGTATCTTACCTAGGTATTTTTTTACTTTTAAGATTATATATATATTTTTTTCATGCGTTTTCTTCCAGTACTTTTACAGTTTTAAATGCCTATGCTTCAAACTCTAATCCATTTAGACTTTATTTTGATGTAAAGTGCAAGATGGAGACCTAACCTGAGCTTTATCTGGACGGCTACCCGTCGTCCCTGAGTCACAGTTGCGTCTTTCCCCCGTTTACAGACCGGGGCGCTGAGGCTCGGAAAGGAAGGGTGGGTGCCCGGGACTCTGTGCCAAGCACCCTGCGCTCTCGGCCAGCACCCTCCCCACTCAGCTCGGTGGGTGTTTTGTTGCAAGTCTCCAGCATTTATCGGGTTTTGGCTTTTCTTCCTTTGGGCACGGCTCCAGCACCTGTCTTTGTCTCCTATCTTGTCCTCGGCTCTTTATCTTTTCCTTGTGTCTTACACGGCTCTCTTTGTTGTCTCTCCTGCTCCTCCGCTGCCGACACGGCCCCGTCGTCCTCCTGGGCTCTCCGGGTGGTGACGAGGTACTGCGCCCGGGCTCACGGCTGTCCTGAGGACACTGGCCGTTTGCCTCCGCACCTTGTCCACTCCCCTTCCCTCTTCCCGTCCTCGGGCCCCTTCCCACCTGCTCTTAGGGACGCCGTAGGGTCCCCAGAGACTCAGGAATGCAGGACTCTGGCCAAGAGGCAGCTGGCCATAGAAAAAGCAGACATTTGAATTCGGGCAGCTCCGAGTTCTAGCCGTGCCTCTGATGTTGACTGTCGTGTGACCCGACCTCAGAGTTCTCTCTGTTTGAGCGGGAGGGTCTCCTCCCCGTGGGGTTGCGGCGAGGGTCAGAGCTGACACACATCAGGCAGAAGTCACGAGCTGACATGCGGCCAGGAGCCAGGAGGGTCGTACGAATGCCAGGATGGGGGGCGACGGGAGCCGTAGGGCCCCGGGAAAGAGTGCTCCTCGGCCGTGCCAGGTGCAGGCCCGGTGTTGCCGCTTCTGCAGGAGTGTAGAGGTTCTTTACATGGCCCCTCCTGGAACGTGAGTGTGGGTAGCCCGTGCAGGCTGAGAAGCGTCTCTCCCAGGGCCCATCCGTCTGCAGCCAGCCACGTGCAGCCCCGAGCCCGGGCCCGGCTCCCGACCCGCGTGCCTGTCACCTGGGTGAGGCCGCCGCTTTGGCGTTCCCTGCCAGTCGGGCGGCACGCTGGTTCTGCTGGATGCTGGGTCGGCTCGTCACCTATGGGATACGGGGTGCCTGAGGCTTGCTCTCCTTCTGGTCCGTTCGGCGTAGCTCCTCATTCTCCCAGAGAAGAGGAAGCCGGGCTCCGCAGCCAGTGCGTCGTGGCACCTGGGTGACCAGGGGAGACGTCCAGTCCCGCCCAGGCGGTCCCGCTCGGGCGGCTCACCGCTGGCCTGGGGGAATTCAGCAGGATGCTTGTGGGGGAGCCCCCTCTGCAGGATCGCCCGTGCACCGGGGGACGCAGTGCTCCAGGCCACCGGCTGGCACTTACCGAGGTCCCTGGGGGGGCCTCCTGGGTCTGCCGGATTTGGGGGCTGGCAGCATTTGTTCCACGTGGCGGTAACTCCTCTCCCTCCGCCGCCAGGAAGAACCATCCCAGCAGCGCACTTCCTGGAGGCCCCTGTGCCCGAGGTGCTTCCCACAGCCCTGCGTGCGTCCCCTCCGGCGACTCCGCCCGCAAGTCCCCTGGCACAGACTCAAGAGGCTGCCGCACGTGGGGAGTCGGCGTACTGGGAAGTGGCCGTGCTGATAGCAGGATATCAACTTCCACGGCAGTTTACATCGTCGATAACGGTGCATTTGCACCGCTGAGTGAATACTTAATGTCACCGGTTAAATTTCTTTCCTCTTTATTTTAAATTTGACATTATTTCCCCTTTTTTCGGATGCCCATAGCTTCTGATTAAAAATCAAATTTGGATTAAATATCTGATCTGCTAAAACGTTTAAAGTTTTATATTCAGTTTCTCCGGCAGAAAACTTCTTTTCCCTCAACACATTTTCCCCCCCTTTGGTCCCAGAAGGAAAGTTGCATCTCACAGATAACTTGTTAAATGCTGACCTTTGTAAGTTTTCCTTTATTTTTATTTCTGAAATGATGAAGATATATCATCTACAGAATTGGAAATTGTAATTTTTAAAAGTACTGAGAAACTTTAACCCTGTTGTAATTATTCTGCAAACCTTTAAAGGGTTCTGCAGTCAGTACAACTAGATGAGAAGCTCTGATAGGCTGCGAAATATAGAGGGTCATTTGTGAGCTGCGAGTCTGTGTGACCTGTGTTTCCCACCCACTCGCTCTCTCAGCCCCTCTAGTCTCAGAATGATTTCCTACCCTGGGTTCGTGGGAATCGGGAAGGACACTGTTTGATTCATTCTGGGGAAATACTAGGGATTCTGAAAAAGACAAGACGGGCCAGTTATGTCACTTCCTGTCGCCTGATCAAAGTCTGATGAAGTAACAGATTGACCAAGGGTTACTGCCAGGCGCGGGTGGTGCCTGGTGCCGACCCGGGTTTCCAGTGGGGTCAGTCAAGTCGCCGTGACCTCCGGACCCCTTAGAAGTCCCTGATGTTGGCCGCGCGGCAGCGGGGCTCCTGCTGCAGGGGTAGCGTGTGGGCGCTGGCCTGGGGCTGCAGACGAAGCCCCACGGCCCCTGAGTGTTTGGGTCCCGTCTGCGTATGCATCTTTCTGGGTTCAGTGAGTTCAGTTTTATCTCCCATTCCCGGGATCCCAGCAGGCCTCAGAAGTGAGTGGGCAGATGGGGAGAGAACACAAGCCTTCCCCTCCAGCTTGCAGGCCAAGACAAGGCACTCAGGTAGTTCCACACGCCGGCAGGGAGTGGAATCTCAGCGCCAGGACTGGACTCCTGGTCCACCAAGTGGAGGAGGTGGGGAGCTACGGTCTGCCCACTCAGTCCAACAGAGATCAACGATGCTGTGCCGGAGCTGCGTCTTGTGCCGGAGGCTGCGGACGCAGACTGAAAAGCCAGGCCTTGCTCTGTGAGCCGCAGTGTGTGTGTGTGGGGGGGTCTGAGCGGAGGAGCAGGAGTCGGCGCAGGGCAGGGAGGGGTGCGAGACGCCATGGCCGGCCCCGATTCTGGCGTCTGGCGGAGCGGGGTGAGGACCGTGCGGGTGGAGGCAGGGCAGCGGCTGGGGCCCCGTCCGGAAGGACGGGCCATGCGGCCGACGTGATCCTAACGGAAGCATGAAGGGCTTCGGCTGGATCTTCGAGAGAACCTCCTGAGAGGCAGGGCTGGTAAAGATGGCGCTGGACGGCTGGAGCACTCCGCCGGGGGTCTGGAGAGCTGGCGTGTCCCACTTCAGGCAGGGAGTCCGAGTCACCCGGATTCCCCACCCGTGGACCACACCTGTGACCCCTGCCACGCCCGTGGACACTGCTACGACCACTACTGAGTTATGTGTGTTTAAGTCAAGTCCTTTTTTTTGAACTCAAATGCATTTATATTAAAAAGAACTTTAGGGCTTCCCTGGTGGCGCAGTGGTCGGGAGTCCGGCTGCCGATGCAGGGGACGCGGGTTCGTGCCCCGGTCCGGGGGGATCCCGCGTGCCGCGGAGCGGCTGGGCCCGTGGGCCATCATGGCCGCTGGGCCTGCGCGTCCGGAGCCTGTGCTCCGCAACGGGAGAGGCCGCGACGGTGAGAGGCCCACGTACAGCACAAAAAAAAAAAAAAAAAAAAAAAAAAAAAAATTAAAAAAAGCACTTTACATGACAGTAAATGCGTTAAACGTGCTGTAAGTAGACGTTAACGGAGAAGATAAATAAAACAACAAAGCAAAACAATGGAATGCGCTGCTGTTAGATGTTAACTAGGGCTGGAACTCTGCGCCCCAGGCCTGCTCTGATATTAAGGGATCAGCAGGAGCTGGTAAAAGACACACTAGCCCTAAATCGAGTCTCGCTCTGCCACAAAATCGGGGGATTGGATGAGAATTGGGAAAGGCATGACCTTCGACCCCACCAGGGAGGAGTGTTACCGGGCGCCGGGCACGGCCTCATACCATCCCTCCTGGCCGCCCTGGAAGCACCGGACAGAGTACGTACATGCACTGCTCACCGCGGCCTCCTCGGAGGGGCGCGCGGGAAGAGCAGAGGTGTCCACGCTTCCTCAGGGCAGAGGGGCCGAAGCGGGTCGGCCGCCACTCCTTCCCGGACGGAGGAGATGGCGGGGTACGCGTGGGCTCCAGGGCCGCGGGCTGTCACGAGCCGGGGAGTCCTGCCCCTGCTTCCTTAAGCTACTGTGTCGTCGTCTATCTGGGGTAATCTTTTTAGCTGACTTTGCACAACAGTACAACTCCTGTTCAAGGGCAGCGAAAAGGAGCAGAAAATGGAATTTGAAATGTAGAAATAAAATAATTGTGGCCCATGAGCTATAATTTGATTTCATGCTTTACAGGGAAATGAAAGAAGGCTTCCTTAAAATGTACGGTCTCTGCTCTCTCCCCCCTCCCCCTCCCCCCTTTAACCATTTTAGGATTTCCTCTAGCTCCGAAGAGAAAATAGGATTGTGGAAAACGTTCAGCTCTCAAGTGTCACTGCCACTCAGGGGCCAGCTCGGTTTAATGTGAACTTCCCATTCTGGGTAAGAGGAAATTCTTCAATTAATAAACCGGGTGTGCGGAGGCCAGTCTTTAAGGTTTAATCAATTTCATCTGTACTTAGGATAAAAAGACTGACTATTCTACTTTTTTTTTTTTTTTTTCGTTTTCCTTCTTTAAAAAAATAATAAAATGAATGTTTTATTTTAAATTCTTTGAGGTTCATATCTCCTGTTTCAGGAAATATTGTCTATTTCATGCAGTGAGTATGAAAACTCCCCCCTCCTTTTTTACTTTTGCTAAGAATCTTTTTTCAAAAATAACTAAATTATCCTCTGTCCTCATATACTATAACAGCTCGGGAGATGAGACGAATTATACAGGATTTTGGCAGACACCTCGTAGGGGGCTGGGGAGAGAGACAAATCACCAAATATGGATGCAAGAGCGCCTCTGGACAAACGCTGAGAGGTGGGTGAGGGAGCGCGCGCCCGCAGCCCCTTCAGCGCCAGGGGCGTCTGGAGCCCAGACAACCTCACCCAGGAGGCCTACCCTGCGGTCACCTGCGGGCACGAGGACCTCAGAACAGAAGCAGGGCGTCTCCCCAGCAGGACCGAGTAAACATTCGGACTTGCCGGCCAACCAGGACCCGCAGGACTTCCCGGGACAGAGAACTCCTGAGTCCTCGTCACGTGGTCCCTGGACGCGCGGGGTCCGGTCAGATTCGGGGACAGAGGCCGCGGTCGGGCCCCACGGTGGCGAGTCTGCACCTCGGCTCCGTGTAGCAGCTCAGCACTCGGGGCCGTTTCTTCATCTACAGGCTGGAGATAAAGCCACTAGGAACCTTTTCCAAGGCTGTGTGGTGGGCCTCACACAGCACTCGGGACCCACAGGGCAGGAGGTCCCGTCGGACCCAGGTCCTCCCCAAGCTTTCACAAGGGGCCCGGGTGGAAATGCTCCTTTTAAGTCAGTGTCCTTCGCGAGAACGCTGCCAGCCCGGGGCCCTGTCGGTGTGAGCTCCGTTGTGAGAACGAGCCCGAAAGCCTCACCGCTCTGAAGCGCGGCTGCAACGACCGAGGGTCTCCCTGCGGCTGGGCAAGGTGCAGCCAAGAGCCCGTCCCTGCAGAGACAGCTGGGGCTCCGACGGCGCCTGACAGTACTCGGCACACAGCAAGCACCCACTAGGCGAGCGGGGAGGGAGGGGGGGCCGGGGGAGGGGAGGCAGCCAGGAGGCACACGTGCCGCCGCCGCGGGACCGAGGGAGTGGAGCCAGGAGCAGAGCCGGGCTCTGCCTGACCTGAGGCCCCTTGTCCTTCCACCGGGCCTCCTCCTGGAAGAGGCACCAAAGAGGATTTCTCCTGAGGACAGCAGCCTGTGATCCCAAGGGAGAACCGTGCCCTGCGTTTAGGGCCCACATGCCTTCGCTCCCCGTGCAGTGTGAGGGGGAACGCCTGCGGACACAGATCACGTGAGAACAAGGACGGGATGTCGGGGGAACACACTGGCTCCCTCCTCAGCCCCCTCCCTGCCTGTCCGGGAAGCGCGGGCCGCTGAGCCTCACCCTCACCCGTCCGCAAACGGGACTCCCCCGTCACCCACAGGGCAGCGTGGGGCGCCCAGACCCCACGTGCAAACCTCACGGCCCAGGACCTGGCCCAGCAGGTGCTCGGCCACGGGCGTGACTGAACCCGAGTTCTCGTCCTCACCCATTCATGCCGGCACCGGACCAAGGTCTGTCCTGAGGCGGGGCTGCTGGGCAGACGTGAACACCTGCAGGGCCCGGTGGGTCCTCAACTGAGCGGCGCGCCTGGCGCAAGTCTAGAGGCCGCCGCCACTCCTGGGCCCCGGCTGGAGGGGACATTCCCCCCTCGGCTCCAGCCCACACAGCCAGAAAGGAATGCGGGCCTGGAGTTGTCAGATCTTCTGGTTTTTCAAGAGAAGCCAAAAATCTGGACCATTGTATGAAATTTGCCCATTTTTAAATGTTGACAACCGATTCAAAACAAAATATTTAAACGGTGCGGCCCAAACAAAACATGTCCGTTGGCCAAAACCGGCCTGCGGCTCCCAGTGTGAGGTCTCTGGAGGGAGTTTTCTCGAGAAAGAGAGGTTGCCGGAACCAGAACAAACAACCACCTCTTTGGCCGCGTGAATCAGGAAAGCACTCGGGGACCCATCTGTTGAGCTCGGGCCCCTCGCGCCCTCATGACCCACACTGGGCCTCAGTGGGGACAGGAAGGTTCATCCTGGAGGGAAAGGGCGGCAGGCCCTCTGCTGTCATCAGGTCCCAGTGGGCTAGAGCAGGGGACACGAGGCCACAGGCCCGCGGTCAGACGAACCTCAGCTTGGACCCGGCCCCTGTAGGCCACAAGGGGCGAGCCGCCCCTCCCCGGCCTCCCCGGGGCCTCGTGTAGGGCTCCCCAGGCCCCCAGGCTCTGAACCGAGGCTGCAGCTGTCACAGCCTGTCTACCAGGATGGGCGGGGCTGACACACGGCTGCTCTCTGGTGGTCTTCTCACTACAGCTTCAAGCAGCGGTTCTCACACCGAGTCTCAAAACGCCCCCGGTAGGCAGAAAGTCTGAGATGACCTGAGACGACGATTTTCCTGGAAGAGTGAAGCAGGAAAACCTCGGCGGCACCAGAGGCCGGAACGTCCTCCAGACAGACGCTCTCCTCATCTCGTCCCTGGGACGAGCCCTTTCCACGAGAGCTGCGCGTTGGCCTCGCAGCTAACGTTTAGCAGCAGCAGGCACCACTATCGACGCCACGCTCTGCAGAGGGACACGTGGAGGCCCCGAGAAGCTACATCACGCCCAAGGTAAAGAGCCAGTCGGTGGCGGGCACTGAGCCCAGAGCCCCGGGTCCACAAGCAGCACGTCAGTTGCCCTGCGTGGGGAAGAGCTCAGAGCCCCCGAGGAGCAGAGAGGAGGGCAGTAGGCCTGGGCCCCCAGCCTCCCCTCCCTCCCCCCCTCTCCTCCCCACGTGCCCCGCAGCTCCCGGTCAGCCCCGCTGTCTCCCCCTGGGACCTGGGCACAAGGCCACGCGCCCGAGCGAGCGCTCCTCCCGTCTCGTCCCTTCTCCTGGCACCTCAGACTTTGAACTGCAGCTCAGATGTCACCTCCCAGGGATCCTCCCGACTCTCCGTGGTCTGGATGAGGTGGCCCTCCCTCGGGGTGCCGTGGTCCCCACACTGCCAGGACAGCCCCGTTCTGTGACTTGCCCGCGCCCCTGCAGCCTCCCCCCGGGGACAGAGCCCCTGACGGGCAGCGGCTCAGAGCCGGTGGCCAGCGAGCGCCCCTGCAAGGAGTGAACGGAACTGGGATATGCGGTTAAAGCGCTGAGCAGGGCCCTCCACCAGCCACGAACGGACTCTTCTCTGTTCCGTAGTGGTGACCTCCTGCTACACTCCAGAGAGGCACGTGTGCTGGTCCAGAAGCAGAGACAGAAGGAAGAAGGGAGCAAGGACGGGAGCGCACGCTGTGAACACCAGGGGCTGGGACCTGCAGAGAGAGGGCCCAGGGGCCTGCAGGGGCTGCGTTCCCCCGGAGAAGACCCCAGCGCGGGGGAGGAGGGGCCCTCACGAGGCCACCTGAGAGACGAGAAGCTGAGACTCAGGGTGGGGAGGAAACTCAGCCAAGGCCGCAGATCCGGACCCCTCTGAAGCCCTCTCCTAAGCACCCCACCGCCGTGGAGGTGGGGCCACCGCTCAGGCACCGAGACGGGACAACCGCACCCTGCCTTGCTCTGGGGGACGAGGGCTGCCGTGGCCTCGGACACAGACAGGCCCTTCGAGAGACGGGGCCCCGGGCCACGGCGAGCCCCACGTCCAGGGCAGAGAAACCGCGGCAGGCGCCCCTGCCCGGCCCAGGCCCAAGGGGCTGGAAGGGTGAGGCCCGCCGGGCTCCTCCGACCGTGACACAGTCTGAGCGCTCAGGGTCGCAGAGCCTGAGAGCGTGGCCTCAGGAAACTGTTTACTGCAGAGACAGGAGAAAAAAAAGAAGAAAAGAGGGGGGAAATCTACCATAAAAAGTAAGTAAAATCAGCAGAATTCCTTCATGAAAAGGGTGGAATTAGCATATGGCCTCAGCTGCCAAGTGAGGCCATTGAAGCAAGCAATGAAAATGAGTTCAAGACACAATCAGACATTTTTCTGGACGGAGACAGAGGGGACTGAGCAGGAGGCCGCGTTTCAGAGGGAGCAGCGGGGCACGCTCAGGGCACGGCCACCGTGCGAGGGCCCTGAGCGCTGGCCAGGGGGCGGGGGGCACCACCTGGGACCTCTCCCCCCGTGTTACACTGCCACGACGCCTCCTGCAGAAGCCGCAGCCGCCCGGGGCCTGGGTCCGTGCCCCGCGTGCCTCTGCTGCTGGCCCCGGGGCCGAGGGCCGCCTTCAGGGACCAGCGTGGCCGCGGCCCTGCCCTCAGGGAGCTCACGGTCCGGTGGCGGAGACGCACCCAAACCCACAAGGTCCACACGGTGAAGCACATCAAAGTAAGACGTGAAGTTTCTGCTGAGCCAGCACCGAAGAGGGGAATTTAGCAGCTGGAGGGAGGGAGGAGGCCGGAAAGCAGAGGGAAGGGCCTTTCAGGGCCGAGGACACAGCGGGAGGCCACGGAGGCCCAGCCGCCAGCGCCTCGGAGGACGCCGATCATTCGGTTCCCCTGGACCCTCGGGGACGCGGCCAGATCTCCTCGGAATGACCAGAGGTGCCCACCGCTGGCTCAGGGACCAGATACGACTCAATGGCCGCAACTCGGGACAGCTGTTCCCCGTCTTGCCAAGAGTGCGGCACACGCGGCCACCCGAGGCACGGGAGACGCCGGGTCCTGGCGGGCGACGCGGTCTGTGAGGCCCTCTCTAGCCCAGTGGGTTCCAGTGTCCTCCCTCCTTCGAGATGGAGTGAACGTTTACCCTGACAGGACCTCGAACCTCTCCTCTGTGCTCACGGCAGGCTCGCTGGCACAGGGCATCTCCACCGTCCCTGGGCCCCCGGCCCGACCCTGAGTGGGGTCCCACCTCCTGCACACCCGCGAGTCAGAACCGGCTCTGCCGGCCTCTCGCGCCCCCGCGGCGGGCCTCTCGGATTGAAGCTGGGGCTGATGGGGATACTGAGAAGAAAAGGAGGCCTGGCCCCTGCACCCAGCTCCCTACATACAGGCCGGGGGCAGGAGTGACAAGTGCTGGGCGCTTGTCCTTCCAAAGCCCCATCAGGCTGTCTGCCGGCCACCGGCCCCCGCCCACAGCGGCAGGGCGAGGAGAGGGGGCGTGGGGTCGTGGGCAGGGCAGGGCAGGGCGGGGCGGGCACCGACTCCACGCCCCGTTCTCCTCCCAGGCAGGGAGCAGCGGCCTTACGCTCCCGCTTACTGCGAGCGCCGCGCGCCCAGCACCGCGTGCAGACGCTCACGACTCCCCACGACAGCCCGGCAAGGGGGGCGCCGCAACGCCACCTTCCACAGCCAGCGAGGCCCGCTCACGGGCCCAGACACACAGTGAGCCAAGCGGCGGGGCCCGGCTCCTCCGCCACCCACCAGAGCTCTCTCGGAGCCACGCGAACTCGGTTTCCGGGGCCTCGCCCCCGCCCCCGCCCCGGGAGGAGGCCCTTGAGAAGAGACGCCAGACCAGAGAAGAAACCCCACCTACAGAACTCAGGAAAGCACACTTAGGATTACAGCTCTATGATAAAGGATACAAGTCAGGAGCAGCCACAGGAAGAGACACACAGGGCACGACCTGGGCGGCCACAGACGCAGGCCTCTGCCCTGGAATCAGGGCTCACCACCCTCCTGGCACATCAATCTCTTCGCCAACCAGGAAGCCCCACCGAGCCCCTGGGTCCAGAGTCCTTATTGCGGTTTCATTACTTAGGCACAGATGATGGAATCGCTGGTCGTGAGACTGAACTCCACTGATCCGCTCTGCCCTCCTCAGAGGTCGAGATCAGGCTGGAGTCTCTGGCCCAAAGCCCCAGCCCACCAGTCACATGGCTGGTCTCTAGTCTTCCTCTAGCACAAACTCAGGTGTGGTCCAGGGGGGCTACCGGGGACAGCAAAGGCACTCCGGTCACTGGGGAAATTCCAAGGTTTCAGAAGCTCTGTCCCAGGACCCCAGGACAAAAGCCAGATTCCTTATTATATTAATACAGCAGTGAGGCTAAAACCCGCTCGCACACCACTGCCCTCCACCCGTCCCCCGCTCGCTGCTGATGCACGCGCCGCGTCGTGACAGCTGCTCTGGGGGACAGTCTGAAAGGCAGAAGCCCCCGAGCCCTGCTAGAGCGGAAGACACCGTTCACGGCACGTCGGTTCCCCGAGGAGGGAGGGATGGGAGCCGCGGTGGGACAAGCCGGGGGCGCCGCGGGGCCAGTAAACACGCTGTCAAAGAGCACTTAACGACACAGGGCAGGCTCGCGGCTCAGCGCCTAAAATGTTACATTCGGCGGGATCCCTCCTAGGAAAGGGGTTATGTCAGAATACTAACAGGCGTTATCCTGAGTAACGAGATTCTTATTTCTCCCTCATACTTTCCACATTCTCAATAGGCATAAATTATTATACATTCAAGGGAAAAAGGGCTTTTAAAAAATAACACGTGAAGAATAACATTACATACACTAACTCCCATGAAGCAGTGATAAGCTACTTAATCTGGAAGTACATGGCAGCGACTGCATTTTCAATATTTAGAATTTCTTTTTGGTTCTTTTTCATAATGTCCTAAGCTCACTACGCGTTCCACTTCTTCATTTACATTTCAAACATTCTTATTTTAAAGCCCCTTCCAGATTTGTTTCATGGCTTCTGGTCCCGAGGACGGGGATTTGCGCACTTGTGCCTGTGGGATGTCTTCTGCGTGGCGCTAACTTTGCTCGTGCGCCTCGTGACTGGTCCTCGGCCGGGGCTCTTTTCTGTGGGAGGCCCCAGCGTGTGCCTGGAGCGTGCCCGGGGGTGGCCAGGGCCGTGTGCGTCACCGGCGCTCCCGTAACACGGATGACGCAGACGCAGGTGCGCTTGGTCTCAGGGGTCCTTGTCTTCTCCCGGGGCGGCCATTTAACCTCGACCTTTGCCAGTTCCTTGTCTCCGTCTACGAGGGATCCCCTGCATCCCCGGTGCGGACTCCCCCGCGAACCAGCCGGCGCCCAGGCCTTTCCACGCCCAGGCCCTGAAGATGCTCTTTCCTGGCTTCTGCACCTCGATCTCCTCGCGCTTCCCCACTTCACCCAGCCTGTCAACGTTTGCGGGACCCGAGGCTCCCAGGGGCCAGGCAGCCCACTGCGTCACCCACACGTCTGAAGCGACGGGGCAGCTATAAAGGGTCAAGGGGGCACGCGGCGAGGGGCACTCGACCTCACGCCCCTCTCACCACCCGGCAACAATGACGGACACTAAATGTACTGGAGGTCACCAGCCGTGACTTTAGTGAGCAGAGAGCCATAACCAGAGTTGTGTTGCAGACTCTGCGTCGCAAAGACCTGGAGTTGAGCCCTGGCTCTGCCGGCTCTGCCCTCTGGGGCCTCTCACCCCCCAGCGCCCCACTCACGAGACCCGGCCTGAAGCCCAGTCAGCCGGGGCCCGTGTCCCTGGGGGGCTGATCTTCGCTGTGCCTGGCGTCACAGCTCCCACCGAAGGACAGCCTGGGGGAGCTCTGTGCCAGCTACAGGCAGAGCCTCAGGGCAGCGACTGTGAAGCAGGGAGCGGGGGCGGGGGGGACTGGGAATGGCCGGGGGCTTCTAGCACCTGGAAGCATCCTGAGACTGCGGCCAGCAACAGCCCCAGCTGCACATCCCCACGGGGACCCTGGGGAACCCGGCCCCTGGCATCCCTGCCTGAGGGCTGACTGTGTGCACCCCCTTCCCGAACGGCCCCAGCCCCTTGCAACAGCTCCAGGGACCACACAGAGAGCTCCGCGAGCGGACGCAATGCCCACTGCGCCTGGACACCCTCTAGGGAGGGGCCGCGTGTGACCATTCACCTCCGAAGCTGCTCCCCGAAAGGAGCTCGGGCACCTTCGGATGACAGCCCAGGCCACGGAGCCAGAGTCCGGCTGTGAGTCTCAGCCCTGCCGCTTCCAGACCTACCGCCGTCCTCGGTTTCCTCATCCGCAACACGGGGTGGTGGGAAACAAGTTACCACAGTACCGCGCCTGGCACACGGTACGTGCCGTGGAAGGCTCGGCTACTGTCCGTGCCAGGGGTCATCTCTGCGCTCCCGGGTGCTACGGGCAGCAAAGCTGCGTTCCCAAGACACGCGCCAGGGTGATGGCGGCAGCTGCGGCCAAAGGCTCAGCCAGCAGGGATGTAGCGGACAAGCACCCCCTCAGGACTCACCGGGCAGTGCACGTGGCTCCAGCTCCACCACGGGCCCAGCACTAGTCTGAGGGGACACAGCAGTTCCGCAAAGCAAGCAAGGCCCTGCCCTCACAGAGAGAACGTTCCAGCACGAGCCACTGACACACTCACGCACAGACGACAGACAGTCAGGAAGTAAGACGGGCCTGCGGCCTGGGGTGGTGGCTGCAGCAGGCGACACCCGGGGAGGTGGGAGACTCCGTGGGAGACGGAGGGGGACGGGCCTCCTGCAGCGGGAGCAGCGGCAGAGGCCCTGGAGAGGGTGCGTCTGTGCCGCGGACCCCACCCGCCAAGGCACGGCCTGGACCTCCTCGCGCTGCTAACTGAGGGCCAGCGGCCGAGCGTCAGGTGGGGAGTCCACAGCGGTGCCCGGGAGGCCGGCTGGGGGCGGCCGGGCCGGGGGAGGGCGTGCGGATACAGCCCCTCTCCCCTGCCCGCGGCCTCCCTCCTCTCGCTGCCTGCTCCCAGCGCCTGAGCTTCTCGGCAGAGGTCCGGGGCCCCGGGGCCGCCGCGGAGGCCGGCGACAGGAAGGGGAGGGAGCCCCGTCCTCCTGAGGAGGAAGGCCACAGAGAAGGTCCCAGACCAAGACAAACAAAAAGTACGCCACGAAGTTACAGAAGAAATCATCAGCTAGAGAGTCAGGCTGGCTGCGGCTGGAGCGAGGAAGCCTCGGCCCTCGCCCCCGCGTCTGTGCGCCACGTCCCCGCGTCTGTGCGCCACGTCCCCGCGTCTGCGCGCCACGTCCCCGCGGCCGGGCCCCGCACAGCCCCCGGGCGGCCAGCGCCAGCCCAGAACCGCCCTTCTCGACCCAAGCCCAAGCCTCCGGAAGCACAGGCAAGGGAGGACTGCGGGAGCGAAGGAGGACTGAAGGAACAGACGAGACGCGCGTCTGCAAGGACAGGGGCGCAGCCGTCCTCGGTTGCGGGCGCCACGCTCAGCCCAGGAGGCCACCCATCTGCTGGCTAAAAGCAACTAAACCAGAAACTGTTTTAAGCTACAGCTGGCGTCTGGGCCACTTTATCAAGCACTTGAGACACAGAGCTGATTATTTTTCTGGCAACAGCGCAAACAGAAAGGCTGAAAGCACGGAGTCTGTCACCAGCTGTTTCCGGAGCGGTTCTTACAGTCACGTCTGGGTTGGGGCCAGAGACGGCAAAGAGGTCCACTCGGGAGGCCTGCCGCGGTTGGTCTTGTTCTCTCACTCCCCTCTTGCGTCGCGCCGCCTCGAGTCACGCAGAGTAAAACCCCTTGCACAGCATCTTTCGGTGCTTTAGATGCTATTTGCAAAGAGCCCCTTAAAAAGGGACTTGGGTTAAAAGAAACGTGTGTGTGCTGCGGTCTTGACTCATGGTCTCTGCTCCCTTACTTGGATCTGGATTCCTACACCAGCTCTCGCCCCACTGGCCTGCTGCGTGGCCGTAGCCGACCTCTTCAGCCCACCCCGAGCCCCAGTTCCTCACCTGTGACACCCGAGGGGCCGTGGAGCTCTCCGAGCGTGAAGCTCAGAGCCTGGCACGTAGAAGGTGCCCCCGAAATGGGACGTGATTAAGATCTGACTGGTTCTCGTGGCTCACACCGCCCTTTCCCTAACGTCGTCGACACCCGTGGGTGTGGGGTCACGGGTGACTTTTACTTTCCTCTCCCTGTGCTGTTTTCCAAAATCGGGACAAGAAAATTCACTTCACAGTGACTATAAATACTTGCTAACAAAAATCATCACCTACTGAAATGTTAGAGTGAAAATGCTTGGGCTAGTCTTATATGATAAGAGTCCATCCCAGGACCAGAGGTCTCCCCCTCTGCTACGTCAGGGATCTGAAAACAGTTTCCAGGACCACTGCCAAAGGCAGCTGGACAAAGGCTGCCCCCACCCGCCTCTCCTGTCAAAGGATTCCAACCTCAGGCCCCACCCCTATGGCCCCCATTGCCCTAAACCAGGACCGCACTGGACCCCGTTCTGAGAGCGGCCCAGCGAGAAACTGGCCAGTGACCTGTGGCTTCTGCAAGCTGGGCTGGCAGGGCTCCTGGGGGTCTTGTGAGCGATTCGCTGGGAGACGGGGCAAGCGAGCTGAGCGCTGAGGAGTGAGAGGGTGTGAGATACGACCCGGGTGGAGGCAGCTGCCAGAGGCCGGTGCAGGCCTGCGTGGGCTGGTCGAGGGGTGGAAGGGGGCGCGGGCGGGAAGAAGGCCAGTACAGACCATCGGCTGCTCCAGCGTGGGCTCAGCACGTCCAGCCTGAGCACAGCCGTTTGGAGCTGGTTTCCAGCTCCAGGTCTGCAGACCCGAGGGTGGACACAACGCGCCCCAGGGCAAGTGGGGCCTGGTAACTGGCCAACCTTTGATGTCCCTCCAGGCCACAGCTGGGCAGCTCCTCCGATTTGTTTATTTTTCCCGTATAACTTCTGCAATGCTTCAACTGAACAGAAACTTTTTATCAACCATTTGCAGAGCAAGAAAAATACCCGAATGCTTGGTTTGTAACGGAAGCTGGTGGCTGTGCTGGGCTGGGGGACACGTGAGAACAGCTCCCACTTTGAGGGATTCGGAACCCACGAGGGAGCTGCATCTGCTGCCGATACGGGGACCCAGTGCCCCGTCCACCAACTACTCACAGAGCCGTTCTCCTCCGAGGTCCTCGTCCCCTGGCTCTGTCTCTCTGTTTACTTGGCAGGAACCCCAGACCAAGCGCCAGGCACAGGCTGGGCCGAGATCCAGCCACTCAGTCTCTGCTGCGTCTTCTGCCGGGGGCACTGACTCGGCAGCGAGAAAGTTGAGCCCAGAGCCACGGGCAGGTCCGCAACCTTGCAGGAGGCAGCCGGCCTGAGAAACACGCGGGCACGAGGGACACGGCCCGGGAGGTGGGGGGCCCTGGATCCAGCCGTGCCTAAACCCAGCCCACAAATCATGCTGGTCGTAAGAGGCGGTTTGGGATGACTTTCTGTCCTTTACCAATGAAGGTTACGTGCTGACACACTTTAACAATTCTACTCAACTCAGGTGTCCTGATTTCAGGGCCTTCACGGCACTTTCCAAGCAACTAACGTGACTGCTTACACACATGACCTCACCTGAACCACCGACGCTGTGCAGTGCACACCACGGCTACCCTTACTTCACGGCCAAGGCCGAGGAGTTATTCACCTCCGCCGTCGCTGTCGCAATCATCATCGTTTCGTCCAAAGTCACACAGATGTTAGGCTGTGCAGCCGGGATCCAGATTCACATCCTCCGAATCCAAAACCTACACTCCTTCCCCCCCAGGAAGACCCCGCTGCCTCGGTGGGCGCAGTCCTGTCCTCAACGCCGGCAGAGACCCAAAGGCCGTGGGCTGCACCCCTCACATCAAGGGCTTGCAGTCACCTGGAAATTGGACATGAGACCGTGAGCCCACCGAGGATGCAGAAAGCCAGAACACAGCTAAGCGTCCAAGTGTGAGGTCCAGGCACCACCCACACGGCAGGGAGGTGAGGTGGCGCGGGGGCCACGTCTCAGAGCTGGAGGCCGCTGCAGAGTGTCCCCCTCGCTGTGACCTCAGCAACCCAGGGCCG
Source organism: Kogia breviceps (assembly GCF_026419965.1). Classification (NCBI taxonomy): domain Eukaryota; kingdom Metazoa; phylum Chordata; class Mammalia; order Artiodactyla; family Physeteridae; genus Kogia; species Kogia breviceps. The sequence goes on along the minus strand of NC_081319.1, from coordinate 1,754,138 downwards.
CACCTTCAGACTCAGTCCTCCACCGGCCGCCGGGACTCGCCACCCCGCCCCCCGCTTCAACCAGGGCTTCCTCAACCGTGTGACTGCGCTGCCACACCCCACCCCGTCCGCGGGACCGCGGGGGTCTCCCTCTTACCCACACTCCTTCTTCAAAAGCACCTTAATTACAGCTCTCAGGTGACGCGGGGCAAGGAAATGCCCAGTTTCCCTCCCGGAAACAAAGAGACCTCAGGAGTTCTACAATCCTACATCACTTAGTTAATACTCTGGTGTCAACTGATGGCCCCTGGGTCTGTACTAGGTCACTTTCCATTGAGTAAGTATCTTCCACGGTGGCTGCAAATCGTCACTGAAGGAACTGTGCCTCACTGACTGAGACAAAATTTTGAGTTCAGCTGTCTTATTTTATGTAACTGAGGAAACTGAGACTTTAAAAATCTCATATCACATTTCGAAGCAACTTGCATCGTATCAGTGATGTGTCACTGAACGATTTTCCTTAGTTCAAAATGTTTTCTCATGAAATCATAATATAATATGAAAGATGGTCCAGAAAAGAGAAGTCAGCACGGACTCCAACAGGACCCGAAGGCAAGTCCCGCCACACAGCGACTCCTCCAGGGTCGCTCAGTCCTGCGCCACCGTCACAAAGGCCGCCGCACCCGCCGCACCTCCTGGCCCCACAGGCATGTCTTGAGGCCCCTGCCCAAGGAGCTCACTTCTAGTCCGAGGACAAAGGCAACACAGCCCAGAGGCTTGCTTCCACAGAACCTTCCCCAAGCGGCCACCCACTTTAGCGGGAAGTGGAGGTGAAATGACAGTTGAGTCCTACATTGCAAGAAGGCGGGAGGGGGCTGGAGGAAGGAAAATGGAAGGAGGAGGTGGGGGAGGGATGGGAGGAGGGGCCGTCGCCACCTGTAGGTTCTGTTTTCTAAGGCTCTCACTCAGGTTGAACAAGTTGGAGGGTTTAAAACGCAGACAGAAACTCTGAATTATAGAAATAAATGCACTCCAGTCTCAGGCTGACGTTCAAAGATGCCGTTTTCTTGAACTGGAGCCCCGGGGGGCCCAGTTCTGCGATGTGGGCAGAGCCCAGGCCGCTGGCGCAGGCTCCCTGCACCCTCCCTCCGATGCCAGCCACCTCCCGCGGCTGGGCTCCCGGGCAGGCAGGAAGGGGCTTCTCCAGAGCCCACTCCTTTCTGCCCGCCGACCAGGCACCGGGGGTGGCGGGGGGCGCCGCGCGCCCACCCCCCACTCTGCCCCTGGCCTGCCACCCAGAGACCACCTCTTCCTCTGATGCCTGACAAAGGCGAGGATGCTTTTCTCAAGGCTGCTGGCTGGTCAGCTGGGTCCAAGCAAGCTGCCTGCGTGGGGAACTTCCGCCTCCCTGGGGCCCCGAGGGGGCCGCCGCCACAGGTTTACGGATGCCACCTGGGGGCCAGAGGGAACAGAGGACTCTGCCTAGGCTCTCCAGGCAGCCCCTTCCCGAGAGCTGCTCCAGGATGCAGTCCACGACCCAGCTCCGCATCCTGAGAGGAACACGGGACATGACACCAAGCACCAGAGTGCCCTGCGCCCTGCAAGCACCCCTACGCCTTCAGCAGGGGTCTGAACACCAACACGCTTTGCACCGTCAGACATGCGGAATCGCTACGTTAACTTGAACAGGAGGACGCGGGTACGGTCCCGGTGGGCTGGCGCCCTCGGCACCCCGCATCCAGAGCGCCCCAAGGTCCGTGCGTTCACAAGCAGAATGGTTTTTAAGAGGCGTGTGGTCAAGCAGCCCGCCTCCCAACTCCAGGGAGGCCCTGCCTACAGACGCCGTCACCCCAGTCACACAAATTAAGCCAGATCTGTGCGATGAGACTCAGAGTAAATTAGGTCCAAGAATAAGCCTCTGGAAAAGCAAGAGTTTCATAAAAATGGCAACACATGCTCCGCCTTCTCCAGCATTAGTGAATGTGGGAGAGGCTGAAGGCCACTTAATGGTCTAATAAAATGTTTACAGGCGAAGGTTCTTACCGACAAAGACTGCCTGAGACCAGCACGCCCCGTGCTGGGGTCCGGCGACCCTTTCATCAGGGAGATTTCACTGCAACGGCAGGAACGCACCCCCCCCGCACCCCGTCGGCAGGGGTCCCGCCTCCGGTCTCCCCCTCTGGGCCCGTAGCCCTGAGGAGGGGGCTTTGTGTCTCTCCCCGCGGCCGGGAGCTCCCACGGGGCAGGGGTCTCTCCCAGCCCATAGGAGAGAGGGCCCACACGCTGGTGCAGACAAGTGCACGGACCAGTGACCATGTCAGCAAATGAACAGACAGGGACAAACGCTGAACTGGAACCGCCGAAGGGCCCTGTGAACAAGGCGAACAAAGGCCAGGCAGACCCCAGCCCATGGCAGATACAAACACCACTAACTCAGGTGGATCGAAGGCCTCAATGTAAGAGCTGAAGCCATAAAGCTTTTAGAAGGAAACAGAGCAGGATGCCTTCATGACTTGGAACAGGCACAGATCTCTTAAGCAGGACACAGAAGGTGATAACCATTAGAGAAAAAAATGAACACTGAGACTTCATCAAAATTTAAAATGTCTGCGGGACTTCCCAGGCGGTCCGGCGGTTAACACTGCGTGCTCCGAGGGCAGGGGGCCCGGGTTCGATCCGTGCGCGGGGAGCTAAGATCCGCTTGCTGCACAGCACCGCCAAAACACAAAACAAAACAAAAAACAAGAGACGTCTGCTTATCAAAAGACATCAAGAAAACAAACAGGCAAAGCCACAGATTGTGACAGAATATTTACAAAACATACATCTGACAAAGAACTGGTAAACAGATTCATAGAGAATTTCTATAACTATAGTTTTTTAAAAATTCTAAACCCAATTAAAAATGGGCAAAGGAGGGACTTCCCCGGTGGCCCAGTGGCTAAGACTCCATGTTCCCAACGCAGGGGCCCCGGGTTCAATCCCTGGTCGGGGAACTAGATCCCACATGCCGCAACTAAAGATCCTGCAAGCGGCAACGAAGATCCCGCGTGCCACAGCTAAGACCCGGTGTGGCCAAATAAATAAATGTATTATTTTAATGGGCAAAAGATCTGAAAGATGCTACATAGAAGAAGATGTATAGATAGCAATAAGCATATTAAAGAGTAGTCAACATTATTACAGGCAGACCTCAGAGATACTGCAGGTTTGGTTCCAGAACACCTCAATAAAGCAAATATCACAATGAAGTGAATCACACGAATTCTTTGGTTTCCTGGTGCTTATAAAGGTCATGTTTACACTACACTCTAGTCTATTAAGTGTGCAACCGCATTACGTCTAAAAAGACAATGTACGACCTTAATTTAAAAATATGCGAAAAAACCCTGACCGTCACCTGCGCCCCAGCCAGCTGTAGCCCCTCTGCTGGCGCAGGGTCTCGCCTCCAGCGCTGGCGGCCGCTGACGGATCAGGGTGGAGGCTGCTGAGGCTGGGACGGCTGCGGCCATTTCTGAGGACAAAGCCACCATGAAGTTCGCCGCACCGATGGACTCTTCCTTTCATGAGTGATTTCCCTGGGGCAGCAATGCCGTTTGGCAGCGTTTTACCCACAGAACTTCCTTCAAACCTGGAGTCAATCCTCTCAAAGCCTGCAGCTCCTTTATCAACAAGGTTTGTGTCCTATCCTAAGGCCTTTGCGGTCGTTTCAACTATCTTCGCAGCGTCTTCACCGGGAGTAGATTCCGTGTTAAGAAACCACTCTCTCTGCTCAGCCACAAGAAGCAGCCCCTCGTCCGGTCCCAAGTTTCATCGCAAGATGGCAGCAATTCAGTCCCATCTTCAGGCTCCACTTCTAGCTGCCCTGCTGCTTCCACCATGTCTGCAGTCCTTCCTCCATGAAGTCTCGAAGCCCTCAAAGTCAGCCAGGAGGGCTGGAATCAGCTTCTTCCAAACTCCTCTTAGTTTGGATACTTTGACCTCTTCCCATGAGTCACAAGTGTTCTTTTTTTTTTTTTCTTTATTTTTATTGGCCGCGCCATGCCCGCGAGGCACGTGGGGTCCTAGTTCCCCGACCAGGGACCGAACCCGCGGCCCCTGCACTGGAAGCGCGCGGTCTTAACCGCCGGGCCGCCTGGGAAGTCCCGCAAATGTTCTTAATGGCGTCTAGCATGGCGAATCCTTTCCAGAAGGTTTTCAATTTCCTTTGCCCAAATCCATCAGAGGAATCACCGTCTGTGCACCTACAACCTAACAAAGTGTATTTCTTAAATGATGAGACTTGCAAGTCCAGACTACTTCTCGGTCTGCGGGCCGCAGAAAGGACGCTGTGCCGTCAGCCGTGAAAACAACGTTAATGCCACACCGTCCGCCTCCGTCAGAGCTCTTGGGTGAGCGGGGCGTCGCCAGCGGGCAGTAACATTTTGAAAGGGATCTTTTTTTCTGAACGTAGGCTCTCAACAGTGGGCTTAAAATATTCAGTAAACCATGTAAACAGATGTGCTGTCATTCAAGCTTTGTTGTTCCATTAACAGAGCATGAGCTCTGTTAAGAGTCGATTCAGTGTAATTCTTAGGGGTCTTAGGATTCTTGGGATGATAGCTCAGTGCCAGGTTCAACTTGAACTCACCAGCTGCACCAGCCCCTAACAAGAGAGTCAGCCTGTCCTCTGAGGTGCTGAAGCCAGGCACTGACTTCTCCTCTCTTGCTATGAAAGTCCTAGATGGCACCTTCTTCCCACGAAGCCTGTTTCATCCACATTGAAAATCACCAATTATCTCAGCTGGATCTTCTGGGTAACTTGCTGCAGCTTCTACATCAGCACTGGCTGCTTCCCCTTCCACTTTGATGTTATGGAGGCGGCTTCTTTCCTTAATCCTCAGGAACCAAGTCTGCTACCTTCACACATTTCCTCTGCAGCTTCCGCCCCTCTCTCAGCCTTTATAGAATTGAAGAGAGTTGGGGCCTTGCTTTGGATGAGGCTCTGGCTGAAGGGAATGTTGTGGCTGGTTTGATCTTCTATCCAGACCACTGAAACTTTCTGCACATCAGCAATAAGCCTGTTTTGCTTTCTTACCATTCGTGTGTTCACTGGAGGAGCACTGGTAATTCCCTCCAGAACTTGTCCTTTGCCTTCACAGCTTGGCTGACTGCTTGCACAAGAAGCCCAGCTTTCGGCCCATCTGGGCTTTCGACAGGGCTTCCTCGCTAAGCTTCATCATGTCTAGCTTTTTTTTTTTTTTTGCGGTATGCGGGCCTCTCACCGTTGTGGCTTCTCCCGTTGCGGAGCACAGGCTCCGGACGCGCAGGCTCAGCGGCCACGGCTCACGGGCTCAGCCGCTCCGCGGCACGTGGGATCCTCCCGGACCGGGGCTCGAACCCGCGTCCCCTGCATCGGCAGGCGGACTCTCAGCCACTGCGCCACCAGGGAAGCCCTATGTCTAGCTTTTGATTTAAAGTGAGAGATGTACAAGTCTTCCTTTCACTTGAACGTTTAGAGGCCACTGCAGGGTGATTAACTGGTCTAATTTCAATATTGTTCTGTCCCGGGGAAGAGGGACAATTCCACTTACATCAAGCCCTAGAATAGGGAGGCTAATCTATGTGGGAAAGAAATCACACCCGTGAATATCTCCAGGGCGTGAGGGGGGGAAACGGGAACGTCTTAGAGCAGTAATCCCCAAACTTGTCTACAGACGAGAATCCCCTAGAAAAGCTCCCAGCACGAGCCCACAGCCCGGTGGGCCCACAAGCAGATCAGCATCCCAGGCGGCCTTCCCAGGGGATTCCAGCCGGCAGCACAGCCGCTCTGCGCTGACCGCAGCGCTCTACATCCTGCTCGGCGTCTGGGTTACACAGGTACGAGTTTGTCAAAACTCCAAGAATCGTGCAAGTAAGATTTGTGTTACATTTTACGTATAATGGACTCTCAGAAAACAAATGTAAAAAGGAAACATCACAAAACAACAAACAGAAACACCCGGGGCCTGCAGCACTTCACTCTCTCTGAGGTAACTTGACACTCCTTCCCTGGGCCTCCTCCCAGCCCAAGGTGCTTCCCCAGCCTGGGTCGGCGTCCACCCCGAGTCAGGCCGGGTGGCATCCGCACGTGAGCCAGTCGAGTCCAGGAAGAGAGACGTCATCCTCGGCCGCGGGGCCTGTCCGGCGTCTGCTCAGGCCCTGCGGATGCTCCAGTCTCTGGCCCATCACCTTGGGTCCCAGGGACCCGGACCCTGCAGGCCTCTCCCTGCTTATGGACCCCAGCTCCTCACAGCATCTCTGCTCTCCAGAATCTTCCTTCTCCCTCCTAAGCACACCCACAGCTCGGGGTCGGAGACGTCTCACCTCCCGCCCCTGCCGCAACACCTACCGGTACGGACCCCAGGTCCCAGGCAGGGAAGAGGGTGCAGAGCAACTATGCCAGGACACGGTGGTTTCCCAAAGCAGACGACACACCCCATCAGATTTTTACTGTAATAGTTACGTATTTATTTTGATATGCATTGCAGGAAAATATAACTAGCACTTTAAACCCGTATTTCAAGGCTAATGTTGCTTGGGAAGAGGTTAAATAAAAGAAATGAGTCAATTTAAAGGAAAATAATAACAATAACAGTACCAGTAGCAGTATGTGGACAAGATGAAAATTGCAAGGGTGAATTGTGAACAACTCGAGTCCGGGATCACCAGTCCCATGCGTCACCCACCAGCAGCCAACAAAATAATCGACGGCAAACTGTCCCGTCCCAGGAGAAACTCTAACTTCCCTTGTCCCTGAGCCCCTCCACTCCACCCTAAGGTGCCACGTTCACCCAGTGGCCACAGACGTCCTAGTGGGACAGTCGGGGCGGCGTCAAGACCAAAACCCTGACCATGCAGAGCAAAGGTTTTGTATGAAACCTGCATCCCATTTATTTTTGCACAATTACGTGCTGCCGGGGTTTCAACCCGTACTCTTCCCCTCCTTCCCCAAGGCGTGGCAAGAGAGCTGTAAAAACGTGGCCGCCAAGGAAGTTCACGTTAGCGCTCAGAGAGGGAACGTCTTCCGTGTTCCTCGCCGCAGGGTCAGGGGTTGGCTCACAGTAAGCACGCAGTAAAAACGGGAGGACCGGAGGAAGGCGACTAAGCTTGGAGCTTGGCTTTTCAAATGCAAGTTTGCAAAGCCAGGTGTGTGATGGTGTGCACAGAAAGTCGTGAAATAAATACAGCCCAGAGAGTTTAGACACAGCCTGTGTTTTCTTGATGCCCTGACGGTAACTCACTTAAAATGTCATTTTTACAAAACCAAGATAAAGAGTACATGGTGGGAGGTGGCGTACCTATTAAAATGTAATTGCCCCAACAATCGCTACCTCTAAGACAGAAACCCATAGAAACACCTCCATGAGGTGCAGAAAGGCACGCTCTAGCAGAGCCAGGAGACACCCTGGACGGCCAGCACCCAGAGACTAGGCACGCTGTGCCCCAAACGGGGAATCCCGCACACAGGGGTGTGTCCCGCACACAGGGGTGTGTCCCGCACACAGGGGAGTCCTGCAGCCACGAACACGCTGGATCTGAGGGGTCTGAATGTACGTGGAAACACCAAGGCATCGTTAAGTGGAGAGAACGAAGGGCTGAAGAGCGGGTGTGGCACAGCCCTACTATGAAATTTAAAAAGGACAATATGAATACATTAATTAATATGGGTGTTAATACAAATCCACGTGGAAAAGCCACACGACTATGCACCAGCGCATCTGTTAACCTCTGACGGGTGGGGAGACTCCCTAAAGCATTTACGAGATGCTGGAATGCTACGAAAAGTCTGCAGTCAGACAAGGCGTGTTTGCAGGTAAGAACGCATGCGCTCGCGAAGAAGACTTGGGAAGACCATCTCCTTCCCCGGAGCCTCACTCAGGCCCCTCCACGTACAGCGCCCTCGGCCGGGCCCTGGGAGGAGGACAGGCAGCTCGGAGGACACGGCGCTGCAGCCGCAGGAGGGGGGCCTTCTTGGGCCAGAACCCGCGCAGCCCCGCCTCCCCTGTGTGCCCGTGTCTGTGGCCGGGGCTCGGCCCTGCCCCCATTTCCACATCAACACGCGGTTCACGCTGCTGCCAGGACAGCGCCTTCCTGGCCCTGAAGACGTGTCTGTCCGGCTGTGCGCTTCTGGCTGTTTTGGGAGGCCTAGGGTTACTACTGAAGGTCCTTTCTTGGGACTCTTGGTTTTAGTTAAATATCACACATATAATTCAACCACAAGAACTGTTCCCCAGGAGGAAATGCTACGAGGCCACAGGAAGACGTAAACTTTATTAAGACTAAGCGACTCCGAGTCAGAAGGGGTCTCTACCGAATTTGAATCTGGGACTGAGCACTGGCTCCAGAGCTACGTAAAACCAAAACAGCTTGTGCAAAGTCCCAGGGGCCACTGGGGGCAAGAGCAGCAGCCTTCCCTCCCGTCTGCAGCCCCCCAGCCTTAGACAGCATTGCTCAGGGCCACCACCATCGGCAGCTGCCGGGAGAGGCGGCGCACATTCAGAAGCTCCTGGACCCACACATCCCGAGCTCGGAACTGCACAAACAAAAGGTTAGGGGAAGGGGGTGGGGTGGAGGGAATAAAGGCTCAAAGATTAAAGTCACAGGCAGAGACAGCCGGCTCCGTTTTTTAATAACTGAAAACACGAGTTGGGCCTGAATGTACTCATTGTTTAGTAGAGGGGCGTCTACACAGGCAGGACTGGCTGGCGACAGCGCCGCCTTCCCATCGCGAGTCAGAGTCACCAAGGGGGAGGAGGCCCAGGCTCCAGTTAGTGAGGGTGGCGTGGGGCACAGCAGCCAGCGGGCCACGGGGAGGAAGGGCTGGAGAAGGACACGGCTCACGTGAACTCGGGAAGCCGGCGACACAGGGCGCCCCTCACGCCACGCTCAAGAGCGCAGACTGGAACGGCCCCCTAAGAGGCACTGGCCAGTGTGGATCAGAGGCGTCAAAGTGCACGTGCCCCTTGGCTCTGCAATTCCACTTCTGGTGTTCAAGCCCCGGGAAGTGATCCGACCCAGGAGGACTTGGTGCACAAAGATACTCTGTGCAGCACCAGTTACAAGAGCAAGAAATCAGAAACACCATAACGTGCGGCGCTGGAGAAAACGGTTCAGTGTTTGTGCGTTTCTCTCGGCCTTACTGCAAAGAGGATGGAAGGCAGGTTACATAAACACACAGGACAAAGGGGCAAGTGCAAGAAAAGGAATCACAGCAAGAGAAAAAAAGAACGTGTTGAAAAAATGAGGCCAGAGCTGGGCTGCGTTTTCTTAATGCGCTGCGGAGGCCCACGTTCACACCGCCGCCATCCACCGCGACCGCAGCGGCCACCTGAGTGGACCTGCTGAGCACCCGCCAGCCCACGTCCACTCTCCCCGAGCCCTCTCAGCAAGCCCGTCAGGGACTGATTCTGTCCCCAATTCCCAGATAAGGAGCCCGGGCTCCAGGGGTCACCAGGGCCAGGAAATCATTGCAAGGTTCCGAACACAGGTTTTCCGTAAGCCAAGGCGTGTCTGCTTCCCCCAACACCACACGCTTAAAGAACCTGTATATTCATACAGTGGAACGCCTGCAGGCATGAAAACACGATGTTTAGAGAAAGTGACTAATGGTGGGCGGAAAACTGCCTGGCATATACTGGTAAATTTTTAAAAGCTGCAGAAAAACGTACAGAAAATTTATAATTTCAACCATGTTAAACTAGATGATTATTTTCTTCCTTATAATTTTGCCTATTATCCATATTTTCTAAAACAGGTCTGTATTAGTTTTAGAATCAGAAAAAAAAATGACTGTATTTAAAAACTATATAAAGGGCCTCTGTGTTCTTGTATCACAGCACACAACCCACCCATGCACACACCAACTCACTTCTGCTTTCCATAAAAATTCTACGTATGCAGTAGAATCAGAAAGTACACGCCAGCAAAGGGACGTCCTGTGTCTGTGTCCATCGTTCTGTTAACCATAAAGGGACAACTCCATTCTGCTCGGAGCTTTGTCTTTACGAACCATTTGGGGTTATGCACGTGTCAGAAGACAATTACTAGAAATGAGTTGTTTCCTTTTTATTTTCCCCTCGGGCGGAGAATCGCACACGGGCCAGCGGAGAGGCCCAGACGTACTTTCTGAGGCCTCCCTCCTCAGTACAGCGGGGACGGCTGCCCGCACGCCAGGCCCCCCCAGAGAGGCAGCAAGGACAACGCTCAGCCGGCGCGGCCTGTTGCCCGAGTGTAGCCGGGCCAGAGCTGCCTCCTGAAGGCCTGGCACCCGACACCGCCCGCCACAGTTCTGTACCTTTTGCTTGGGGCGTGGGCCAGAGTCACCCCCACCCACCCAGCTGCTCAGAGGGCTCTCTGGTCACTGTCTAGACGTGCCGTCCCAGACCTCAGAGCAAGTCCTCACGGCAAACTCCTTGGCTTTGCCCTCTGCCCAAACCCCAGCCCACCTCCTGGGGCCACAGGGAAGGCTTCGCCATCTTCAGAAATGGACGCGCCTCCAGCACCGACACCTGTGTCTGAGGGGCGCTTTTCTGCCCGTCGTGGAGGTGAGGAGACCGAGGCTCCGACAGGGTCTTACAGCCAGGACCCGCCCACACCCCACCAGACAGGACGGAGCTGGCAGATGGCAGCGGCTCCAAGGCGGACCCTGGAATGCTTTTTTTCTGCCCGTCACCAAACACTGTGCTCAGCAAGACACAGGCCTGGTGTTCGATCACGAGACAAAAGAATAACAAGTTCCCAAGGGCTCTTTAATTATTTCTTGAAAATGTGCCCTCTCCACTACCATGGGGTTAGCCACTGGGGGCTAGCTTCCAGCACCGCACAGCCGCGGACAGTCAGCTGTGCTCTGGCTACCTGAAAGAAGGAAAGAGAATATTTTAAATGCCTTAATAGTTAAACAAATACAGGGCTTCCCTGGGGGCGCAGTGGTTGAGAGTCCGCCTGCCGGTGTAGGGGACGCGGGTTCGTGCCCCGGTCCGGGAGGATCCCACGTGTCGCGGAGCGGCTGGGCCCGTGAGCCATGGCCGCTGAGCCTGCGCGTCCGGAGCCTGTGCTCCGCGACGGGAGAGGCCACAGCAGTGAGAGGCCTGCGTACCGCAAAAAAAAAAAAACACCAAATACAAGGAGGGCAGATTTTCTTCATGTTTCCTCAACCAAAGCCACCGAACAGCCTGGCCCCTAAGCTTTAAAATCACTGTAGGTTAAAGGAAGAACCCCAAACCGCCCACAGACTTCAAGCAAAGACCGTGCGAAGGACGCATCACACGGCAGCCCCTCAGGAGGAGCAGAGCGGCGGCAACAGCGGACGCCTGGCCGCCTCCCTGGACGGGAACGAGCTCCGAGGCCAGAGCTCTGGTTTGATTTTTATGTAACTGGGGGGAAGCGAGGACTGTTAAACTAATAATGCTCATTGCAGACATTTTGGGAAATCACACGGGGAAAGAAAACACCTTGGGAAAAAATACCTCCTTTACAAACGAAAACTAAGAGTGACCTTAGGGCTTCCCTGGGGGCGCAGTGGTTGGGAGTCCGCCTGCCGATGCAGGGGACACGGGTTCGAGCCCCGGTCCGGGAAGATCCCACGTGCCGCGGAGCAACTAAGCCCGTGAGCCACAGCTACTGAGCCTGCGCGTCCGGAGCCTGCGCTCCGGAACGGGAAAGGCCGCGACAGTGAGAGGCCCGCGCACCGCGATGAAGAGTGGCCCCCGCTCGCCCCAACTGGAGAAAGCCCTCGCACAGAGACGAAGACCCAACACAGCCAAGAATAAATAAATTAATTAATTAATTTTTTTAAAAAAGTTACCTTATATTCCCATCCCCTAAAGTCGGCTGTTAAACTGACATTTAAAAAAAAATTTACTTATTTATTTATTTATTCTTGGCTGTGTTGGGTTTTCGTTGCTGCGCGTGGGCTTTCTCTAGTTGTGTCGAGCGGGGGCATGGGCTTCTCACTGGGGTGGCATCTCTTGTTGCGGAGCACAGGCTCTAGGCGTGCGGGCTTCAGTAGTTGCAGTGTGCGGGCTTCAGCAGTTGTGGCTCGCGGGCTCCAGAGCGCAGGCTCAGTAGTTGTAGCTCACGGGCTTAGCTGCTGTGCAGCATGTGTCAGGGATCTTCCCGGAGCAGGGATCGAACCCGTGTCCCCTGCACTGGCAGGCAGACTCTTAACCACTGCGCCAGAGAAGTCCCTAAGTTGACATGCAATGTCTTTCTTTCTAGTGTTTTTCCTGTGCCTGTGGATTTCGTGCGTTCCTGAACTAGGCTGAAATGGAATTCCCTGCCCTGCTTTATCACTTAACCTTATATTCAATGTGATTTTTCATGTTTTTAAGTTTCTCCATAAGTATCATTTTCAGGAAGGTGGCACAAAGCGCCTTAATTTGTTCACCTGGGTGGTTTCTGATGTTCTGCTACCGTAAGGGATGGACGCGGAGAACATCTCTGAGCATAAAGCTCTGGCTCATTTTGATAATTTCCTAGAAGATGGATTACGAAATCACAAATAGAATTTATTCAAGGCTCTAGAGAGATTTCCCACAATTAGTCCCCAGAAAGGCCGGGCGAAGCCAAAACTTTCCAGTAACTGCCGCTGAACTGGCTGTCTCCCTCCCGCCAGCCCAGTCCCTGCTGCCCCAAAGGTGTCTGAAGTGCAGGCACCACTCCCCCCCCCCCAGCTGTTTCTGCCCTGCAGGGGAAGAGAGCAAAGGCCACCAAACCGGGGAGGCGTGCAGGGCGGCCGTGCGGGGGCTCGGAGCGGCCGTGCACCCCGGGGGGCAGTGGCCGCCCTCCCGCCCGGTGGAGACTGCCTGCCCCCCCAACACTCCACCCGTCCAGAGGAGAAACCTTCCTCCTTCAGAGAAACTGCTCTGGAGCTGGGCGAGCTCCATTCAAATCCCAGCCCACCAGGGAGAGCTGTCGTGGGGCTGTACAAGGTAACCGTGCGAAGACTCGTGGCCGGGACAAGTCGAGGGAGTTAAAGCTTTTCACAGTCATTACTGTCACCCAGACGACCAGGTGAGTCATCCTCTAAGGCAGGCACTAAACAACCCAGGCCGGGGGCAGGGAGAGGGGTCCCCTCCTGCAGCCCCGGCAGCTGTCCCAACCCCAGCAGCCCCCGAGTGTGGGGGGCCCGCCGGCACGGATGACTGGAGGCTGGCCTCCTCTGCTTCCTCTCGGGGGCTGCTCTCTCTGGAGGGGGCTCTGTGGCCACGGCACAGCACCCGGTGGGGGACCCGAACTGCAGCGCCCTTCAGTGACTCGGGAGGACAGAGCCAGCAGCCTGGGGGCCATAGCAGCCATCCACCCTGCGGGCTCCCTGCACACAGCTGGACTCAGCTCAAACTCAAACCTAGACTCTGAGGCCCATCTTCTTTCCTGTAACGCCTCGGGGCCCCTCACTTGAGACAAGCAAGCGCCCTGCGCCTTGGCGGGGGGCAGCCCCCAGAAGGAGGGGAAATGGCTGCGACACGTGACCACTGCCCCTGACGATGGCGACCGTCTCTCTCTCTTCCGTGTGAGGAGACCGAGGCTACTGGGAGCAGGAAAGGCGTCTCCGCCCCCGAGCAGGGCAGGTGCTCCGTCATACTGGGGAAAGGGCTGTCGGCTAAATGACAAAAGGAGTCAAAAGACAGATTCAGTAGGAGGGAGAAGAAGAAACCAAGCCAGAGAGAAAACCGGCCCCCGGCGGAGCACCGTTCGCGGGGGTGAAGCTGGGGGAGAGCCCCACGGGTCTCGGGGTCCGGATGTCAGAGCAGGAGGCGGCCGGGGCGGGGGGATGTGGTCCCGCACGACGGGGCTCGGGCGCGGAACCCTGCTCGCACACTCGCCCGTGAGCCCGCCCGGCGCTGCGGGGCCCGAGCGGGAGGAGGGGAACGGGGTGGGGCGCCGGCAGCCGGGCCCCCCCGACGGCGCGATCGTCACGACCTGCGGTGAGACAAGGGGTCCCCCCCATTCTACAGGTTGCGGGGCCGAGGCTCAGAGGTGGGGCAGCAGCCCAAGGCCAACACGTGATGCTGGAGCAGCCAGGAGCCCACCCCAGACGCTCCTTAAAGGAAAATTCACCTCACGTTACGCAACAATTCTACTCTGAGCTAGATGCCCAAAGTAACCGAATGCAGGGAGTCACAGAGAGACTTGCGCCACGTCCACGGCGGCACCGTCCACAACAGGCGAAGGTGGGACCCACCCAGGCGTCCCTCAGCGGGGGACGGAGCAACAAAACACAGTGTACGCGCACAGGGAGGGCAATTCTCACGACCGCTGCTCCGTGGAGAAGCCCTGAAAACCTCACGGCCAAGAGGACAAGTGTTGTACGAGTCCGCTCGCAGGACGTACCTGGAAGTGCCACGGACACAGAGGTAGGATGGCGGCTGCCGGCGACGGCGTCAGGGAGTTAGCGCGTCACGGGGACAGAGTTGCAGTTTGAGGTGATGGTGGCACATCACGGCGGATATATTTAATCTTATTTAATTACACACTTAAAATGGTCAGAATGGTCAATTTTATGTTACGTAGGTATGTTATGTTATGTATATTTTACCTCAATAAAAAAAAGAAATAGTAGGAAAGTTTGTAAGGCTGCCCTAAATGGAAAACAGTGACATGCCACGAGGAGAAGTCAACCATTAAAAAAAAGAAAAGAAATGCTGCTGCTCTGCCTGTGCCTTCTGCGAGCTGCCGGCCCTGCGCAGAGAGCGCGGCGGTCAGTGTCCAGAACCAGCACCCCGGGCCCGCGCCCTTGGGGGGTCAGGGTGTGAGAGCACGGGGAAGGGAAGGGCTGGCCCCGCAGGCAGTGCGGGTCACCTGGCACCATCCCCCGCGCGCTGGGGTGGGTGGCCCACCTCGGGGGGCACTGCTCCCCTCCACCGCTGTCTAGCTCCCCACAGACCCACGGGCGCGGGAGGCCATCCTGGGGGCGGAAGCCGTCCTCCCGCCACGACAGCCCCTCCTCCAACCCCAGGTGAGGAGGGCCCAGGACACAGGTGGGCGGGGCTAGAGAGGGGCAAGGCGCCTGGGCACGGAGGAGCTGGGAGCCCGGGGAAGGGGGCGGTACCCACAGCCTCTGCCAACGAGGCAGCCCGAGCAGAAAGGGGGCTGCTGGCAACCTACCCTGCTCTACAGTCAAAACGTACAAGGATGTTTGGAAACAGTCAATTAGATGTGATTCTGTGGAATAGTAATAACAAAGGTCGGGGTGGAACGCATTAGCTATGCATTCCAAATACCTGATCCCAGGGCCTGGTCTGCAAGGCAGATACTTTCCCCATCCAGTACAAAGGGTCAACGACAGCAAGGCTGCCAAACTTTTGCCTGGGGGCCACGTGGCAGCTTGCCAGGAACCCAAGAGCTGCACCTGATTGGCATAAGGCAAAGTCAAATGGAGCCCCTTTCATCTTAGCCCACAAGAGAGGGGCCCTGAGGCTGCCTGCAGGCCTCACCCCCCCACGCCCACACCTCACACCACTCAGCTCCAAGCACCCTCACTCCTCCCCTCCCCCTGCTTAGGCGGGAGCCGGTGGCCCGGTGCAGCCAGCGCCCGGCGGCCGCCACCCCAACCTGGGTTCCCTTCTCCCCACCTCCCGTCCCTGCCGCCTCCCCGACCCAGGGCCCCGCATGCCGGCCTCTCCCTCCACCGCGCGGACGCGGGTGAGCTCTGTAACCCACAGATCTTCACGTCCCGGCCCACAACCCCACGAGGGTCCCGCGGCCCCCAGAACGAGGTCTACGTGTCGTGGCCCAAGAGGCAAAGCCCTCCGTGACCTGCTCCCCACCTGCTTTAGCAGCTGCTCACACCTGTGACCTGATCACACGGTCGCTGAGGGCCCAGGCCCACCCGACCCTCTCACATTTCCACTCAACTGATTTTTGGCAAGAGTGCCAACACAATTCTTTGGGGGAAAGAGCAGTCTTTCCAAGAAACGTTACTGGAACAACTGGATATCCGCAATGCAAAAGGATGCATCTGGACCCCTACCTCGTACCATATTCAAAAATTAACTCCAGTAGATGAAAGACCTAAATCAATATAAGGGCTAAAACTATAAAACTCTTAGATGAAAACATAGGCATACTTCTTCATAATCTTGGATTAGGCAAGGGTTTCTTAGCATAAGCAACCAAAGAAAAACAAATTGGACTGCATCAAAATTAAAAACTTTCACACAACATTGTAAATCAACTATACTCCAATAAAAATTTTTTTAAAAAATTTAAAACTTTTGTGTTTCAAAGAACACCATCAAGAAAGTGAAAAGACAATATAATGGGAGAAAATATTTGCAAATCATATATGTGATAAGGGATTATCTAGAATATACTAAAAGTTCTTATAACTCAACAATAAAAAGACAAATAACCCAATTTTAAAATGAGCAAAGAGCTGAACAGACATTTCTCCAAAGAAGGTACATTAATGGCCGTGTGAGAAGATGTCCCATATCACTAGCCATCAGGGAAACGCAAATCACAACTGCAATGAGATATCACATCACACACACACTAGAACAGATACGATCAAAAAGACAGACTGCAGCAAGTGTTGGCAAGGCAGTGAAGACATCAGACCCTCCTCCACTGCTGGCGGGAAGCAAAGCAGTGCAGCTGCTGTGGAAAACAGTCTGGCAGGTCCTCAAGAAGCAGACACAGAGTTACTCTCTGACCCACCAATTCCACTCCTACGGATAAACCCAAGGGAAAGAAAACATCCGTCCACACAGAGACTTGAACACAAACGTCCACGGCAGGATTATTCACAATAGTCAAAAAGTGAAAGCAACACAAATGTCCTTCAACGGATCAATAAACAAAATGTGGCCAATCCATACCATGGAATATTATTTGGCCACAAAAAGGGATGAAGTAAGACTCCTGTGGGAAGGTGGACAGCCTTTAAACACACGGGGCTCAGTGAGACAAGCCAGGCACAAGAGGCCACATGGTATATACGACTCCACGTATACAGAATGTCCAGAATACGCACGTCTATTGACACAGAAAGTATCTTGGTGGTTGTCTGGGGCAAAGGGACGGGAGAGAGGCAGAGTGACTGCTCTCGGGGCCGGGCTCTCTCTCTGGGGTGATGAGATGCTCTCAAGTTGACTGTGCTGATCGTTACGCAATTCTGTGAACACTGAAAGCCGTTAAATGGACACTTTAAATGGCTGAGTTGTATGGTATATGAACTGTATCTCAATAAAGCTGTTAAAAAACAGTTTTAAAAAAATATACACTTACTGTACAAAGGAATGTTCTATTATAAATTAACGTCATAGAAAGATGTCCACATTGTATCATTAAGCCAAAAAAAGTTACATGTGAAGTACTTCAATTGTGAAAAAATTTAAAAATATTACCCCTAAAAAGGGAATCCTATCCATGTAAAAATATACCACATATTATGTAATGCACTAGTAGGAATGAGGCATTCCCTATAAGTATTCACACTAAATGGGAAAACTGAACAGTTCATAAATAAAAGTTTATAAAGAGTTATAAATAGCCTCAGTTAGTTCAGATCAGGCTTACATCCAAACTCCCCAAAGAACGAACACTTTCAGACTCTAGAGGTTTTGGGGTTTGGGGATTAGGGATCAGATATGGCAGACCTGTATTTCTTACCATGTCCAGGTAAGGCACAAAATACAGCCATTGCTGCTCACCCAAGCCAAGGAGTTCACAATGCAACCAAGAACCTCAGAGAGAGAGTGAGGCAGAGCAGACCGCAAACTCCCCGGCGTCCCCGAGAAATGCTGCTAGCTTTAGAAATATGCAATGAGTTCAGTACAAATAACTGTGTCAGAGATAAGGAAAATAAATAGCTCATTCTAAACAGAATCCAACACTATGTCGTCACTAACAATAACATTAACAAAGATCAAGTAATAACACAGAAAAGATAACGTTTTAAGTCAGAGCAAAATACAAAACTACAAAGATGGTTGTAAATAAATACACCGGCAAGTACAGGTGTGTGTTTGTGTACTTAACCTATGCTTTAAAAAGCTGGAAGAGTATACAGACAATGGAATATTATTCAAGCCTTAAAAAGGAAGGAAATTCTGATATACACTGCAACTTGGATGAACCCTGAGGACACTGTGCTCAGTGAAATGAGCCTGCGTCGCAAAGGACAGACGCCGTAGCGTTCTACTGCGTGAGGTCCCTAGAGGAGTCAGAGTCCTAGAGACACGCAACACAGAGAGGGTGTCCTCGGAGCAGCAACACTGCCCCCAGGCCCCAGCACTCCAGCCCATCGCTGCCGAGGGGGACAAAGAACCGAAGGCAACTTCCTGTTGAGTCACTCTGTGGACATCTGCAGAACTTCAGATTTCTCTCCAGTAGTCTTATGAGTTGGCCAAATAAGAAGATAAAGGGGGCTTCCCTGGTGGCGCAGTGGTGGAGGGTCCGCCTGCCGATGCGGGGGACGCGGGTTCGTGCCCCGGTCCGGGAAGATCCCACGTGCCGCGGAGCGGCTGGGCCCGTGAGCCGTGGCCGCTGAGCCTGCGCGTCCGGAGCCTGTGCTCCGCAACGGGAGGGGCCACAACAGTGAGAGGCCCGCGTACCGCAAAAAAAAAAAAAAAAAAAAAAGAAGATAAAGGAGCCAACACATTAACGGAGGACCTACTGCCTGCCAGGCACCAGGAGAGGACGAAGTGCTGCTGCCCCGTTTTACAGACGTGGAAACAGGTGCAGACAGATGGCCATCCTGTTCCAGGTCACATTCCTTAGAAGCGAAACTCCAAGAGCTTTCCTCAGGAAGAAATGACCCTTTCTGGCATGAACGTGCAAGAAAAGAGCGTCAGCTTCACCAGCAACAGAATTCACCGAGAGGAGCATCATACAGTGTGTACAGCCCACTCTGGCCACATCCACGGGAGGCCAGCACAGCCTAGTGGTCAAGACCGTGGGCTCTGGAGGGACAAGGTGGCGTCAGAAGTCTACTCCACCGCTATTAGAAGACGGCCCTCAGCTGGGGGCCTCACTGAAGTCGCTTAGCAGGATAGGACAGGGGGTGTATCAGGATTAGATGAGATAACACAGGTCAGAGGACTTACGACAGCGCCAGACACGAGCTCAGTAAAGCTAACCGAGCACTGAAGGTGCGAGCTGGATCGTTTATCCTATTTTCTCATGGCAGCTCTCACCGGTAGGCACTAGGAGCGCCATTTTTGCTTACGATGAGTCTGAAGCTCAGAAGGGTTCAGTAGTAGCCTAAGGTCACTCAGCTAGTAATCCAACAGTAGAACCAGAACTCAAGCCTGGGTCGGTGGGATTGCAAAGAAGGTCGAGGTTACAGAGCACAAACGGAGGGTAAATGGAAAGAAAGGCCTCTCGGCTGCTCCTTCTCCCGGGCAAGGCCACCGCCCCGAGACACCAGCCCTGCGAGCTGGGCTGGGACAGGCCTCAGCTGGCCTCTGTGGGCAAGGACGACACCAACCCGGGAGAGGAGAGCGGCCAGGGGCACCGGCACAGGCCCGGAGGGAGGTCACCAGGCAGGGTCGTCTCGGGATCCACCCTTTGACCTATGTGCACAAACGCGGCAGAGGAAACCGCCAAGTCCACGCGGTACGGTGTGAGACAGCAGTGGCGTCGCCGGGGCAGCTCCCAGACACGACCGTCAGTGAGGCCCCGGCTGGGGGACTGGACGGGGACAGACCACCCCTGTGCGCCTTCCAGCCCCGGGAGCGCTTCCCACCACGGGCGTGTGGCATCCAAAGGAACACACAATACTCCTCATGAAAATTCTGGATCAGTCACTTTCCCGCTACGTAGTCTGGGGCACCCTCTGAGTTACCTTTTCTTCATTTATTAAGAAAGGAAAACGCGAAACCAACCTTCCTCCCAGAAACTGTGGCGGCTTAGAGGAGGCAGTGCGGAGCAACAGGGACTCAGGCCTGCAGGTCTGTGACCCTCCGTCGCCGTCCACAGACTGAGTCCGGGGGCTTTCTCCCGCTGAGGAAAGCCGACAACCAACAGAGGGGCCCCATCTCGGTCCAGAGGTGAGGAACCCCAGCCTGTGGATGAGGCGGAGCCCGCCCGCCGCAGCTGCCTCCTCCCGCGAGAGAGAGACGAGACCTTGCCGAGGAGAGGCGCTTCCAACCCTTATCACAATCTCGCTGGCCACTGCCAAGCTCTACTTCCATTTTACATCAAGCCTCCTTTTTTTGTTTTGTTTTGTGTTTTTTTTTTTTTTCTTTTCCTAAATCTGAAATTAGGATGGAGGCTGGCAGGAGGCTCCCTTGAGAACTAAGGACTGTGGCTGAGAACACAAAAAAAGTGCTCAGAAAGCCCACCCGTTTGCCAAGCGCATGTGATCTGCTCGGAAGAATGTCGGCTGGGCCATGAGTCTTGATGGAGGACAGCAAACAAACACACAGACTCAGAATGCTCTCCACACACAGAGAGGACTTGGGAACGGGAACAATGACAGTCATTCTCCCGAGCATTTTATCCTTCATCTGCAGTAGAAAAGGGGCTGCACTGGATGGAAAAGGCCCCATAGGAAACCCTGGAGGCCCTTCGCCAGGGAACCGGGCCACACACCCACTCGTGCCCAGGCTGCGTCCCCGTGTCACCTGCCCAGAGGACGTGGTCTGTCGGCCACGTGCTCCAGGGCCTCGTCCTGAAGCGCCCCCATACAGCCGGGGCCGTTGGCTTTTCAGGGGCGCTCAGGCCCTGGCAAAAGGAAGAAGGATCTTCTCCAAGTCACTGAGGCCTCCCAAGTCCTGATTAGGCAGGCGGTTCAAATAAAAGCTTCCGGAAGGAAAGGGTCTCCACAGAAAACACAGAAATAAAGGCCTTCACCACTCCATGAGCCATCCTTTTCTTATTGTTCATTTTTAAGGCAAATGTAATTTTCAAAGACTAAAGCTTTCAGCTGTACCAAGCGTCCCTGCCTGCAGGAGTAAAGGAAATCCTTTTTAGTTTTGTCTGTTCACGCACTCGATCTGACGGGACAAAACAACTTCATGTGCTTGGATCACTTCAGTGAATGTTTTTTTTCAACAAAGAAAATTAAGTTTTCTCCCAATCTATATGAGCAAAAAAAAGAACGTGAGAAAAGAACTCGGGGTTTTCTCTCTGTTAAGCATAACGCAGATAAAAGATCAAACTTTTTTTTTCCTTAATGCACTTATTCCATCTTGTGTGTTTTAGTGGTTAAAATCTGGCAATTTGAGGTGGTCACTCTCAAACAATGGGTTTTATCTACCTCCTAAAAAGTATGGATCTTGGGGAAAGAATTTTTTTTTTTTTTTGCCCTGATAAGACAGTAATCTCCTACCTTGCTGACTCAAATGTACTTGCATATTAATTGCTTCAGACCCCCAAATCCCTGCTGAACTGGCTAAACTGTGGGCCAAATTCAATAACCCAGCAACCTCCCATTCAATGCCTCACCAAGATAACTCTGCATGTTTAATTTAAAAGTACCGATCGCTTTTAAATGAAGCGCTGAAGCCAGCCAGCCCTGCTGCCACAGCCCAGGGCTCTGACGGACACACCGTGAGTTGCAGAGTCCAGTCTGAGCTCTGCGCTTCGGATGACGAGGTGAACCGCCTGCATCTCTTCCGAATGGTATCTGTTCGCCCAAATCAGCCCTTTAAAACACGCCCCTCTTGGTTAATTTCCCTGATACAGAGGCGGTGAGATCGAGCCTCAGATAGTCAAATATTATCTGCACCTCAGATAGTCAAATATTATCTGCGCTGATTGTATCTGATTAGCAAGAAGTACTCAACCCTCCAGCCAATGTGAGTGCCTAGCTACTCAGCTGAACTGACCTAAGGCACTTTTTCCTTTCTCTTCTGCAACTGTGTTCCATGTTTGACCCCTCAAATTTATTTTAAGTAGTTTTGCAAACAGCTTCCTCTCCCCCTTCCTCCCCCGAGCTGCCAGCATCTCACGTTTCTCTTGCACAGAACATGTTTTGTCCACCCTGGGAAGTGGCACTCGGGGAAGATGGAGAAATCGCCTCAGTCAAATCGGAATCAGAAATAGGTCCCATTCATTCAAGAGATTAAAACTGTATCGAGGGCTAATTTTCCTTTTACTAGAACAAGTCAGAATGAAAGCTGGGAGTCCCAAGTGCTGGAATTCACGGCAACCTTTCTAGGCTGTGAAAGCAGATCTTACTCCCGGCCTCACAGTGAAAGCGCCCTAAACTACATTCAAACTCCTGGCACGGCTTCACATGCACTGAGTCAGAACGCATGACCGCGTCTTTTCACACCGAAACCCAGGCTTGTTCAATGATAGTGACAACGATATTCTTTTTTTACAGTAAAATAACAATTATAATAATAACAACAGGGATCTGAAGATTTAACAGAACAAGGCAGAGCCATCAGTGAGAAGTGGTTTTTGATCCGTGGTAAAGTGAAAAGGTCCTGACAGCCAGCACAGGAAAGGAACAGGAGGTCAGACTAACTCAGTTTGGGTTCTGCGCTTCTGGAATCACAAATGTTCCGTGGTAAAGATTCAGTATGGGCTCTGGGACGTCACACAGTAAGCGAGTTTAATGGGAAAAAACAATGTGCCGCTTTGAACTTGGATTCTGTGTACTGCTTCTACCAATTTGTCGGCCTCCAAATGCACCTACCTCCAGAGAGTTTCATTTAGAAATATCACTATTAAACTAAGTTTGAGTCTGAATAGAACAGAAGCAAAATTTGCTTATGGCTTAGAAAATATGCACCCGACAGTTTGTCTGGATGCTGCTGACTTCCCGTGAAGAATGACCTTCGGAAGCCGAATTTTTAGTGCTTCTCCTCGGCCCCCAAAATATAAGTTACTTATTAAAACCACTTCCAGTTTCACTTCATATGCTGAAAAATATCATGGGGAAAACGTATTTAAATGTTTCACTTGTAGGAAAATAAGATGGTCTCCACACTTCAAATCTGCCCAAGAGACTCTCCTGTAAAACAACGAAAAAGGCTAGTCCCTCAATAACAAAGCCTCTGTTGCACGAGTTTCACTGCGTCCCTGGTGACCCCGGCTCTGCGTTCTGTGCTGTACTTGCACTGACTACAACACGCTGTTTTGCCGTGAGCTCTCCACACGTGCACCGACCCATCGTGAACCTGAAATCCGCCCAAGTGCCATGTGTCTGTGGCAACAGCATCTTTGGAACCCGGACACTGACCATTTACACAAAGAACGTCCACACATTGTTCATGGCGTGACGCCTCCAAACAAGCCCTAAAGGTGCCACGTGCCACCTCCTGTCTGGAGTCTTCATTCACCTCCTCGCAAATCAACTTTCCTGTTTATAAAAACAAACCGGATCCTGCTTCTCGAAGACACATTTGACAAAAATGAGTATCTCTGTACGGTAAGAAACCCCCTTGGTTTAAGCCATCTGCGTGCATTACAGCAAAATGAAAGCATGCAAGGAGGGTCCCTAGAGTTTGCTGTAATGAGACGGGCTGGATGTGGATCTCCTTACCATCTCTCAACAGAGGTGTTTTCTGCTTGGCTAGAGAGGCAAAGCTTCCAAAAATTTCAGTCATGCAAATCTGGGGGAAACTAAAAATCAGCAAGACCTTTTAAAAACTCCCTTAAAGGGCTAATGTTTTATTGTTAGTTGAGAAATTTTAAAATACATCATTATTATGTATTCTATTTGATATATTTGGAAATATGCACGCCCCCAAAATAAACAGTAAATTCAAGGGGAAAAATTGTTTCCCCAATTTAAAGAAGGGCACCCCTATCCAGTCTTTAGAAAAACTTAACATTTTCTGAATTTTTCCCCGGGTCCATACACAGGCCAAGTTCAGGCTTCAAAAATATTAAGCTATGAAGGGCCCTCTTCTGTCCTGGTATTAAAATAAGGAGTTAACAAAAAAGGGCTTTCCAAAGCTTAGTCATGTAAACTCACCTATAAACCTCCCACGACACTGAATCGACGGTCCAGGACGTTCGTTTATACGACAGAAGGCACTAGAGCGTTTCAGGGAAGCCCACGTTTACAACTGCAACATCGTGTCCCAGCAGAGACTGGGGGCCTTGTTGTCAGGAGGAAAGTAACGCTCATAACAGTTACACCAGTTTATTGAAAGCTCATCACGCACCAGATATATTTCTTCTAATCCTTAAGACGATTCTTTCCTATTTTGCAGACCGGGAAGTCCAGGCACCGGGAAGTTAGGGAATCTGCCCAAGAACATACAGCTAACAGATGCTGAAGCCAGACTCAAATTCAGCTTCTCAGACTCTAAACTTCAAGGTTTCTAAGTTATGCCATGTTTGCATTTATGCTGTTCTGTGGGTGCGTTTTTTTCCTGTAATACGGATGCATAAATCACTTCAAGAAAAGCTCTGTTCCTGCATCACATATTTTGGGCTCGCTTGCATTCAGCAGTGACTGGGCACCTCTCTGCTTCCAAACACAAAACAAGCCAAGGACTCCTGCAGCCCGACCTCTCCTGGTAGACAAAACACGCTGCTTTCTAACAAACATCCACTTCTCTCCTCTGGTTTCCATCCCGTCTTTCCCCACTGTGGGCCTTCCTCCTTCCAACTCCAACTGCCTCGCAGCTCCACAGCCAAATCAACATAATTAAGCGCTTGTACTTCAATTGTGTCAATTTAGTTTCTCCCCAGTGACACTGCCACCAATTTAAAAGCAGAGACAAAAATCGTACATTCACGTGGTATCGGTTGCCATCCATCCGGCCCTCCTTCCCCACCAAACACAAGTGAGACTTCTGACAAACGACTTGTTTATTCACTTAACTAAAAAAAAAAAATAAATTTATTTATTTATTTTTGGCTGCACTGGGTCTTTGTTGCTGCACGAGGGCTTTATCTAGTTGCGGCGAGTGGGGGCTTCTCTTCGCGGGCTTCTCATTGCAGCAGCTTCTCTTTGTTGAGGAGCACAGGCTCTAGGCACACGGGCTTCAGTAGCTGTGGCACGCGGGCTCAGTAGTTACGGCTCACAGCCTTAGTTGCTCCGTGGCATGTGGGATCCTCCCGGACCAGGGCTTGAACCCGTGTCCCCTGCATCGGCAGGGGACAATTCTCAACCACTGCGCCACCAGGGAAGCCCCGAACGATTTATTTTTATAAGAACAGTCTCTTAAAGATTAAAAAATCGAGTCGTACGATCACGATCACAACAGTTAACACCATTTACTGAGAACTTTGTAGGTTGCAGGCACTGAGATAAGCACCATCCACAGCTTATCTCATGGATTCTCACAAAAACCCACAAGCTGGTGATTCTCCCCAGCTTGACAATGAGAAAACTGAGGTTCCGAGCAGCTCACCGTACCCAGCTGGGGTTCAAACCTGGGCCAGCACGCGAGCCCAGCTCTTTCCACTACTCTCTATACGGAAGCACAGGTATGGCGTCACACGCCGCTGCCAAGGAGAGAAGGACGCCTGCAGACCCAGGCCCTGGCGGGGAAGACACACCACACGGAGCGGGGCAGTGACTGGGGCCCAACCAAGGCGCTCGCGACCCAAGCCGCTTCAGGTCTGAAAGAGAAGCCAGGCAAGCTTCTAGGCACTGAGCTTCCCCAAAGCAGGGCCCTTGTCTTTCCCGTTTGGCCTTTGCTAAGGCTGCCCTGTGCTGGGCTGGCAGAGCCCAAACTGCTGGTCCATTCTGAATGGTGAGGTGGCGCTGGGTTTTATCAGCCCTCCCAGACAACTTCCCCCAGTGCCCGCCGGCCTCCACGGGCCTGAGACCCCAGGCCTGCTTGACCCAGCGGTCAGCCCGAAATTTCCATCCACGTCCATTTACCTCCAACTCTGGCTCAGGCCAAGCTCGGCCTGTCACCATCCCACTGCCTTGGCTGCATGACAAAGGGACAGCACAGCACACTCCCCAGGACCGGGAGCCACAGCCCCTCTTCACCACCTCCTCACAAGACCCAAAACTAGCCACGGGGCCAGGCCCTGGCCCCTCCCTTCGAACGAAACAGGAAACGCTGACCAGGAGCCCGGAGACCACAAAAGAGGAAACAATCCCAGCCTTACAGCATCTCCACAGCACGAGACTTAATCCCAGGCCAGAACCTGAGCCCGACTTGGAGAAAAGGGGGGTTTTGTTGCAGTACAAGTAGGAAGGGGGGAGGTGGAGGAGGGGAGAAAGAAAAAGAGGAAGAGAAAGAAAGAAGGCCGATGATGCCATTAGACAGGAGGGAGGCCACCTTTGTCTCACATCCTGTGGAACAGCCAAGGAAAACAATGAATCTATTTTTTTCCCTCCCCTTCTTTGCCTTAAAAAATTCAAGAATTTCATTCCCTTCTTTGAAACATAGCTCTTGCATAATTTCAGTGCGTGCTCCTGCTGTCTGCAACACTGAGGGAAGGGGGCGTTCACCCCTCCCGAGTCCTCAGAAGCGGGACGTCCTGTGCAGACCCTCAGTGCTGGTCTGCACGCACCGGGCAGGAGGAGCTCCCCGCGGGGGCCGCGCCCAGCACGCGGGCCGCCGCTGGCCACATCACTGTTACCACCGCGGATCCCAACGGCAAACCCCGTCAAGGAGGTGTTACTCCTTTTTTAAACAGATGAAGAAACTAAGGTTCAGAAAAGCAAAACATCCGCAGTCACGCAATAAGCTCCTAGAAGAGTCGAAATTCCCATTTCAGTCTCTCCAAGCCCAAAGCCAGGGCCCACTGCCTGCAGCCTCTTAACTCCGACGGAAGTCCCGCAGGGCATAGTCGGAACCAGCTCTAGGCTTCCCAAAGGCACCATTAATCAGACACGACAAGCAAAGTACTGAAGTTTACAGTGTTTGCAAACTTAAAAGGTTTACTGGCTCCAAAATACAAACATAAAACTTCAAAAACTGGAATTATTCAAAGCTGAATTGAATGTCTACTAAGATATAAGAGAAGGCCGCCTAGTATACTTGGGATGCAACGTGGAGGTAAGTGTCATAAACGTATTTTAGGGGGGACGTCTGCACACTCTGCTACCCTGTGTCTGCCTTCTAGGCCGCGGGGTGGCCTCAGGCCCACGAGGTCTCAGAGCAGCCCTTCCCCGCCCAGGGCACCCACACCAGGCGCGCCGGGCAGGCCCCAGGAAAGAGAGGGGAGGGCCCCGGAGAGCCGAGGCCACAGTGGGCATTTCCTACAGGCGTCGGGAATGGCTTTCCCAACCTCCTCTGAGTCCCCGGGGCCGCACGACCCCTCACCCACCCGAGAGGTGGCGGGTGGGCGCCTGGGGAAGGCCCTGTGCCCCACGCACACGTGGGCACACACCTCCCCGCGCCTCTGCGTCTGGGGCCACGCTTCAGAAGCATGCCCTCCCTCTCCAGGCCTTCCCCAGTATTGGTAAATATTGATAATTACCTCCAAAGGCAGAAGCGAAGCAGCAGTTTGTGTTTTGAAATGCGGATCATAATTCACATTGGAGGCTGACACTAATCATTTGATGTTCACTTGAAAAGACCAGATAGGCTGTGCAGGAACATTTCAGTAAGGGGACCGATAAGGAGAGGGAAATAAAAATTATTGGTATTTACTCAGCCTGCAATGCTTGTGGAAGGAACTCTTTTAAAAGGGAGCACTTCAGAATGGTTATTCAATCGGAATTTCACAGATAGCACGGGAAATATTCTCTCACAGAATGCTCCCTATCTGCACCATCATATCTCTCCGGTGTGCCGTTCACGTCTCTCGTTGCAGGAATCCTCACTCAATCTTGCTCCATTATGAGCTGACGGTGACCCAGCGTATACAAGGCATTCAAGAATCTGCCCGGAAATTACTACCCAGGAACATCTGTCCCCTACCCCGCTTGCCAGCCCCGCCTCGGGGAGTGAGGATGGAAAACAACTCAGAATCCACACGCAGAAACAACTTTTCATTCCCCTTACAAACCAGGCTCCTTTGGAAATTGAGGGTTCTGGCATTTTTCAGAAATTACGTTCCTGGAAAAACATGGCACGAGCGTCTTCTGAAAGCCTCGGCGCAGGCTTCCTTTCCTACGCAGACCCTTCTAATAAAAGCCAGGACAGGGGCTTCACAGGGAAGCAGACGAGAAGGCCACCCATGACTCTCCGCACTGCTGGTGTTAAACTCAAATTCCGTATTAGACGCCACTGTTCAATGAACGGCCGCGAGGGTGTCACACGTGCTTACACGGCCACCGCGCACGCGGCGTCTATCTTGTAGACGCGCTATAACCTTGGAAGATTTGCGTCGCAACTAGGAAAGATTAGAAGAAGACGTGTGGTCTCACACACGCCGAGTCTGGGATCCCGGCTTTCCCCCCGGACGGCTGTCGGCCGCCTTCGGAAGGCAGAGCACGGGGCCCGCAGCGGGGCGGCCCCGCCCAGGCTCCACCCCCGCCGCGCGTGCTCAGAGGGGCCGAGCCGCGCGTCACCGAACAGCCGGCTGCGTCCGCGCCTCCGGCCTCACGCCAACAACCTGCACCCCGTACGCTTCTCAGGGTCGGGGCACCGGGGTCAACGTCATCCCAACCGTCCCAACCGTGGGCCGTAGCTCTGCAGACGGCTCCTCTGATACAGCCCCCCGAGCCAGGTCATCTCCTGCGGTTCAGGTGCACGACAGGCTCGTTAGAGAAGTGGCCTTGCGCTCGCTGGGCCGCCCAGAGCCCGGCTGGGCCACGCCTGAGCTCCGCCCGCTTCCCCAGGGTGCCGGGCCTTGCTTGGGGTGTTCGCATCCTGGAGGCACCCAAAACCAGTGCTTCCAGGTCGGAGGGAAACAAAGAGGGTTTGAGATCCCGAGTCTGGGGTGGGGGGTATGGTGGCGGGAGGGGCCGTGCACCAATACGTGACTTTCAGCCTCGAAAGCCGCTCCCGGAAAACACCACCTAAGAGCTGGAAACGGGCAAGTCCTCACACAAGCGCAGAAACGGTCCCGCTCGCTGGGACCCTGTCCCTCTGGGAGGCGGGGGGGGGGGGGGCACCTTCTTCTCCTGGAGACGCCCTGCTTTGGTTAGGGCTCACAAAGAGAGAGCAAACTGAGTGGAGAGGGCTGGCAGCCGGGCCCACATCTTCAGACGCTTTCAAAGTTAAGTCGCATAATCTGATGATGTGAAAAGGGGGGGATACACATTTGACCCCTTGCTTCAAACAGAAATCTTCCCGTATGGTTTTTAATTGGAAGGCAGTTGTTTTGCTTTCGCAACACTCCTTAACCTCTGCCACTGTAGGTACAAGGCTGCAAACGATACTTCCATTGATTAAAAAAATAAAAAACAAACATTGAAAGAAACAATATTTTTCTTTTTAAGGAAAAAAAAAAAAAAGATAGCGAGCAGCTCTTTTCTGGAGGGGTCACCACTTAAAGGCGTATATGGGACGCCACCCTGGCTGCAGCTTATGGTTTATTTTGTCTTGGAAAAGCCCGAGGTCATTCTAACTCTGTTGACCTGCTACCCTCCACAGTGATCATCTCCATCCAGGACCGCAAGCAAACACTGCCCTCTTGTGCACTGAACAGTGCCGAGTCGGCGCGGAGACGTTTCCACCCAGCACCCGTGGACGGCTCGCAGGCAGGCGTACAGCTGCCTCTCCGCGGCCCGGAGGAGTGTCGGGAAAGGATGACACACATCTGTGTCCAGGGTGCTTGCCACAGTGTCCCCAGGCTGCATTCCGGGACAGACTGTGGGGTAAGAGGAAGAGGGAAAGATTCAGCTGAAGAAATCATTTCCTAGAAGAGATGCATTCCTCAGGACTTCCCTGGCAGCCCAGCGGGTAAGACTCCACCCTCCCAATGCAGGGGGCCCAGGTGCGATCCCCGGTCAGGGAACTGGATCCCGCGTGCATGCCGCAACTAAGAAGCCCACACGCTGCACCTAAGAAGTCCACATGCCGCAACTAAGACCCAGTGCAGCCAAAATAAAAATAAATAACTTAAGAAAACTTTATTGGTTGCCATGGCAAGTTTTCTTTTTGCCTACTTTAAAAAACTTTTAGAAATGACTAATGAATCTACAATAACAGTATACAGTACTTTTTTTTTTTTTTTATCTAGGAAATATTTGCCAGGAAAAGATTCCATTTGATTCCAGAAGGAGAAAAAAAAAAGGCAGAGGGAACCCACGTGGCTGTTTCTCAGAGGAAAACTGAAAGCTCAGTCGTGGTTCCGCTTCTTTCTGAGGAGCCCCGACCTGCAGGGTTACCTGCAACCTGGGGACAGGGCTCCATGCCCAGAAGACCAACCTGGCATCGCAAGAGAGCCTCAAAGGATGTAAAATGACAAGAGCAAAGGCCAAGGGCCAGTCCGGTCTGAGGCCAGGCGTACTTGGCAGGAAGCTCCAGGGGAAGCCCTGGTCTTCTCTGAGCGGCTCTTTCAGTTCTGTTCCAGACTATGAGCCACCCAGATGCTGCGCCCACTCTCCCACCCTCCCGAGCACAAGCCAGCGTGGGCCAAATCTCACGCCAAACTCGTTTCTGGGCAAGAAGAGGCAAAATCTCCCTGCAGTGCATTACCGTCAACCCCGTCGGCACCCCGGAAGGAAAGGGGACGGAGAGGATGTTTCGGGGAGTGTCTGCGTGCCCGCGGGCAGGAGTCAGCAGGTGGGCTGGGTGCCGGCGACTTCAGCTCCTTCACATACCGGCCGTGATGCCCAGAGCCTGGGCATCAGTGGTTCAGGAATGCGTGAACCACAGGTGGTCAAAGGGCCGCTGTTAAACGGCCCCAGAGTCGTGACGGCCGTCCAGCGCACGTTATGCCAGGGTGACCTGCTGCCTCCTGTTTCCACGTCAGCCCCTTCCTCTAGCACGCGAAGAAAATGGGGGTCCGAGACCAGAAACAGGGCTCAGGTGCGTGAGGCCAGACAGGAGGCTGGCTGCGGCCCTCCCTCCCGTTCTCTGTCCCCCATCAGAATGCCAGGGCATGCGGCTGCTTTAACCTCCAGCAAAGGCAAGATTGACAGACTCCAAATATATATATCCGTCTAGACACGCCAGCCCCGCAGCAGATGCCTTCTGTGGACCCTGGCTCTGACACAGTCGGCCAGACGGAGCCCCTCCTGTGTGGCGCAGCCTGGCCGGCTCCTGCCTCAGAACCCCCCCCCATGTGCTCCTCCCTCTGCGGGGCCCGCCCTTGCCCTTCCCAGCGTGCTCCCGACTCAGTGCTGTGTGCTGCTGCTTGCTGCTGTGACGCCCGCCTCCGCCACCACGCACGCTGAGCTCCACTAATGCCCGGCTCACCCAGCGTGCAGCAGGTGGGTCGGGGTTTGCAGAATGAATGAATGAATGAATGAATGCATCGACGTGCCTTTCCTTCTGCAGTGTCTGAGCTTATGGAATTAGGTCACCGAGCCAGATTTCAGGACACTAAGAATCCTGGGAAGAGAAGGGAAAGACAGCCAGCGAACCAGGCTAACCTATGCAAACCGCCCCCAACCTCCTGTAAAGAGCAGGTGCCAGAACGAACCAAGAGCCACCAGGAGACAGGTGTCAGGAGAGGGGTGGGCAGAGTCCATCTCAGACGCCACAGCACCCCTGATGCCGGGACTGCGGCATCGCACACTTTCGGGGTCTCTGAGCTTTCCCTCGGGGAAACGCATGGAGAACTCGATGGAGAAACTGGCAGGCCCAGTGTCCAGCCTGTGCCCTCTGGCCTGGGGGGCCTATTCTCTTTCCCCAGGAGCATCTCATCACACGAGGGCTCTGTGAGGGTGTGTGGGCCCCAAGTTCATGTCCAGCCTCCTGGGTTCCTAAGAACCTGGTGCTCCAGGAAGTCTACATTCAGGAGGAACTCGGGCCCCAGGCTTGACCACCAGGGACAGCGACCACTTCTGGTCATGTTGTCCGACAAGACCTGGCTGAGCTGGGTCACCTGCTGGAAGCTACCACGCCAGCCAGCGCGCCTCTGGAGGGCCTCCTCCCCCTCGGCGTCACAGGCTACTTGCAGGACACCGTGCTGGGCCACAGGCTCGCATTATGCTCATTTCCCAGTCCCCAAGCTCCGGGGCAAGTTTAGAAGTCCTCGTCCTGTCTCAGATCAGGTCTGAATTAATACCCTTCCTCCAGAGAACTCCAGTAGCAAAGTGAAAACAGACGTGCTGAACAATGGCCTTTGAGAGCCCCAGCAGGGACGGCTGGTGACAATGCAGCCCCAGGCTCTGAAAGAAACCTTAAGGTTAAAGGTTCACAGAGGCAGAAGAATTACCAAAGTACAAGTTTGTTCAAATTTCCTCCGGCAGATTTAAACAACCAGGGTCAAGCTGAAGATTGCCTGCAAAAACCTATGAGACAACTCAGCCCCTTTGAACTGCGTGGAGAAAGGAAAATATACGGTCTGGGAGGGATCTGTGTTATAGCTTTTAAAAATGTTCTTGAAAAGGTCACCCGTGTTAACTCAAAACCAGCCCACTGAAGGGTGTTTGAAAACTGCCTCTCTACGACGACAGGGCCGCGGGCCCTCAGCGTGTGCGGCGAGCTGCCCGGGGTCGCCCTGTCCCCAGCATCGGTGTGCTGACCCTCTGTGGGCCATGAAATTAACCATCAGCACAGCAGAAATCTGCTCCGAGTTAAACTACTTTGCTACGCAAAGTGGCCTGAAAATGAAATATGAGGATTGAATTTCCA
Source organism: Kogia breviceps (assembly GCF_026419965.1). Lineage (NCBI taxonomy): Eukaryota > Metazoa > Chordata > Mammalia > Artiodactyla > Physeteridae > Kogia > Kogia breviceps. The sequence goes on along the minus strand of NC_081319.1, from coordinate 1,721,622 downwards.
CTGAAAGATTAACTTGTCTAACCTCCAGGCAGGCGTGCTCGGCTGTGAACCCTGTGTGGCCGGCCAGTGGCTCGACGCCCCACAGGAGGCTGGATGCTGGCCGCGGGCAGAGAGGGAAACGACCTGTCACCCACTCACTCACTCATTCGCTCGCTCGCCCGTGCTGCGCGCCTGCGCCGAGGCCCTGCCCGTGGCCCTGGGGTCGGGTGACAGCAGGACCCCGTCCTCAGAGGGATCAGGTCGAGTAAATGCAGTGAGGACAGACGGGAGGACACGGGGTCCGCGGGCGCCGCGGGATGGCACAGACCCTCACCTGGTCGAGGCTGGGGAGGGCCAACGGTGAGGCTTCCCAGAGGCGTGGTGTAGCTAGAAGACGCCACGAGAGACCCCGGTCTGTCCGTCCAGAGACCTGCAGGCAGCTCATGAAGCCTGGAGTCCTGAGCGACACAGAGACACTGACCCATCAGGAAGTGCCCTGTCAGCCTATGCGGAGTGTAGCCTTTATGCCAACGGAGAGCAGAGGACGCCTTTTAGACAGGGGAGTCAGATAATCATATCGGCCGTTGAGAAAGAGCCCTCGGCCACAGAGCGGAGGGGGTTTCAAGAGGGGCTGGAATCGAGACACCGCGGGCAGACGGTGCTCGTCCAGTGCAGAGTGGACGGAGGCCTGTCCAAGGAGCAGCTGTGGTGACGAAGGCAGAGGAGGCGAAGGACAGGCAAGAGTCTGTAAGGAGTCCGTGAAGGCGAAGGAGGACACGCTGGGGGCGCGTGACTGGACTGCCCCACTGTGGGCACTTGCTGCCAGGCGGGGCTGGGGATGGTGTCTTGCAAGCGTGGAGTCGGGGGGCCTGTGGGGCTCCCTGATGGAGAAGCCAGCCGAGCAGGCACTTGGATAGCGGGTCGAGAGCCGCCTACCGAAATGTGACTTAACTAAAACCAAATCACAGTGTCCGTTCGTCGGTTACACCAGCCACCGTGCGAGGACTCCGCAGCCACGGGGGCTCGTGGCTGCCACCCTGGGCTGCGCTGCTGGAAGACCCCCCCACCAGCACAGAGGGTCCTGCTGGATGGCGCTGGGAAAGCTCTGCAGAGACTTTGCAGACACCGGCGCTCGCAGCCAGCCTGTGCCAGCCCTCCCCGGCCGGGCCGACGCCAGTGGTGACCCCCAGCTTTCTCCCAGCCTCCCGTGCTCTGTCCGTCCGCGGGCTCCCAACAGCAAGTGCTCAGGAAGTGGAGCCCGGCTGACAGAAAGTCTTTTTTCTCTAGAGCAGATGCTCTGAGGACCGTCTCTAAACAACAGATCATCATTTTAGAGAGCAGGGAACACTGGAGACGGACACACACACACACACACACACACACACACACACACACACACACGAGGGTCTCGGGTGCCTAGGGCACGAGGCCCTGAAATTCACCAGGAAATGACCCCGAGCAGAGTAAGTGCCACCCCGCAACCGTAAGGCAGAGCCCTCGTCCCAGCATCAGGTGACCAAGGCCGAGCCACCCACTCCTGGAGCTTTAAGCCACCTGCGTAACCCCACAGCAAAGTGTGGAGCCCCGTGGCCAAGCAGGTCAACGCCGGCAATTCCGAGCACTGATTTTAAAAGGAAAATGTCAGGTTTATCTTCAGGTAGCACCTGTGCATGCCACCAAATAAATATCCCCGGGAAGTAGGTTAGAGACAAAGGAAATTATTCTAGTCTTCTTGAAGGCCCCAAGACAAGAGAGGCATCATCATAACACAAGAGATACGGCGAGAGGGAAAGTCAACTTCTCTCTCAACAGCAAAACTTGTTTCTTCTCCTGCCAAGAGAGGATCACCACGTTAGTAACTAAGTCCCCTTCCCCGTGCAGCCACAGCCACTTCAAAGCAGCAGGAGCCTAATCACAAAGCGTAGGAAAATAAAAGACCCAATTAACAACACACAAAACTCCAATAATCCAGGGGAGAGTGGAGGCGGAAGTCTCTGTTTCTGACAAACTGACTTACACAGAAAGTGCTGCTCAGGAGCTGGGCTCCCACCAGAGTAGGTGTGGGCTGAGGTGCAACGGCAGCTTGGACAGCCCGGCCGCCGGCACGTGACCTGGAGCCGCTCCGGACCTCTGCGGCCTCCTTTCTGGGGGCGACACCCCGAGTGTAGAGGGAAACACACCCTCGGGGTCTGGCTGGCAGGATGCCGTGAGATAATCAAGGGTCCAGAACAGCATCGGGACAGGAGATGGTCCCCGGGCACCACGCCCCTCCTCCGGGCCTCCACAGGGCATTCCTGCATCTGTAGCCCCAGAGCCACACACACTCTCCCTCCTGGCGGTGTCCGCCTCCTGCCTCCAGTGGCCCTCGACCTCTGTCCCAGGTCCTCCCCTCAGACTCTTTAAAAGCACCCGAAGGATCTCCAGGCTCAAAACGCACCCGCCCTCCCCTGGCAGGGGGCTCCCCAAGCTCCTGAGCTCAGGGCCCCGCGGACTCTGTAGCTCAGCTGCACACCTGCCCACACCCGCAGCACTGAACTTCTGGGTTGTTTCATGAAATCTGCCAATTTTTAAACGCTGACAATGAATTCTTTAAAAAAGACGTTAGCAGACTTCCCTGATGGCACAGTGGTTGAGAGTCCGCCCGCCGATGCAGGGGACACGGGTTCGAGCCCTGGTCCGGGAAGATCCCACATGCTGCGGAGCGGCTGGGCCCGTGAGCCACAACTACTGAGCCCACGTGCCGCAGCTACTGAAGCCCACGCGCCTAGAGCCCGTGCTCCACAACAAGAGAAGCCACCGCAGTGAGAAGCCCGCGCACCGCAACGAAGAGTAGCCCCACGATCGCCGCAACCAGAGAAAGCCCGTGCGCAGCAACGAAGGTCCAATGCAGCCAAAAATAAATTAATTAAATCAATTTAAAAAATAAAATAAAAAAAGACTTTAGCATATGGGCCATCAAAGCGTATCTGCACAAGACCCTAGTGTGGGAGCAGACCCTCCCGGGGGTGGACAGACAGGCTGAGCGCCTCCTGTCAGCACGAAGGACAGGAGTGGGCAGGTCCAGGAAAAGGTCAGGAGGTGCCCTAAAGGCCTTCCAGAAACAAGCAAATGGCACTTCCTACACACCCACCACAGCCTAAATAATGTGTCGGGCACATTTAATCCTCTCAAAATATGTTCATTTATTTAATTCAACTCAATTATTTGTTTAATTCAAATATTACTGAGTAAAGATAATCCACAGAATGGGAGAAAATATTTGCAAATCATATACCTAATAAAGGAATGGTATTCAGAATACAGAACGAACCCTTACAACTCAATAATAAAAGCCAAATAACCCAACTAAAAAAAAAGGGCATAGGATCTGAATACACAGTTCTCCAAAGAAGATATACAAATGGCACAAGAAAATATCAGGGAAATGAAAGTTACAGCGACAATGAGATATCACATCACACGCACTAGAACAGGTACGATCAAAAAGACAGCAGCAAGTGTTGGCAAGGCAGTGAAGACATCAGACCCTCCTCCACTGCTGGCGGGAAGCAAAGCAGTGCAGCTGCTGTGGAAAACAGTCTGGCAGGTCCTCAGGAAGCAGACACAGAGTTACCCTCTGACCCACCAATTCCACTCCTACGGATAAACCCAAGAGAATGGAAACATGCGTCCACACAGAGACTTGAACACAAACGTCCACAGCAGGATTATTCACAATAGTCAAAAAGTGAAAGCAACACAAATGTCCTTCAACTGATAACGGATTTTTTAAAAGTGATCCATCCATATAATGGATACTCTTTGGCCATAAAAAAGGAATGATGGGGGAAGGGAAAGGGGAGTTTAATGGGCACAGAGTTTAGCTTTTGTAAGATAAAAAGAGTTCTAGAGATGGAGACCACTGAAATATACACTTTAAAATGGTTAAGATGGTACTTTTTTTTTTTTTTTTTTTTTTTTTTTTGGTACGCGGGCCTCTCACTGTTATGGCCTCTCCCGTTGCGGAGCACAGGCTCCGGACGCGCAGGCTCAGCGGCCACGGCTCACGGGCCCAGCCGCTCCGCGGCACGTGGGATCCTCCCGGACCGGGGCACGAACCCGCGTCCCCTGCATCGGCAGGCGGACTCTCAACCACTGCGCCACCAGGGAAGCCCAAGATGGTACATTTTATGTAATATGTACTTTACCACAATTAAAAATAAGAATAGATTGTTTACAAAGGAATGAAGCATAGGTCACGCTATAACACGGATGAACCTTGGAAGCATGACACTTGGTGGAAGAAGCCAGACACAGAAGGCCACGTATTGTACGATTCCACTTATACGAAATGTCCAGAATGGGCACATGGGCAGAGACACTGCGTAGATTAGAGGTTGCCAGGCCTGGGGTCCGGGAGAAGGTGCAGGACTGCTAATGGCGGTGGGGTTTCTTTTCGCAGTGATGGAGCTTAGACTGTGGCCCTGGCTACACAACTCTGTGAAGAGGCTGAAAACACTTAAGTGTGCACTTGAAACGGGCAACTTTTATGGAATGTGGATTATATCTCAATACAAGTGTTTAAAAACAGCCTTGACTGTCCACTGTGTGCCTGGCCCTGGCCTGGCCCCAGAGCCACACAGAGGCCTCCAGGCTAACGGGAACAACAGGTAGAATGCCTCCTGGCCACCTCAGGTGACCCAGAGCTCCAGAGACCGTCACCTCTGTCACCTCGCGCAGCACGGCCTCGAAGGCCTGCTGGTCAGAGGGAGACTCGGGCCCAGGCTGGTCCGGGCCCTGGCCGATGCAAGGATGAGAGAGCGGGGAAGAGGTCTCAGGGCTTAATTTACCGGTTGCTTCCTGGGGCGCCTGCCCAAATCTCATTCCAACCTGGATGGAGTGATTCTGAAGAAAAATCCAAGAGCCACAAAGGCGATGCTAAGTGAAAAGTTTAAAAGCAATTAATTTTAAATGATTACAGCTTTACCAAAAGCTGTGGCTATGATTTCCTTCTGACTTTGATTATAACCTTCCAGTAAAATATTCGTCTCATCAAGGCAAGTCTGCATTATTTTCTATTCTTAGCATGACTGCAAAATATTCTTTGATTTAACATTTGATATGTTTTGCTCTCAAGGGCAAGCCCCACGAGAAGAAAAATGTACCCCAACAGAATGAAACACGACTACCTGCTTCCACTTTTCTTTCTTGTTGGTTCCTGCTGCTCAAATACTCTGCATTCATTTAAACTCAAGGCCGCACCTCTGATGTTATGCTGCTCCCACACTGTCACCCAAGCCCAAGCAGTCACCCACTATCCAGGGGCAGAGAAAGTGATGCAGACGGAGCTGGACTTGCATCCCCTGGAGACGCTGAGGGCGCTGAGCTTGGAAGGAGAGGGGGTCCTGCCCAGGTGCGCACTGAGGAAAAGGAAATGAAGACCCAACAGATTCTAGGAGCTAAAGAAGCTAGGGCTGAAGAAGCATTTGCACGTACATCAACGCCTTTAAATATGCCTCAATATTTTAGGATAAACGTATGATACCATAACATAACACAAGGCGTTTCTGGACAGATTCATTAAAAGACTAGGGGCTAAGAAAACCAGTGTCTTTTTTGTTTGTTTGGTTTTGCGTCAGAAAAACACCCCTATTCCTGGGGTGGCCAGGCCTCTGGTTTGTCATTTCTGCTTGGGCCTCACTGCCTGCTGGGGACTAAGTGCAGATGCCCAAAGAGCAGTGTAAAAACCTGGTGGCAAACACAGGGTCGTTCGCACGTGACCCTGTCTCATGGGTCCAAAGAGAGCATCTCAGACAGGCTGCAGGCGCACTCCGGGATAAAACGGCCCAAGGGGCCGTGCTTCTCCACCCTGTCTCACGAGCACAGAGAGTTGGAAAAACAGCGAAGGGGAAGTAGCTTAAGGGTCATAAAGAATGCTCCCTCCCAGGCCGCAGAGACAGGCACCCCCAGGGCTGCTGACTCACCTCCAAAGCTAGGAGCCCTGAGTCACACACTTGCAAGGCTGTGGTAGACCAGCAGCTCCAGCCAGGGGTGTCCAGAGAGGTCCCAAACCTGGCAGGAAGCACCGCTTAAACGGAGGGGCGTGGGGGGGGCACAGGAGGCTAGCGATCAGGGTGACAGTCGTGGCAAAAGAGCTGCTGTTCATTAACCACAGGAACAAAAGACCGGGAGACAATGCACTGTTAATCGTAGCAGCCACCAGAGGACTATAAATTGCCAAGCCAAGATACCAGCATTTTTCAGACCTCTTCCTTCCTGCCAGAGTGAGATTGAGGATGGGTCCAAGTCCCTCACCCCCACCCAAGTCTTTAAAACATACATTACTGAACCTTTTTGAAGTTCTAACCCTGAAAGATTTATACTCTAAAACAGATCAGAGAAAAATACTGCCCAGAAACACCATCACGGGGCCTGGAGCAGACAGGCACCCTTGTCCACTCACACTGAGGATGCCAGAGCTCCGCGGGCAGATCAGCGCGGGTTCAGACGAGCTCTGACCCTTCTTATCTGTGTTCCCTAACCTCCCTGAGCCTCTGCCTTTTCATCTGTCCCATGGGAGTATCTCACCTCTTACCTCCCCGGACTGCTATAAGGGTTAAACAAACAAACAAAGTCACAATGCTGGCACTAAATACATGCTAAGCATGGTCGTCACTAGTAACCCCCAGCACCACCTAGGAGTTTTATCTATGGCCACAGGGATCAAGGATATAAAACCCAATTTTCTCTAAGTTAAAAAAATGATCTTTTTGTACGTGAAAGTATTTTGGGGGAGCGATGGAATTGAACAGAACTGGCTTTAAGATACACTAAACTTTAGAGGTATCATCATGGAACTCAGACAGCCACTCTAATTTCCTTCTGCTTCGGACAGGGCATTCAGCAAGGGGTCGGAATCACTCCCAGTGAGCGGGGAACTGCAGCGGCAGCCCCGCCTCCCAGCAACCCGGGCACAAGTGCGCTGCCAGCTGGAGTCCCTGCTCAGCCACCTTGCCTCTTTCTAAAGCTCCGGCCTCACCACGTCACAAACCTACCTTAAAAGCATTCCAAGGCCCTTAGAAGAAATCTGCACCAGGGGCCCGATCCAAGCCCCACTCACCACTCTGCACGATCCCGCCTTCACCTTCCACACCTCTCCCCACTCACCGGGCCCATTTCCGGCTGCTAAGTGCTGGCAGCTACCCCGGCTCTGAACAGACAAGACAGCAGGCTCACGCCTCAGAGCCCCAGCCAGGCTGTGCCGCCACCGGGCAAGCTTGTCTTTCTCCACCATGCCCCAGCAAAGCAAGTCACCCCCGCGCAGAGAGCCCCAGCGAGTCACTGTGCGCATCGCACAGCACTCTCCGCCCGGCTCTGCTGTCAGCCCCCAGAGGGGCCCTGCTGGTCACTTTCGATCCCCCCTCCAACCCCGGCTTCATTCATTTGGGACTTCCGAGTGCCTCCTCCATGCCAGGCTCTGGCCCGATTCCTGCTATGCTCTCGTGGATGACAGAGGCCATCGACAAGCACATGAAGGATATCAGACGGCACCAAGGGCTAGCAGGAAACAAAACACGGACATGAGAAAGTATGCCGGTAGAGAACTGGGGACACTTCAGGCCAGCAGGTCAGAGGAGGCCTCTCCGAGGAGGTGACACTCGAGCTGAGACTTAAATGAGGAGGGCACAGCAGGGGCAACACTGGCCCATCCGATAAGTAGGAGGAGGCCGGTGTGACTGGAGGTCAGGAGCCATGGATGAGGCTCAGGGGAGGGCAGAGGCCGGATCGTGGGTCACTGGGAGGGCAGTGAGCAGCGGCTGGACAGTCTTCAGCCGACGGCTGACCTGATCTGACGAACATCCATAGAAGGAGCACGCTGTCCACCGCGTGGGGGCATCGGCAGAGGGCAGAGGGGCCCACAGTCTGGAGAGGAAGGACAAGCAAGGACACACGTGGCCTCTGGAACCTGAGGATAATGTAGGGGAGTCACCAGACCCGGGTCAGGGGCAGCAGAGCAGGTGCCAACACCTGCCCAGGGAACTGGACTTTCCAAGCTTCACTTTTCTCCTCAGAAGAGTGGGGCCCATGCCCCCCTACAGCCCCATCACTCAGCGTTATCGCACAGACACAAGTTTGTAGCCACAGGCGTGGGCCCGGGCAGGCACTCAGATGCAGCTCCCTTCCCCCCAAAAGAAAAAAGCCACTTTTCCTTCTCACTTCCCTGAGTGGAGGGTGGGAATCTCATCTATTGAAGGAAGAAGAGTAGCAGCCCTGGCCCCACCACTGCAATGTGCTCGGGTCATATGGTAACACCTGTAAGAAGACAAGGAGAGTCGCCCCTCTCAGGGGCGAGAGAAACGTAAGAGCCGCAGCGTCCGTACAAGAGGAGAGAAATCCCTCTTCATTTCTTCAACAATTTACAGTCTAAACCAAGGACTTGTCAAATGCTTGGAGGCGTTATAATTTGGTGCCTGAAACCTTCTGTCCTATGAAGAAACACCACAAACCTATATGTGGAAGGGGAGGGCAGAGTATAGTGACCTGGGAAGTGGCAGCTTTGGAGTCAAGCAGAGCCCTGGGTCGGCCACTTCCTAGCAGCCCCCCGGAGTCCCAATTCCCTCGATGGCTGAACAGTAACCACCACACTCCCTGCAGTGTTTGCCCGGGAAGTGGCAAACGTGCAAGAAGAGCAAAGCCATTTGAGATCTGCCAGAGTATGGACGGTCCAGAATCACGTCCGAGGTCACAAGGTCGGCGAGGGAGAAAGCCAGGCCTCACCACAGACTCCAGAAGCATGTCCTTCACTCCCTACACCTGTCACAAGAAAAGACCAACAATCTGCCTTCCCATTTTTTAACCTCCAACCTACACTGGCTCAGAGAACGTGTCCTAAAATGTACCTGGATGTGACCAAACAGAAATCAGTTACAAGGGGAGGGGAGAGCAGAGCAGATCGCGTGCCCCTTCACATGCATCTGTGGCTGGAACACGGCCCGAGTAGAAGAGGTGAGGCAGGGGACCGGAGCAGGTTCCTGCTCCTCTTTGAGCCTCCGGTTCCTCTCCTGAAAATGGGGACATGATCTCAGACTGCCCACAGCATGGACCAGACAAGAGGTGACAAGGTGAAAGTACTCAACACTTATCATACAGCAAGGCCGGCTATGCCCAGCGAGCGACCAGGGCGGCTGCCCACCAGCAGACCGATAAAACCATCTGACCAAGAAGTGTTCCTATACGTGCTCGTGGGTGCAGAGAATGCCAGGAGAAGGGACAGGAGGAAGTGGAAAGCAGGGAGGTACCAGGTCCCTGGGTCGGCAGTGAGGAGGAGTCTCTGAACTATATATACACCCTTTGTGCCATGTGCTGTGTTAGTCTACCATTTTTCTATATAAACAAAACACCTGTCCATGGAGTCAAGTATACTGAAATGGGTGTGGAAAAGTAATCCACAGAGGTATCCTAGTGGCTTCCTCTGGCGAGATGGGAGGGATGAGGGGCCTTCTGCCTGGTTTGTAACGTTCTATTTCTTCAGAAGTAGAATGTATTCATGTACTACTTGTATAATTAAAATTAATTAAATGGTACACCTCAGGAAGGCTTTTGGGCAGTACCCACCACGACTCTCTGCCCCAGCATCTCAGTTCTAGGCTCTTTCCTTACAGACACCCACCAAAGACGTCTGTTCTAAAAAACTCACTGAAGCATCGTTAGCAGAAATGAATAACGACATAAATGTCCATCATGAAGACATTCAGAAAACGGGGGTGCAAGTGTACAACGGAATTTCATGTGACCTTTAAAAAGAATGTTGTTGCTTTATATGTACGAATGGGCAGGCCCGAGTATTGAGTGAAGTACTCAATCGAGTGGTGTTACCATTTTGTGGGGAAAAAAAAAAAAAAAAACGAGCAAAGGAGGGGTCGACATATACACAGGAACGCCGCCTGCACACGGAGTTCCTCCGAAATGGCACAGGAGGGGACAGTGGCTGACTCCGGAGACCGGCAGCATAAGACCAAAGGACAGCGAGTGGACATCTTCTGGGCACTTTCAGGGTCTCTTGAGTTTCCCTAACCTGTGCGTGTATTACGAATGCATGTGGTAAAAAAAAACAAAACAGAACACTTTGTCGCTGTTTTCGGGGCGGCGCGAGAGGCTTCCCGGCTGGCGCCCCCGCCCCGGCGCGTCCGAGACCCGCACCCCCCGCCCGCCCGCGCTCACCGCCGATGATGGTCCGGATGAGGGAGGCGTGCCCGGGGCAGTCGACCAGCGTGACCTGCAGCCGCGGCTCGGCCCCGGGCTCGGGCTCGGCCCCCAGCGGCGCCGGCCGCAGGCGCGCGGGCAGCGGCACCGAGAAGCACGAGAAGCCCAGGTCGAGCGTGATGCCGCGCTCGCGGCTCTGCGGCTGCTTGTCGAAGGCGGCGGTGGAGGCTGTGGTGCTAAGCGCGCGCGCCAGCGCCGTCTTGCCGCTGTCGATGTGGCCCAGGACGCCCACGTTCACGTTCACCCGCCGGCCCGCCATGCCGCCGCTGCGGTCCGCCCGCTAAGCCGGCCCCCGCCGCCCGCGCCCGGCTCGCGCGTTCCGGCGCCGAAGCTTCCGGCCGCGCGGTCAGTCCTCCGAGCCGGGGAGCCCGGGGCCGGGGCCGACCTCCGTCCGTCCTCTCGTTCGTTCGTTCGTTTCCACGGGCTCTAGCTGAGCGCCCTCTGGGCACCCGGCGCCTTCTGTCCACCGCGCGGGGACAGGTCGCTCTCCCCGCAGGACATGGGGACCCGGTGTGGGGGGAATAAACGGGAGTACAGACGCAACCAGACCACTACGGACCCCGAGAAGCCCTGGGGAAATACAGCAGCGGTGGAAGCACCAGGCCTGGGGCAGGGAGGGCGGGCCGCGAAGCTGAGCCCGTCCTGCCGAAGAGCCAGCGCGGGAAACCCGGGAAGGCTGCTCGGAGAATCTCGGACCGAGCAGTCAGCCTAGCCTCAGGGGGCCGCCAAACTGTACTCCGAAGGTCGTGTGCGAGCGCGCGTGCTGGGGAGGGCCCGCAACGCTCATTCTCTTGAAATGTCACCCACAGAAAAGATGTCGCCCACGGGCAACAACACGGATCACAAATTTAAATGTCTGCCCTGGCCAGGCAGGTGACTCGCCAGAGAGAAATCAGCAGGGTTTAAGGTGCCAGGGGTGGTGGAGACTGCGGAGGTGGAGAGCACATGCCCTGTGTCGACAGACGGGGAGCCACGGCTCAGCTTCAGCCAAGTGACACCAGGAGGGAATGCTAACCCAATATTGCCCCATCTTCCCGCTTTTCAAGACAAGAGTGTTTCTATGTGAAATCTGAGAGACATTTTGCCTAGTGAAGCCTTCGAGACTTGGGGCTGCGGGCTGTAGCAGTTACCCGGCCCGACTTACACCTAAGCTCTCACCAGCAGCAGAGCTGGGGCTTTAAGCCAGGTCTTACCGTCTCCAACTCCCACCACAGCTGGCTCCAAGACAGGTGCTGCCCCAGCAGTAGCCTGTAGTCCAGCCCTGTCTCCCCAAGTGCCAAGGAGATGGCAGCTCTGAGTTGTCTGAAAAGTCAGCCAGATTCAGACTGTATCCTGGGGTCAGCTGCGCCCCTGCACCAAGCAGAGAAATACAGACCTCTGCCTAGGCAGATGTGAGTCATAAGCTCACTCCAAGAGCCAGGGAGAGCGTGAGGGACACACTGTAGGAACTGGAGCCCTGTTGCCAGCAAAATGCAGGTCACATCACACCCCCTCCTTTGTCCTTTGTCCCTATCCTGGCTTCTACCCCGGTGAGGCAAGTGAGTTTGCTTTAGACCAGGCTGGTGCCCTGGTGCTCTCCCCTGTCCCAGCAGGCTGAGGACCCCTTACACATCTTTGCTTGCCCTCGACCTGGCATATCAAAGGCTCCATAACTGTTTCTTGAGTGGACCTACCTCCAAACCTCCAGCCCACAAAGACACCATCCTCTGCAGCAAACTCCTGGGTCCCAGCCTGCGTTCCAAGGCTGGGCCTGATCCCTGGGAAATGATTGACAGGGAACGGCCTGCAAAGCTGCGATTATTTGGGATTTGTTCTTAATGTTAATGCGATGCTGGTTCCTTTCTGTTTCTTTAATGCCATTTTGTACGAAGGTAGTTCAAAGTTCTTTACGAACAGCTAGTAATTAATTCAACTTCATTAAGGCCAATTAATCCAGGATTAATTATAAATTTGCTCAGAGGAAGTTATTATACTTTGCTCTTTGAGTTTGGCTTTAAAGATTCTTTTAGGAGTAAAATGGAAATTTCCCTTTTCTCTGAGGGTATCTACCTTGCCAGTGATTGTGTTAACCACGTACCTTCCTCGACATGTCCCATACCAACCTCAGATGAGGTTGTCACCCAGGCCGCCACTGTGCCCCATGGCACTCCCAGTACTGAACAGATCTGCTAAGGCCCCGTTAGCTGCAGGGTGGGAGCTGATGTCCTGGCAAGAACTGGTCCCACACAGGTTCACATCATGGCCCTACCTCATGCTGGCTGTGTGCCTGGGAGCACACCTTCCACCTGGATATGGATACAAACTCTTTAAGGTCTATAGCGGTCGGCGTCCCCTCCCTCTTCTTCTGTAAGACTCCTCAACTCTCCTTGGAGGTACCACACTCCTCTCCTCCAGGTCACGATGGGGACTGACTGAACGCTAGCTCTAGGGGTGGGCCTGAGACTCAGGTCCATTCCAGTAGCCGTGACCATTGGTTTGGCGGTGAGCTTGTGACCCAAGTTAGCACAATTGGAGAAAACCCTGGAATTTTTTCCAGGACAGGCAATAGAAAAGTGTGCTCTCTGATACTGGACTAAAACCTGGGGAAATCAGTCTGGGCCCTAATGGGACCCCTGGAGGGAAGCCTGGCCACAGCAGAACAGTGGCCTCCAAAGATGTCCGTGTCCTGGAATCTGTGATGGTGTTGCCCTGCATGGTAACGAGACTTGGCAGGTGTGATTCAGTTAAGGATCTTGCGATGGTGGGGAGGTGGGGAGCTCACCCTGGATTATTCCGTGGGCCTGATGTAGTCACCAGGGTCGTTACAGGAGGGAGACGGGAGGATCAGAACCAGAGATGGCGTCATGAGAAGACGCTGATGGCCGTTACTGTCTTTAAAGGTGGAAGCAGAACATAAGTCCAGGAAGGTGGGCAGCCTGTAGAAGCTGGAAAAACCCAGACTGTGGGTGTTCCCCCAGGGCCTCCAAAAAGGAACACAGCCCTGCCCACACTTTGATTTTAGCCCAGTGAGGCCCATTTTGGACACTGACCTGCAGAACCGTAAGAGAATTCCTGCGTGTTGTTTTATGCCATTAAGTTTGTAGCAATTTGTTACTGCAGCCACAGGAAACTAATCCAAACATTTACTTGGAGTGCGGAGTCTCTTTGCCCATTTATTAAATCAGTGAAGGACTCCTAACTCCCTCCCACCTGGTCAGAGAATCAGAGTCTGACAGCTAAGACCCACACTGGAAATCGCCTCACGGCCTGTCCTCTGGTCAGACCTGCTGCTTTCGCCCAGGCTGCCCTGACCTCTGACCTCATTGCCATGTGACGCCAGTGGGACGCCAGTGGGACAATGGTCCAGATGCAGCCCTGGGGAGCTGCAGGCTCCAGCTGCTTTCTCGGCATCTGCTGCCGGGTTTCCCCACCGCGGTGGGATGTGACTGCTGAGGCGGACGGAAGTTGTTCCCCAGCCGAGAGGGTTGCAGTCGGAGGCACAGGCCTCACCCTGGCTAACCTGACCCCGCCCCCAGCCCCACTTCCTGCCTCAGGCTCCAAAGCAATTCCTGTGAGTGCCCTCAGGTACTGTTTCCTCTTGAAAAGCATGACAAAATTACCAGAAGGGCAGGACACACACACAGCAGGCAAATATCCAAGGGAGAAACAGCCCATGTCTTTAGGTTCCAAAGCTCTGATGCCATTTTCTGTGCCCCTCCCAGTGCATGAGCCCATTGTAAAAGATCTCACTGAATTCTTCTAACAATCCTAGGAGGTGCTGTGATTGCTACTTTACAGCAGAGGGAAGAGGACCAGGAGAGGTGACTTGCTCAGGCCCTCTGTTCCCTGCCAGCTGATCCTTGTTTTATGTCAGGTTTTTTTCAACCCCAGTGATATGAACCATCTTCATAATTTATGCAATTTCCAGGTACCACCTAAAACTTCATATTTTTCTTTAAGTTTGACTTAAATAAAAGTATTTCCCTTACACAGAAAAACATTATCACTTGTCAGAAATAGCTGGGAACCACAACAACCTCAGAATCAGGATCTTTAATAAAAAGAGAGACTAGCAAGCGTTAGAAAGGGGTTCAAGTCACACGCCACCCACTAAAACTCACTGAATTAGAATTTAAAAGGCAGTAATGTGGGCTTCCCTACCCTGGTGGCGCAGTGGTTGAGAATCTGCCTGCCAATGCAGGGGACGTGGGTTCGAGCCCCGATCCGGGAAGATCCCACATGCCGCGGAGCAACTAAGCGCGTGAGCCACAACTACTGAGCCTGCGCGTGCGGAGCCTGTGCTCAGCAACGGGAGAGGCCACGACAGGGAGAGGCCCGCGCACCGCGATGAAGAGTGGCCCCCGCTCACCACAACTAGAGAAAGCCCTCGCACAGAAACGAAGACCCAACACAGCCAAGATAAAGAAATTAATTAATAAACTCCTACCCCCAACATCTTTAAAAAAAGGCAATAATGTTCTCACTATGTGGATCAACTTTATTTAATTTTTTTGTCTTTGTACCACCTCTAAGATGCCAGCAACACCTCTAAGGTGTCCCTTCTGTCCCCAGAAATCAGCCTGGGGCTGAAATAACAAGCATGCCAATTAGGTTGGCAACAGTCAGAAAGGGGGGTGAGACTGTGGGGATATAAGACCAGGGACTAAGCCAATTAACTTAAAACGGGGACTCCTTCAACGGGGACTTTCTTTGATTTCGATTCTGATTGGTTTGGATCTTGGGGATCACGGCTCTGAAGCGCACCCCAGACGCTGGGAATTATCCTGCTTGTAATCGTCGTAATCATCTTTGTAGTGTGTCGTATTCTCTCAAGAGATTTAAATGCATGTTCGCAGCCACTAACCACCAAGCAAATGATCTCCAGAAAAAGAACGAAAGAAAGACTGACAGAGAATGTGAACCCGACATCATAACCTGTGAGCACCACACAGAGGGTCAGCAGAAGCTGCAAGGCCTCCAGAGTGGTAGCTGGGAATAGCGCTAATGCCTTGAATTTGTATTGCATTCCTCAGGCTGAGAGGCTGGTCAAAAGGAGGAAATTGTTAAAAATAAGACAATGGGCCCAAAATGCAGTGGCTTATGCTAAGCCTCAAGTCACCAAATCAAGACTTAGTTACTGGACTTCCGTGGCGGTCCAGTGGTTAAGTCTCCGTGCTTCCACCGCAGGGGGTGCAGGTTCGATCCCTGGTTGGCGAAGTAAGATCCCACGTGCCACATGGCATGGCCGAAAAAAACACACCAAAAAACAGAATTAAGTTTCAGCTTTTTCCCCTTTGAATGGTCTTGGCACCCTTGCTGATATACTGAGGGTTTATTTCTGGGCTCTCTATTCTATTCCATGAGTCTATATGTCTATCCTTATGCCAGCGCCATGCTGTTTGATGACTGCAGACCATTATTAAATGTCCTATTGGTTAGGATACACTCTCAGCGCTCAGCTGAGCCTGGAGACCACGACAGCGTGTGGCTCCATGGGGCCCCTGGGTCATTACCCCCCTCCACATGCAGCAGCCTTCTCAAGATGTTGGAGAAGGCAGAGGCAGGCTGGACCTGGGCCTGTGGGCTCAAAGGTCGGGTGTGAAAGAGGTCAAAGCAAGGAGGGTGTATGAGCACTGGGGACCAAGTGGCTGAGATGCTCAAGCTTGGCCTGGAGGAGAGAGGGGTCGAGGGACTGGAGCTGAAAGAGCAAGGCTCATGGGAGTGAGAGTGAGAGAGCAGGCAGGTCTGGGGTCGTCACACGGCACAAGCTGGGATGCAACTGTCCACTCCATTCCTTGTACGTGTGTCACTGCATAAACCCATGGGTGGAACCCTAACTCAAGTTACTTTAAGCCCCAATGCCAGTGCCATTTACACTGCCAAGTGTAATGTAGGGCAAAGCTGGATCTGGGAATGTAAAGGATTTCATCGGGAATCTGCCAGCTTTCCTTTCCTTTGTGCTGGCTTCATTCTCAGGCAGTCTTCCCATGAAGTGGCAAAGAGGACCTGGAAACCTAGGACCCAAGTCTCTTTCCCGATATTTCCAGTAAAAGTGCAGGTCTGAGTGTCATCGGACTGTCCGCTCACATTTCTGAACCAATCACTGTTCTGGGGAGGAGGGGATACTTTGACAGGCCAGGTCAGGGGCCCGTGTCCATTCCTGAAATAAAGCTGGGGGTGGGGTCATTCCATCTAAACTGCCTAGATGCCAAGTGGGGGAAGGGTGGTTCTCTACAGAAAATTAGAGTGAAGGTGGCCAGAAGAGGTAGGAAGGGTGCTGGGTGGGCATAATAATCCCTGTCCACTGCTATGGGCCTCACCTACCTTCATGCACCTTGCACACTTTGGACACTGGCCTGCCGCGTCGTCTTCTATTGAAATGAAAGGAACTGCCTGGCTCTGCAGCCGGGCCCAGCTCCTTTGCACACTGGACCTGGGGTCTAGGCCTGGGGAAGGCATTTGCTCAATTTGTGATCTTGGACAAACTCCATCCCCTTTTAGAGCCTCAGTTTCCTCACCTGTAAAAAGGGCATGCTAGACTCGATCAGATGTTTGAACTGTTCTTTAGCAGGAAAAAAATGTAACATCTCTGCTGGAGGGGGAGGTGGGGGCCAAAAGGTTCCATTCCCTGACAGAAACCATTATCAAGTCCCATAAGATCCGCTGTGTAAGATACGTGCAGCAAAAACTGCATGATTTTGTGTGTATGTGAGGGTCCAGAACCCTACTGAATTTATAAGAAGCCTTAACTGTGAGCCAGGCTGTGTGCCAGACACTGGGGTGAAAATGATGAACAACACAGATGTGGTCTCTACACTTTCATAATGCCTGCCATTTACTGGGAGAGACTGACACTGACCTGATAGTCTTGCAAGTAATCAGAAACCTAGACTCAAAAGTTATGATGGAGAAGTACAAGCAGACGTGAGAGTCAGGAACTCCTGCAGCTGGATTTGACTTCAGGTCTGTCTCAACCCTAATGCAAGCTCCCCT
Organism: Kogia breviceps; assembly: GCF_026419965.1. Taxonomy (NCBI): domain Eukaryota; kingdom Metazoa; phylum Chordata; class Mammalia; order Artiodactyla; family Physeteridae; genus Kogia; species Kogia breviceps. The sequence continues at coordinate 1,704,429 of NC_081319.1, read as the reverse complement.
GAGCTCTGGGCCAGTCCCTCCCTTTCTCTGGACCTGAGTCCACTCAGGTGTGAAATGGTGACATACCATCTGCTTCCGAGGATGTTATCCTTCTATCAGGGATCGGTCCAGGCGTTACCACCTCATGGTGCCTTCCTTGGCTCTCCAGCTTTTCCAGATGGCCCTGCTCTGGGTTTGCACACCACGTGGGTGTACCTGCTTTGGCACACCTCATGTTGCAAGTTTCCCAACTAAGGACTGAGCTTGTCAAGACTGGAGATTTTGTATTTTATGTCTGCATCCTAGCGCATTGTAGTGTCTGGCTCACAGCAGGTGCTAACAAATGTTTGCGGAATGACTGGGTGGATGGGAAGAGTACACTTTTCGGGAGAGTGTTAATATCATCATGGAACCTGACAGGTCACAGCCACTGGCTAACTGTCTCATCTGAGGTCGTGGGATGGGATGAGGTTTACACCGGCTGCAAATCCTGAAGTCCTCAGGTGGAGTTCCAACTCTTCTGATTACTTGCTGTGCGTTCTTCATAAGTTATTGGGCCTCTGTTAGCCCGCATCTTTATCTGCATTAGGAATTACACTAAACGTCATCCACAGCCAACGTAATCTAAGCAAAGCGAGAGGTGGAGGCGAGCAGAAGAAGAGGACAATCCCAAGAAGGATGCTGAGCACAGCCTCCCCAGGGAGAGGAAAGGCGTGGGAGTCAGAAAACTGCTTAGTGGGCACAAGTCGAAGCTTAAGTTCTAAACCTGTTTCTTCATCTCCAACACCGAGGTCGAACTTGAGCTCCGCAAAAGGGTATCCATTCGAATGCGGTCACGGACGCGAAGGCGCCGTAAAGAGCGGAACTCGGGCACTCACTGGGGCGCAGCGGCCCTTCCGGGCCCACCCGGGCAGGAAGCGCCGGACGCGGGGGAAGCCAACCTCTGGACACAGCCGGAAGCGGGTGGGCGGAGCCTCCCCGGCAGCCGCGACGGGCAAAGCCAGGAGCCAATGGGGCGCTGAAGCGTTCCCGCCGTGGCCAATGGGGAGCTGACCGAGGCGGGCCCGGACCAGCCGCCTGGTAACGGCCGCGTGGTAACCGGCTGCGGGCTGCCGGGGCTGAGCGGGCGGTCGGGCTCCAGGTGTGCAAGATGAAGATCGAGGAGGTGAAGAGCACCACCAAGACGCAGCGCATCGCCTCCCACAGCCACGTGAAGGGGCTGGGGCTGGACGAGAGCGGCCTGGCCAAGCAGGCGGCCTCGGGGCTCGTGGGCCAGGAGAACGCGCGCGAGGTGTGGCGGCGGGGCGGGGGCTGAGGCGGGGGAACTGAACTGAGGGGGAGACCGAGGCGGGGACGGGGCTGAGGTGGACCCGGGCGGCGCGGACCTGGGGGTGGGGCATGGAGAGGACGTCCCGGGGCGCGGCGACGACCCCGCGGCCTCGCTCCTGGCCGCGAGTCCTGACTGACCGCCGCTCGGGGCCAGGCCTTTCGTGCGGCACGGGGGTCGGCGGGGAGAAGATGGGCCAGGTCCCTGCTCTCCGGGAGCTCGCATTTCAGACACAAACGTTTAAACCTCTGAATAGAAGGGCCGTTATTAGACTTCGGGGATCAGTCCCCGCGGGGCTCTGCGGGCCCGGGCCCGGCGTTTGAGTTGCTGTGAGCGCAGTGAGAGGCTCTGGGACTTTGAAAGTCGGGAGGTGATCCGCCCGAGCGAGTGGCAGGTACAGAGGCCTTTCTGAACATTCCAGTTAAGCCCACTTCTACTAAGTGACGCTGGTGCCAAGCTGTGTATTTTTTTTTTTTTATGAAAACATTGAGTGTGGGAGCAGTCCCTCGGCAGCTACAGAACTCCTGGGTAAGACTCTTGCCTCCTGGCCTGATCGTGCTAATAGAAGGGGCCAAAGAGAAGCCTCTGGTTTCCATTTGGAACATGAGGTTTCCATGGAGGAAAAAGTGACAGGGCCAAGGTGACTTTGAAATTTCTCTTTATCCAGCTTCTGCTCTTGGAGGGCCTGTCTCTGCAAGTAGCTGACATTGTTGAGAGCTTTTCGTGTGCCGGGCACTGTGCTAAGCAGCTCCGTTTCCATTGTCTTACTGTTCATCTCCACCCTTACACCTGTCCCTCCTCCACTTCGTTATGACACTTTTCAGACGTACCAAAAAGTTGAAAGACTTGTGTAGTACGTACCTGTGTGCCTGAATTCTACAAGTAACATTTTACTCTGTTGCTTTGTCTTCTGTCTGCGCATTTATCCATCTAAGAATATGCGTTTGCATTTCAAAGTCAGTTGTAGATATTAGTATACTTTACCATAAACCCAGTAGCCTCTGTGCCCCTATGCTATGAACTCTGTTTTCAGATGAGGAAACTGTGGTTCCTAGAGGTTAGGTTATGGATCTAAGGGTGCTCGACTGGTAATTGGTAGAGCCAGGATTTAAACCCAAGTCTCTCTGACTCCGGAATCCATACTCTTGACTATGATGCTGTGTACCTCCATACGAATATGAGCTTCCCAAGGATAGAGACCGGGTAGTGTTATATGCCCAGAACTTGACTCCTTATAGGGACTCAGAATTTACGTACTGAATTACTAGTCATCCCACCTCTGCTGCCAGGTCCTTGTCTGAGTCTGGTCACATCAGCAGCCTCCTCGATGTTTAATGTCCTCATCTGAAAAACGAGAGACTAGGTCATCTTTTAAGGCCCTTCCAGTTCATACTTTTAAAATTTTGGAATTCACTGGACATGTGGAGAGAAGGAGCCTAAATGGAAGAAGATTAAATGGATGGAAGGGGAAGTGTGTGAATAAGAGTACGTAGCCAAGGTTGGCAAAGGCTCTTCTGCCTCTTTTGAGTTGCCCAAAGAGTTCCAGTGCTAAGGATTACGATATCAGAGGTTACTGTGGAAAGACCATAATGGCTCTTTTGTCTTTTTAGAAATGCAGCGTCTGAAGAATATCTTCTAGGCTCTGTTAAGTGTACTGTGCTTCTCCAGCTGAGCCAGAAATGGAATAGGGCACATCCACAAGCATTCCTTGAACCCACGTTTTTGAGGGGCTGTCTAAATGTGGGACCAAAGTACGTCTCCACAGTCCATGGGGAAAGCGGGAGAGGAGATAGGATGTGCTCACAAGACCCTGTCCACAAGGTACCACCCAGGGGGAGGAGCTGTGGGCCTGCCCTGAGGCAAGGATGGTGCACCTTGGAGACAGTTGTGCTTTCAGTTTTTAGATCAGTGTGAGAAACCTTGAGATTAGGTGTTTAAGGAGTGTGACTTTCTCAGCCTTACTCCTTTACAGTTAAATATTCTAAAATACATAAAACCAGGAACCCATTTATGGAATTTCTAAACATGTATACACACACGTATCAATATGCAGTCAACTCTTGAACAACATGGGTGTGAACTGCATGGGTCCACTTATTCGCAGATTTCTTTCAGTAAATATGTATTAGGGTGCTACATGACCCCCAGTTGGTTGAATCCAGGGCTGCTGAACCCCAGATATGGAGGGCTGACTGTATAGTTATGCGCTGATTTTCTCCTGCGTGGAGGTTGGGCGCCCCTGACTTCAAGGGTTCATGGGTCAACTGTATATACGTGTATGTGTATGCGAAATACATGCTGTATGTGTATAATGTCCATACCTGTCTATATATAATATATATGCTGTAAATGGCTTAATACTCAGAATATTTAAAATATACGAACAAACAAGTAATTTAATCTTGAGGATTTGAAGGGCATTCCTTGGATCTTAGGATGCTGTAGGTTAAACCTCACGTGCAGCGTTTGCTTACAGCATTCTGGGATAGTTAACTGATGGCCAACTAGTAGAATATGTCATTGATTCTTAGCCCTTAGTGGGTTAATTTGGGAATGTGATGAAAGCTGTGACCTCTCCCTGGAAAAATGCACATTTGAACATACACCCACAGTCTTGTTTCCAGTTTTGAGGTGTGTGGGCCCCTGGAGTATATGCCACTGCTCCCCTTTGTACCCCTCCTGTCCGTTCTCCATATAGCAGCCATCAAGTTGCTTTAAAAACAAATTTTCAGAACATGACATGTGGCCCAAGGCTTTTTCACTGGCTTCCCATTACACGTGGAAGAAAATCCAAACTTTACTATGGACTGGAAGATTTTGTTCTGGGTGCTGCCCCTCCTGCCTCCACAACCTCGCCTTCCCGGTCTGCTTGTTCTCTGAACTGTGGTCAACACAGCTTTTCTGTCCCTTGGACATGCCAAGCTCATTCCTGTATTTTGAATTTATCGTTTCCTTTGCCTGGAACACTGACTCCTGCCCTGCCTGCAGCTTCATATATCAAATATAATGTCAAAGAGGCCTTCCCAGATCACTCTTTATTATAGAGTAAACTCTGCCCCCAGCCACTTGCTCATTTGTTGCCCTTTTTTCTTCATAGTAGAGATTCCGTGTTTGTATGTCTCCTCCTCTAGGACATGAGCTCCATGGCCCTCTACTGCCTCTGGCACCTCGAACAGCGCCTGTGGTATGCTGGCACTCGATGAGTCTGAGTTGTGTGGACCAGACACTGGACTTTTTCCTCCTGTGAAACATTTTAATATTGATTTATTATTTCTTTCTATTGTGGTGTCTAGGCATGTGGTGTGATAGTGGAATTAATCAAAAGCAAGAAAATGGCTGGAAGAGCTGTCTTGTTGGCAGGGCCTCCTGGAACTGGCAAGGTACTCATTTTCTCTCATTTTAAAAAATCTACCCGAGAGGATAATCTTAATGTCTAAGCCAAATTCAATTTGTGTCTTAACTAGTCTTTGTTCAGCTAAATTGGTTATACGTATGTTTTTAAAACGGATGTGCAATAATACAGTTGAGTATCTAAAATCCATGCTTCTAAAATTCAAATTACCCTGGCTGACCTCCAGAGAAAAGAGAGTGAAGTCCTCAGAGGTGTCTCATTGTCTCTGTAATTTGTCTTTTATCTCTTTCAAGTCTCCTTTGCTTTGGAAATACATTTCTGTTGGCCTAGGGCTTCATAAAATCTTGGGAGTGACGTCTTACTTGAGGGGGAAACAAAACCAGTCAGCAAGCAATTTCCCAAATGCTTACCTGACCCAGCACTATTCTGGCTGTGTGAGAGATGGAAGGAAAAAGGAAAAAAGAATTAGAGACGTGATTTTTATCTCCAAGGGCCTTCTAGGCTCTCCAGGGCAGAGAGGATACCATGGCAGCATGAAAAACTCCAGTTGAGCACTAAGCTGCGAGGCATCGCCTGATCTTAAATGCAGCTGGCATTGCAGCAGGAGGTGACGCTGGGGCTGGTGTGGCTGGAGGGGTTGAAGCTTGACACTTGACTTTGCAGGGGAGAAAAGGTCCTTCCAGGCCGAGGGTGCAGGACAACTTGTGGGATCTGTGAGGGGCTTGGCTGGGTGCTTGAAACGCACTAGAGTCCCCAGTCTGGGCCCTTCTTGTTCTTCAGGAGGGCTGCTTGGTGCAGGGGAGGAGGAGCCTGGGGGAGTCACTGTGTAAAGAAAGGGGTTCCAGCTCTCGTGCTGAGACCCCAGGCAGGTCCCTTAGCCTTTCTGAAGCAGTAGCACAGCCCTGCCTGTCTGACGGAGTTATTCAAGTGGCAGCTGTAAGATGATGACTAATGATCATTGTGAAGTCATACGGTTGAGTTGATGGTACGTCTTTTACTGGTGTCTAACAGTAGAGGAGGAAGTGCTACATTTGTGAGCAAGTGTAGACGTGAGCTCTAATGCCCTCTCTGCTGTCCCTGCATTTACCAAGTATTTGCTTACTATTCCTCCTCGTATCTTAGACCTTTGCTCTCCCTCTGTTTCCTTCCTAAAGTACATCATTAAGAAGTTCTTCTAGAAGTTTGTTGGTGGCAAAGTCAGGTTTGTATTTATTGTGTTGCCCTTGTTTTGAAAGATAGCTGTGTTGGGTATATAATTCAGTTGACAGATGTGTTCTCTCAATACTGTTTCTCTCAGTGATATTTGCTACCTTTTGGCTATTAGTGTTGCTTTTGAGAAGACTGGTTTTGAGGATTTTGTCTTTTCTCTCTGGGCGTTTTTGGGATATTTTGGTTTTGGTGTTTCACTGTGATATGTCCAAGGGTGTATTTATTTTCATTTATCCTGCTTGACCTGGATCTGAGTACAAATTGTGTCTAATAAGTTCTGGCAACTGGTCAGCCTTTGTCTCTTCGGGTGCTGCCTTTCCCTGTTCTCTCCCTTCTCTTCTGGAACTCCAGCTAGGTGAGGTTCCACTGCAGAGGTCCTCCACTTGGGCCGAGTTTGCCCCCTGGCGAACATTTGGCACTGTCCTGAGACGTTTTCGGTTGTCACACTTGGTTGGGCCGGGAGTGCTGCTGGCATCCTGTGGGTGGAGGCTGTGGGGTTTGCAGGGCACCCTGCAGAGCACAGAGCAGCCCCTGCAAGAGGAGTTCTCCAGCCCAAAATGCCCACGGTGCCAAGACTGGGAAATCCTGGGCTGGAGCTTCTCATTTTGTCTTCTTAGTCCTTGAACCTCTTTTATGTTTTCTGTTCTTTGACTTTTCTGTGTTTTGGGTAGCTTCATTAGACTTCTCTTCCAGTCTGTCTTGTAAGCTGTGAGGAAGCTACTTTTTTTTTTTTCTTTTTTTTTTTTAATGGTACGTGGGCCTCTCTCTGTTGTGGCCTCTCCCGTTGCGGAGCACAGGCTCCGGATGCGCAGGCTCAGCGGCCACGGCTCACGGGCCCAGCCGCTCTGTGGCACGTGGGATCCTCCCGGACCGGGGCACGAACCCGCGTCCCCTGCATCGGCAGGCGGACTCCCAACCACCGCGCCACCAGGGAAGCCCGGAAGCTACTCTTTAATCCAGTCCATTGAATATTTTCCATTTTGAAAAATTTGAAATCTACAAAAGAGTGGACAGAACAGTTTGATGAACCCCTCTGTACCCTACTCACAGGTAACTAAGTGTAAATATTTTGTGAGGTTTGTGTTTTCTCTGTGTTCCTTCTGAACCATTTGAAAGTAAGTGCAAGGGACCTTCTCTGTCGTTGTTATGATACTGTCATCCACCCAAGAAATGTAATGTTGCTAATAAAATTAGCTAATATCTAGTTTATATTAAAATATCTCCAAGTCATTTCAATTTGTGGCTCTTTCATTTTTTTATATTTTTAAATTGAATTATAATCACATATCACACATTGCATTCATTATTGTCTCTTTAGTCTCTTTATCGAGAACAGTTCCTGTCCCCTGCATTTTTGGTTTGTTTTCTTTTATGACACTTACATTTTTGAAGAGCCCAGGACAGTTGTTTTGTAGAGTACCCCACAGCTGTCCTCCAGTGGTTGTCTGATTGCGTCTGAAACATTCAGCCCTTTGGCAGAATGCGATGCAGGTGATGTGTCTGGAACCTGCATCACAACAGGAGGCTGACGCCACGTTCTACTGTGAGGGGACTGGTTCCCCCTGAAATTTATAATCATCTGGGGAGTGATACTTTGAGATGTCCTGAATATCCTTTTACCCTATGGCTGTAGCATTCATTGAGCGTCATTGGCTTATCAGTTATCACACTGGTGGTTGCAAAATGGTGATTTTCTAAATCTGTTGTATCCTCTACATATATTAGCTTGCTTTTTTTTTTTTTTTTTGTAATGAAGAAGCCCCTCCCTCCCCCCCACTCATTATTTTTAATTTCTTCATTTCTTCTAAATATGTTTTTTGCTTATTTGTTTGTTTGTTTGTTTTGGCCGTGCCATGCAGCTTGCAGGATCTTAGTTCCCCAACCAGGGATCGAACCCATGCCCCCTGCAGTGGAAGGAAGCATGGAGTCCTAACCACTGGGCCTCCAGGGAAGTCCCCAAATCTGGCTGTTTTTTATAGCCTCTTGTTCCTTGTTCGTGAAATACTTTCTTATTTATTTTGTATCCTGTATCTGCTTGTGGGCTCATGTTTGATGAAATCTGAGGCTTCTCTGATCTGTTGATTAGGGCTGAGTGCTTCCTGAGAGGACTTGGGAGGACCCCTGCTGTGCTGCCAGCACAGGGCACATGAAGGAAATTTTGTGGCTTGGGTTTTCTGGCCATCAGGCAGTGTAGAGACCAGTCCTTAATCTGCTTGAGAGCCTGCTAGTGAGACTTCCTCAGGCAGAGCTGTGGTGAGACGGACAAGCTTGTCTTTGTCCCTTGGAGATTTGTCTACTGACGTGTGCCCTTCAAGACTCCTTTTTATCCAGGGGTTTCTGGCACCTGTCAAACACCTGCCCAGCTTTTCAGAGTAGTAAACTACCTTGCAATGACAGTTTACTACTTTGTGTCTATCATGACTACTTACTTATTCTAGATGTTTTGTAACAGGAGGGAGTGGCCGTGGCTCTAGTGGCCTCTTTGCTGGAAGCGCGGGTCTCTGGTGCTTTTGTAACATTGCACCCATGGACCTCAAGGTTCAGACAGCTCACCTGAGCGGCCGGCAGGAGTGTGGTGCTTGTTCAGAGTGTGGCCATCCCCCCCTGCGGCCTGCGCACTCTTAATAACGGGGCTTGTGTTTGGGTTTTAGAAAAAGGTGTTCGGGTGAAGTTGAAAACCAAGTAGGTTTTTTAATCTTTTGGCAACAGCCTCTTTTTTGTGCCACTTGCATGGGGGGTGGGCACACAGACACAGGTCTTGGAGATTGGGGTTTATATCCTGACCCTTCTGCTTGCTAACTGTTTGACTTCGGGTGAGCTGGAAATTTCTGAGTTTCAGTTTCTAAATTCACAAAATGTGAACTAGATTATCAAGTTCATAGGCTGCTTGGGAGGGTTCAGTGGGCCCCTCGTGCAAGTCACCCAGCCCTATATAGTAGCTGTAGGTCTAGTCTACACAGTAGCCACGTCATATGCCAGCCTTCTGGGAGCCTTGAAATGGAGGAAAGTAGGCACACCTGAAGCATTTCTTAACCAAGCATTTATCATATTCTAATGGACTATGTCGATCATCTCTTCTGTATTCGGTAGCGGTGGGCGTCTGCATTGAATCAGATGCAGCACTGTCTTTGGAGTTCACAGCTGAGGGATGGGAGCTGGGGCCTGTAGCGACAGGGGAAGAGGAAGAGGAGGGACTGGAGAGGTGGCGGGTTTGGATCGGAGGTGGGCGTGGCTGGCCTGAGGCTCCTGCAGGGCGTCCTGGTGTCAGTGCGCTGCTAGCTGCCCCGCTGTGCCCCAGAGGGTTTCTCTTCGCTCTTAGGCTACGAGACAGTACAGCTTCGGAAGTATCAGCCTTGAGGGCACAGACTCACATGCCTACTCGGACGGCCAGTGGGGCTGAGTGAGGCACCCGGGAGCCGCAAGAGCCCTTGCTGGGGACGCAGCTGCCTGCATGTCCACTCCCAGTGCTGCCCCGTGGTCACGGGGGCCCCTTGTGGCCAGACCTTCTTGCTTCTCAGAAGGAGCTAAATAATTGTGTTTTTATGTGAGATTTCCCAACATTAGAAAATGGACAACAACTGAGTTTAAAAACTCACATGAGGACTTCCCTGGTGGTGCAGTGGTTATAAGAATCCGCCTGCCAATGCCGGGGACATGGGTTCAATGCCTGGTCTAGGAAGATCCCACATGCCACGGAGTAACTAAGCCCGTGCGCCACAACTACTGAGCCTGCGCTCTAGAGCCCGTGCTCCGCAGCAAGAGAAGCCACCACAGTGAGAAGCCCGCGCACCACAATGAAGAGTAGCCCCCTCTCGCCACAACTAGAGAAAGCCCGTGCGCAGCAATGAAGACCCAACGCAGCCTAAGAAGAAAGAAAACACACATGAGACTCTGCAGGCCAAAACAGGAGCAGTCTGTGGGCAACCAGTTTGCTACCAGTGATGTACCCAGGACTTTGATTTGACGGATGAGGAAGTCAGGCACCAGAGATTTGCCGTGTACCCAGGGTCATGCTGAAGACTAAACTATCACCCAAAGGGCGGCGAGCAGAAGAGGAACCTTTGCTGAGCCAGTTTTAAAACTGTCTCGGAGATCCATGTCGTCCTTCGGTGGCAACGTTGTTCTCTCCCTTAGCCTGTACGCCTTGGGGACCTTACCTGGGCTCCTGTGTCAAGGCTGAGGAAAGGTGGAAACAGTGTTAAAAGGCCGTGGTGGTTCCCCGTCCTGCCCCGGCTGTAAGGCACTGGCGTTTCACGCTTGCTCTTTGACCACACGCATCTGTTCATCTTCGTCTGTTCAGCAACTGCCAACGGTAGTTACCTTAGCAAAAGTAAACTTGTAGTTCATTAGGGCACGTTCAAGCGTAACTTCACCAGTTCATCGCTTCAGAATCCTAGCTTGTGTGTCATTCTTCACGGTTGGCGGGGCCACTCAGCATAAAGTGAACATCCCGTCATTTGTTCCTTGACTATTGATTTATAGTGGGTTGTAAGTTGGTGCCTTCCTGTGTCTGTAAAGACAGAAAGCAGTATCTCAGAGACCCAGTGGTGCTGTTGTACTGCGACGAGGTCAGAACCCTGTTTTGACACTGAGGGAATGGTTTTGGAGGACTATACTGACTCTTCTGGTGGGAATCTGATCTCTGGAACCCTGCTGTCAGACTTGAAGGTTCCACTGTGCCATTTTCTAGATTATGGTACCGAGGACGTGTTATTTAATCTGTATCTCAGCTTTCTCATTTGTGAAATGGGGAGAGTAGTGGTGTCCACTTCGTAGGGTGAGTGGGAGGGGCATGTGAAACATCGGGCACTGGACTGGCCAAGTCTCAGCCGTGACAACTGTTGTGATGACAGGGGCCATTATGCTAGAAACCGACTGTCCACAACAGTCATTAAATGTTTATTGTGAAACATGCAAACTATTAAAACGAACGGGCTAGAATTTCAGTTCCTAGTTAATAATTTTTTTGTAGCATATGTTCCTGAATTACATTTCAAGAATGTGAAACAATGCATTTCCTTTGTTTTCTTCTGCAGACCGCTCTAGCTCTGGCGATTGCTCAGGAGCTGGGTAGTAAGGTCCCTTTCTGCCCGATGGTGGGGAGTGAAGTTTACTCCACGGAGATCAAGAAGACAGAAGTGCTGATGGAGAACTTCCGCAGGGCCATCGGTGAGTACCCTGCCTGCGCCCAGTACCCATCTGCGCCTAATACCCTGTCCATGCCTGTCCGAGGCTTGTCCTCACCTGCCTCTTCCTGGTGAAAGTGCCTCTAGGACTTGTATTCGTGGCACTGCTGTTTTTCTTTTGGTGCCACTGGTGTTATCTTTGCAAATGAAACGAAAACCCAGCTTTTCCAATGGAAGTGCTTTAGCAACCAGCAAATGTGGGCCCAGCTCTGGGGCTGGAGTTCTTCATCTGACAAAGTAGATTTTCCTGGCAGCCTTACTGTGCTTTTAGAGATGACAGTCCACTGAAAAAGTTCTGGATGTAAGCCAACAGCACTGTGTGTTGTGCTGTCGGAGTGCCCGGCCTGCATGCTGAGCCACTCAGCAAGCGAGGAAACCGTGTGGGACGGTGGAGCTTCAAGGCTGTGGTGCCAACCGTGCAGGGCCTGGAGCTGCTGTACTGACTGCAAGTGATGTGCCAGGCCTGCCACTGACTGTGGCCTTTCACTCCCCAAGAGGAAATTCTCAGTCTGCATTTTGCATCTGATGAAACAGAGTCTCATAAAGTTAAATAACTTGCCTACTGTGACCCAGCTAGTAAGTAGCAGCAGCCCTGCAGTCTGACCCTACACCTTTCTGGCTCTGGAGCCCGTGCTCTGACCATGTGCTGTGAGCAGAAAATGGCCACTCTCCTGAACTTGCACCTCTTGCCAGCCGGGACTTCTGGGGCATTCTCCTGGCCCCATTCCTGCTCGTCTAGTTCTGGGGAAATCTTAGTTTCCCTCAGACCTACTTGTAGACATAGCTTATTCCTGTTAAGCTATGAAAAAATATGTAATGCACACGTGAGTGTCTATATCTAGGATATACTTGCCGAGTTACAAGTTATGAACACTTGTCAGAGTGCCTGTGTCATTTTACAGTCCCTTTGGTTGTCAAAACAAGGTAAGGGGCTTCCCTGGTGACGCGGTGGTTGAGAATCTGCCTGCCAATGCAGGGGACACGGGTTCGAGCCCCGGTCTGGGAAGATCCCACACGCCGCGGAGCAGCTAAGCCCGTGCACCACAACTGTTGAGCCTGCTCTCTAGAGCCCGCGAGCCACAACTACTAAGCCTGCGTGCCACAACTACTGAAGACCGGGCACCTAGAGCCCGTGCTTTGCAACAAGAGAAGCCACTACAATGAGAAGCCCGCACACCACAACGAAGAGTAGCCCCCACTCGCCGCAACTAGAGAGAGCTCGCGTGCAGCAACAAAGAGCCAACACAGCCAAAAATAAATAAAATAAATAGATTTATTAAAAAACAAACAAACAAAAAACAAGGTAAGTATTCTCAAGAAGGAAACTTACTAGAAAACTTCAAGGAAATTATGAAAGTTTAAGAAAGAGTGGATTTGTCTGAGCCCAGAATTCTTTCCTCAAGAACGGTAGAGTCTAATTGAAGGGTAGGGTCACGTAGGACCTTAGAACACGGCAGGGCTTTGCGTGCTACGTGGTGCGAAATGAAGGGAGACGCGGTGGGAGAGTGGGGTCCGTCTGGCTGGGTGTGGAGCGTGAGGGCCGAAGCGGGGGGCCCGTGAGGAGCCTGAGCAAGAGGGGGTGGTGCGGCGGCCGGCGCCGCGGAGCTGGGGGTGGGAGCAGCGGTTGGATTCCGGGTGCGGTGGGGTGGTGCAGCTGGTGGGATTTCCCGAGAGATTAGCTGTGGGGCTGGAAGAGAGAAGAGAGAGGAGGTGAGGCCGAGTGCCAGGCGCTGGCGGGTTTGGTATGGGGAGGAGCAGACTGGGTGTCTTTCGAATGGCGCTGTGGGTGTGGTGGGCCGCGTTCAGCAGTGCAGCCCTGGTTCCTGGCCCACAGTGGGAGCTCCGTGACGTTTTTCCCAATGAGAGGAGGGCTGCACTTTGAAGCAGGTAGAAGAAAAGAGAGGCCTCTAGCTCTCAGTCTGTGTCTGATCGACAGACAGATGCTGTCAGGGTTACACAGTGTTTTTTAATAACTTGTGAGTGAGTTGCCCGTATTTGGAATTCGGGAGCTGTCCCATAAAATGCAAGAAGCTTTCATTTCCTGGCAGCGCGGTGGTCCAGGCGAAGCAGGCACCCTCCCTAGCGGAGCGGCCTGCACCGGCTCGCCCCGCTCTCCTCGTGGGGCTCGCTCTGCTGCCTTACAGTCCCTGCCAGGGCCCTGTGAGCGCTGGGCTTTGGCGCTCTTGTTAGAGGTTGGCTTAGAAACCAGAGACTGTGCACTCTGTCCGTAGGCTAAGTTCTGGATTTTTTTAAACTGCAAAGTATTTCCTATTGGAAATGTTTGTTACCTTGAAACACCGGATTGCTTTTTTGTGTGTGCCTATTTTAAACTGCCATATAACATACACATAGAAAAGAGTAAAAATACCCATAGTTTAACAATAATGAAGTAGATGCTCATGCAGTCACCATTCAGCTCAAGGAACAGAGCACGGGTGGCACCACAGACATGGCTTGTGCCCTCCCAGGTCATAGCCCCTCACCTCCTACACGTCCCCCACAGAGCGCGAGCGTGGTGTGACGGTGGCTTCCGTGGCAGTCGTAGACCTGTACGCCCGTGTGTGTGTCCTGGGCAGTGTGGCTTAGTTGTGCCCCTTATAAACTTCATCTGAACGGAACCTGCTGTGGGTGCCGTGCTTGCTTCTTTACCAGCCTTATCTTTGTGAGGGTCAGCTCGTTGTGTTGTGTCTGGAATGACAGTGGAAATGGCTCACAGGACCCCCTTCCTAGTTTAAAATCTTTCTGAGTACTTCTAGAAAACTTAATGAACATGTGACAGGTTTTATTGAACTCATTAAGTTATGAGATAAAAAGTAAGATGTTACAATTAGTTCAAATATCTGAGTACTTTTTTTTTTTTTTTTGCGGTACGCGGGCCTCTCACTGCTGTGGCCTCTCCCGTTGTGGAGCACAGGCTCCGGACGCGCAGGCTCAGGGGCCCAGCCGCTCCGCGGCATGCGGGATCCTCCCGGACCGGGGCACGAACCCGTATCCCCTGCAACGGCAGGCGGACTCTCAACCACCATGCCACCAGGGAAGCCCTGAGTACTTTTTAAATGTATTTTTATTTATTAAAAAAAATATTTTTCTGGACTTCCCTGGTGGCACAGTGGTTAAGAATCCACCTGCCAGTGCAGGGGACACGGGTTCAAGCTCTGGTCTGGGAAGATCCCACATGCCGTAGAGCAGCTAAGCCCCTGCGCCACAGCTACCGAGCCTGTGCTCTGGAGCCTGCGAACCACAACCATTGAGCCTATGTGCCACAACTACTGAAGCCCGCGTGCCTGGAGCCCATGCTCCGCAACAAGAGAGGCCACTGCAGTGGGAGGCCCATGCACCGCGACGAAGGGTGGCCCCTGCTCACTGCAACTAGAGAAAGCCCACGCGCAGCAGCGAAGACCCAACGCAGCCAAAAATTAAAAAAAAAACATATGTATATATAAAAAAATATATATATATGTATTTTTTTTTTCTGATGTTGATAAAAGATGACAAAACTCACCTTTACATGAATGCATATGTTTGGGTTGCTTAAAGTTAACTTAAATGCTTTAAAATTTGAAAAAATAGAGATAAATTTCCTGGGATTCTGTTTTGCAATTTGCCATTTTTGAGAGGACGAGACAATGCAGTTCTTTTGATGGCAGCAAGGTGAAGAGAAATTTCTTGATCCTGACACAGAATAAAGAGACAGGCCATTGACTATCTTCAAAAAGGAAGCCTGCCCATCTTCCTCTGCCTTTGAATTCCTGTGAAGTGGCAGAGGGGGTAGGGAGGAAGTGGTAAGCTGACCAGAAATAAAAAGCAAGGAGTCTGTGCTGTTTCCTTGACGTGATGAAGGTCCCTGTCAGGGATTTAGAAACTTGAGCCAGCAGATGAAACCTGTGTCGTTGACGATGTCATTGGCGGAGATAGCGCCGGCCCGACCCTCTTCCTGGCTAACAGCCGCTTCCATTGTCCGTCACCCACCTCCGCTGCCTGCTTGTCAGCACAGAGCAACTTCTAAACAAATACGGGGGCTAGTGAGAGACGGGAATGCCTTTCTGCCCCTACTCAAGGAATTTCATGTTACAGTCGTCTACCAGTAAATAGAGGGAAGCATTCAATTTGAAGGAACTTATCTATGTGGGATATAAAAGTTTCGATTTAAAAAAAAAATCAAAGTTAATTTTAAAAGTACAGAAATTTCCAATTTTGTCACAATCTTCTGTTGTCACAATTCATGTTGTTTGGCAAATTTGTGTCTTGATATTCAGGAACTAAGCATTAGGTAAGGTAGAAATGAAATGTAGCCTCTCTTTTGGGACTATTCCAAGACTTCCATTTGTAGGTGATCAGATTAAAAGAAGGGAGAGTAAAACTTTTCCTTAACTTTAATATCTGAGAGTCTTTGTCCTGATTGGGTTTCTGGGGAAAGAAGGCAAACAAGCCAGTGATAGGATAGTGACCAGGTTTGAAGGTGGGAAGTGACTGAGAGTGTCTGAGCCATGGGCAGTGTTTCTCTGCGCCACTGGGATGTTTCCCCGTTAGGACAGAGGCGGCCTGGTGGTGAGGACACCCAAACCATTACGGGGCTTCCCACCCTCAGAGTAGTGTACGGCTCCACGTCGTGAGCAGAACAGAGTTCTTCGCTCACTCTTTAGATGAGTGTCTCTCATCTCATCATCTGGGGAGCTTTAAACTCATAAGGTGACAGGGTCCCAACCCTTGAGATTCGGAGGCACATGGTCTGCGTGCAGCCGAGGAGGGAGGGATTGTAGAGGCTGTCAGCTGAGTCTGCCGGGTGAGAACTGTGACTGGGCCCAGTAGAGGTTTGGAGCAGTGCTCCCTCAACTTAAGCCAGCAGCGTTCCTCTTTTGCCCGGGCCCACTGGTATTATTTACTTAGGTATTTCTTTTTAAAGTGACTGGGTAGTTTGGTGCATAAATACAGAAGAGTGCACGGAACATCAGTGTATACCTCGGTGGATTATTATAAGTTGAAAACCCATGAAACTCGCACCCAATCAAGAGAGAGATTATTGCCAGTACCCCAGAGCTTCTGTATGGTTACATCTGTCCTTCCATTTCGGAGGTTCAGCCCTGTGGCTGCGGGCAGCCATGATTGTCTCTCATTGCTCCGTGACATTGGCTCGTGTGAATACACCACAGTGCAGTTACCTCTCCCACTGCGGGTAGACGTGGGAGTTTTCCCAGTGTCTGGCAGCTAAGAATGATGCTACGTGACCGTTGCTGGCTGTGCCCCTTGGTGCCCGTGTGCTCTCAGGCCTCTTGGGTATATACCTTGGAGCTGAGTTGCAGGGTCACGGGTATTCATGCAGTCACCTTTAGGAGATGATAGATACCATGTTGTTTCTAAACCAGCTCACACTCCCACCAGCAGTGTAAGCTTTCCTTTGGTTCCGCATCCTCACCAACTCTTGGTATTGTCAGTCTTTTTAGTTTTAGTGATTCTGGAGGTTGTAGAGTGGTATTTTGTTGTTTTTTCTTTTTCCATTGTTAAAATTTTTATTTCGGACAATATCAAATACCCGAGAAGCGGTCAAGTGGTACAATGACCTCCCCCATGGTCCCGTCTGATTGCAGAGCTGCTTTCACATCTATAACTATTTCAGTACGTATCTCTGAAAAAGAAGGACTTAGCAAAATACCATTTTCATACCTAGAAAAAATTAACAGTAAATTCTTTAATATCATCACATATCTAGCTAATCTTCACATTTCAGGTTGTCCCGTGTCATAATATGTTTCTTTTATAGTATTAGTATGCAAATCAGGTTACAAATAAAGGTCTACGTCATAGATTGGTTGGGAAGTGTCTTCTATCTTTTAAATCTGTGTTTCCCTTATGTTTTTATTTTTACCTTTGGGCAAAATACAAACCAGATAGAGACTGAGGTCGTACTCAAGGGCCGACAGAAATGGGGTGACGAGCCCTGCGGGCACGTGCTAACTGGGGGGAAGGACAGGGAGAGCGTCATGAGAAAGGCCCTGCGGTAGGGTCGGACGGAGGAAGCGGGTCCCGGAGACTCGGACCCCAGTTCTGGGTCCACCCTGAAGAGGGACAGACTCTCTGCCTCACCGCTGGCGCTGACGGGTGCATCTGCGAAGCGGAGACAGAGTCCTTCCACGGCTGCTTCGGGGCTGACGGCCCTCCTGCTGTCTCCAGGCCCCAACCCTCTGGACCGGGTCGGGGGCTGCTTCTACGGGCGAAGAGCTGCTGCAGCTTTGATTCTTAGTTGATTGTGGTTGGTGTGGTCTGCCAGGTCTCCCCTAAGTTCGGGGGTGCCTTCTGTACCCACCTTCACCTGATCTGACCCAGGGATGCTTCCCTCCTCTCCTTTGAAGTGATGCCAGGCACAGTGACTTAGGATGGCTTTCTTGTTGAAGTTTTTAGAATCCTCTGAAAATAGATTTAATAGCTGTTAACTTACCTGTGGCATGGCTGTGGTTTCAGAGGAAGCCGTTTGTGTCTCTTGACCTGAACTTTGGGAATTGGAGTCTGTGTAGTAGTGTGTATGTGCTGTGTGTGTTTTCAGAGAAGCTGGGGTGGTGCTGTGCGTTTGTCTTCCTGTTTTAAGAAAAGCTTCAGTTAGTAATGATTATCATTGCTTTGTTAGGAAAACCCAGTTTCCTTTTTTTCTCAAGTTACTGTAAATGTTATTGAAGCATAACGTGCATACATACAGAAAGGAGCATAAATTGTAACTGTGTAGCTCGATGAGTTTTCATAAAGTCAACACACTCATGTAACCAGCACCCGGGTCAAGAAACAGACCTTCCTACAACTCCAGAAGCTCCTTATGCCCCCTCTAGCTACTCTTCTTGTCCCCCGGGCCAGCAGGCAGAGACATGCCTGTATCGACTTTGAGGGGAAAAAAACGTCTGATCCAGACAAGGCCTGGGTCTTCGTGCTGAGTTCGGGGGTGCCGCGGTGCAGGGGCTGTAGCATCCCGTGGTGCCCTCCTAAGAGATCGTGGGCCTTGTACAGAACTTGCAGGCACATCCGCAGGCAGATTTCTTGGGTGTCATCTGCCTGATGACACCCCCTCACCCCTGAGTGACTTCTTTGGCCCGTCCATTCACATGTGCCTGTGGGGCTGAGCCTTCAGCCTGGGTGTTGACAGTCTCGCGGGGGCCGCTCGGCGCTGCAGGACCCGGCAGGGGGAGGTGCAGGGTGCCACGTGGTGACCGGAGGGTGAGGGAGAAGGAAGGGTTGTGTCAGGGCAGCTCTGTAGAGCCGGCAAGTCTCTACCTGGAAGTCTGTGAGGCCAGAGGGAGGGAAGGATGCTTCCGGCAGCAAAAACATTGTACTTGAGGGCACTGAGGCCATCTTCTAAAAATTAATTAAACAACAAACGTTTACTGAACAGCTAATGTGGGTGATGTTTAGAACAAGGAGAGAGAAGTTTGCCTTCATTTACAGTATTCTAAGAACTGTAAATGCTTTATTATTGGGGGCGGTTTGCTTTGGAGATGAGTTGCGAAGAGTTGTAGAACGACCCGGTACAAGTCGTGAATGACAGCTGGGTGTTTCTTCTTGGGGTGTGCGGTGAGGAGCAGCCAGAGGCCCAGATGCCTGGCGGGGTGGCTGTCCCTTGCTCTCAGCACGGACCTCTCATTATTATCCTCTACCTTGCTCAGGCCTGACGGTGTCAGAAGGGGTGTGGTGAGTTACTCCCCTGGTTTTAAAAATTTCCTTCAAGAGTCAAAAATGCAGGAAACAAAGGCCCATGTAGTTGCTGCTCTAGTGGAGTAGGATGGTTTGGGTTCAGAGACAGGATTAGAGGCTTAAGCTAAATTTCACCCCCTTGGAGGGGTAGCAGACGTCTGAAACAATTTTGAGGAACGATGGCCTGTGTGTCTAGTTCTAGATGTGAACCTAGAAGGTCCCTTTGAGAAGGTGAAATAGAACAGTTCTCTGCGTTCTGAGCAGCTCCTCCATTACGTGTGTGTGGGCAGTGCTTCCCCACCCAGGGTTACGTACGGGTGAGGCTGACTTGTTGGTTCTTATAACGTGGAGGTCTTATGGCTAAGATGGCTGTTAAAAGAATGAGAGGGAGTCGCACTTCTCACCAGGGCTCGTTCACCTGCTGTCTGTCTCTTCCAGGGCTGCGGATAAAGGAGACCAAGGAGGTATACGAAGGCGAGGTCACGGAGCTCACCCCATGTGAGACGGAGAACCCCATGGGGGGCTACGGCAAGACCATCAGCCACGTGATCATAGGGCTCAAGACGGCCAAGGGGACCAAGCAGCTGAAAGTGAGTACCTGCTGGTGGGCCGTCGCTCCGCCCCAGGAGTGCCCCGCGCGGCGTGACCTGTCTGTGTACAGGGCCGACGGAGTCACGTGTGGGCCAGGGCTGGCACACGGGGGACTCAGGAAAGACGTGGCTCTTCTTCTCGCCTGTTTATTTATTTGTTCATTTATTTATTTTTGGTTCCGTTGGGTCGTTGCTGTGCGCGGGCTTTCTCTAGTTGCGGTGGGCAGGGGCTGCTCTGCATTGCGGTGCGTGGGCTTCTCATCGTGGTGGCTTCTCCTGTTGCGGAGCACGGGCTCTAGGCGTGCGGGCTTCAGTAGTTGCGGCACGCGGGCTTCAGTAGTTGTGGCTCACGGGCTCCAGAGCGCAGGCTCAGTAGTTGTGGTGCGTGGGCTTAGGTGCTCTGCTGCATGCAGGATCTTCCTGGATCAGGGCTGGAACCCGTGTCCCCTGCATTGGCAGGCGGATTCTTAACCACTGTGGCACCAGGGAAGCCCTGTTCTTTTCTTCTTGTTGCCGAGGGAGTCGTTATGTTAGGACCTGAGCTGTGCGGTGCCGTCCTGTGTCCCACACGGTGACCGTGTGTCACAGGCCTGGCACTGACCGCAGCTCCCGTGCTCGTGCTCGCAGGAGAAGCAGCACTGAGGGGTCTGGCAAGAGGTGCAGGGTGATGACACCGACTCCCCAGCGGCCCCGCACAGCGTCCTGGCCGCAGTCCCTTGTGTGTGTCGGGCCCTGTTAGCCCGAGGGGGCTTCTGCCGTCCCTTCTGCCCAGGCCAGGGTCCCGGAGGGAGTGTGGTGGGGGCGGTGGGGAGGCCCTGGGTGGCCCTCCCACTCCTGTCCTGTACGCGTTGAGGAGGCGGACAGCAGGGACGCCTGGTGGGGAGCATGGGTGTGGAGTCTCTGCTGCTCACTGCAGTGTGGCCTTCTGCAGGGACTTCGTCTCTGGGTGGTGGTTTCTTTATCTGTTACATGGGAATAATAATTGCCTATCTCACGGAGTTAGGCACCCAGTCACCTAAGAAGTGGTAGCTGTTGATGCTGTTGTGAGACGCGGCAGCCTGATTGTGGCTTTGCCTTATTAATAACAATGAACAACCTTTTCTTCACAGCTCTCACTTATTGTATGTGCCAGGCCCTGGGCCAAGTGCATCAACAAATCTCTGTGTGAGTGTGTGTGTGTGTGGGTGTGTGTGTGTGTGTGTGTGTGTGGGTGGGTGTGTAATTTCCCTCATTTTACAGATAAAAGAACTGAGGCTCAGGAGGAGGTTAAGCAGTCACCCTAGGATCGCACAGCTCGTCAGTGGCAGGGTGGGCTCCCTGAGTCCTAACCACCATGCTGTCTGCCCTCCAACTTGCTGTGTGACCTTTAGAAGTCAGTTGAGCTCTCTGGGCCTCCCTATCTGTAAACTGCGTTAGATTGACCATATCATTTCCCCATCTTTGCTCTCCTCTGCGGTTTTATTGCTCTTTGATTCTGTAAGGTGGTTTCTTGGTCACTGCTTTATGGAGATCATAAAAATGTCACTTCTTCAAAGGACCATTTTTCTTTATCCTAACAGCGTTTCCGTCTCAGGGGCTTGCCTCTGCAAATACCTCTCTTAAACCCCTCCCCCTTCATCTCTCCCATTCTGTAGTAATTAGATTTCTTAGTAGGGTCTGCCACCTTTCCAGTAATTACATCTTCAGTCACTTCATTTGGGAAATTAACTGATATAAAAATGCTGGAGGCAAAAAAAAAAAAAATAGGTGTACTATCTGATGTAGGATGTATAAAATAAGATACGCGGTTTACATTTTAGCTACCCATAAAGCTGTTTTGCACAGTTTCTTTAAGAAAATAACAAAAGGGTGAATGTTTTGCTTCCAAAATGAGTACTTCCCGCCACTTTGAGCATATGTACAAGCTGTTTGGATAGACAGAGTTCAAATACTTGGTGAATATTTAAGTGTGAAGGAGGAAGTACCACCATCTTTATGGAGAGCCTCCCTCACCCCAGCCCCCAGCCCTGCGGTAGGGGCCTGCCACCCCCGTCCTCATCCTCATGGCAGTGGTCCAGGAGCCGTCGGGCACATCCCACCAGGGAGACAGAGCCCTGGGTTCCCTCTGTGGTTACGCTTTGTAACAACTTCATTGAGATCGCATTTTTAGTAAAATCCACCCATTTTAAGTGTACGGCTCAAGGAATTTTAATCGGTTTACAGAGCCGTACAGCTATCATCACAATCCAATTTGAGAACATTTTCATTACCGCAAAAAGAAACCTCATGCCTCTTGCAATAGGTCCCCATCCCACCCCCAGGCCCTGGCAACTACTCATCGACTTTCTGTCTATATATTTGCCTTTTCTGAACATTTCATATAAACAGAATCATACAGTATGTGTTCTTTCATGTCTTGCTTTTTCTACTGAGTCCTGGTAAGTTTTTACTCTTTAATTTTGTTTGAGAGTTGAGAGTAATAGCTCCCCTTGAAATTTAACTGAGAGAAACATTTCTAAATACTGACTCTGTACAAAAGGTGCTGTCCCAGAATATTGATCACCTAGGGGGCCCTGAATCTGGATGATCTGGAGGAAGGCAACAGCTCCCAAATGTGCTCCTCGCCTTTTCTGGAGATGTAAACAGGTGGGCCCAAGGCAGCAAACGCTGGGATTTGAATCGACTGGCGTGGGAAAGATTCTGCTTTGGTTTTCTTTGAATTTTACACATCTGTGCTGTGATCACAACTGGGTGCTGTTATATAGATGAGGAGACTGAGGCTCAGAGAGCCTTGTCTAAAACCATAGGCCCGCAGAAGGGCAGCCATGGAGAGTAAGCAGGTTCTGTCCGTGCTTCCGGGCAGACACTTCCACCCCTGCCTGACGTGGGGAGGGCAAAGGGTTGAAGCAGGGAAAGCAATCTCAAAAGGGGCTGTTAGGGTCTCTGGTCCCGTGGACAGTATGGGCCCCACCTGGAAGCCGTCAGAGCCATGTTTGCCAGTTTGCAGCCTCTGGAGTAAAAGGAAGGAGGCGCTTAGGTCTCCTTTTGTGTCCCTCTCCTGCCTTCTCTTTGGGACACTCAGACCCCAGAGCCTGTCTCACCCATACACACACACACTCCCTCTCTCTCTCTCTCTCTTCCTGCATATTGTCATTAGCTACCTCGGCTCTCACGGAGGAAACTACCTACAGTGTATCAGAAATAAATACAACGTGGGTTACAGTTCTCTGGCTCACTTTGTTTTTTTTTTTTTTAAGCTGGACCCCAGCATTTTTGAAAGTTTGCAGAAAGAGCGAGTAGAAGCTGGAGATGTGATTTACATCGAAGCCAACAGTGGGGCCGTGAAGGTAATGCCATGTTGGAGACCCAGATGGCCGGGAAGTGGCTTTCTTTCTTCAGGGGGTCTGGGGTGTGTGGGAAGGGGCACTGTGTCTGCGGCGATGCTGATGGAAGGTCAGCAGTTGCCCCTTTATGTTTAGTCAAGTTTGCTTTCCCTTTATCTGCATTCTTTAACCTTCTCACGATTAAAACAGACAGTCTGTTAGGAAAATACTAAAACCTGTTTAGAGGGGGAGAATGGTGAGGAAGCGAAACAACTGTAGTCATTTTCAAATTGAAATGTGCAGGGTATTTAATCTTCCTTTTATCTCTTTGGTATTTTCTTCCCAAGATATATGCATGTGGAAAGGAATGCTGCATTAGTTGGCATTCTTTTTATATCTGATTTCCAGTGTCCTGTACAGAGTTCCTCACTGTTTAATGGATGAGCATAATACTTCATATCATACAATAAATCACCCACCTACAAAAGAGTCTGAACAGCCCCTCCGTCTCCAGTTAATCTACTGGATTTGCCTTTTATCGAGAATTGCATACAGTTAAGAGAAAGAGGGGGAAGATTCTGGGAGAGAGTATCGGGTGTTTTCAGCCGGGTTTTGGAACCCCGCGATGGGCAGATAGCTCCTTCTCTTGGCAGCAGGGAAGCAGAGGCCATGTTTGCAGTTTGTCAAGGCGGCTGTCAGGCCACAGTGGGACCTGAGACTTTTATCTCACCCTGTGCCGCTTGGGGACTTGGCAGTGGAGCTCGCCAGGCACTCAGGCTTCGCTCTCTCTGCAGAGGCAGGGCAGGTGTGATACCTACGCCACCGAATTTGACCTTGAAGCTGAAGAGTACGTCCCCTTACCCAAGGGGGACGTGCACAAGAAGAAGGAAATCATCCAGGACGTGACCTTGCATGACTTGGACGTGGCCAACGCACGGCCCCAGGTACTGCCCCCAGCGACCACCGGGAAGCTGGCTCTGCTGGCGGCCCTGCTGGCGCAGGAGCCTTCTGTGTGCTGGAGGCTCCGGGATGAACTCTCAGTCGTGCTGCTGCTCCTTAGGGCAGGCCGTCCTTTTCTGTCCGTAATGTTCAGCAGTTAACACGGACAAGAGCTGCGAGTGGCTCCTTTGTTGCAATTCAAACGCTCTAGTCACAGATGGCTTCCTGCGCATTGTTCCTTCTCCCAGCCCAGCCTCTGGCCCCCGAGCTGGCCAGCTTCGCCCTGGCTTCTCTCCAGCACTGGGCTCGGGCCTGGGCTGCTCTGGCTGTGAATGGCAGAGGGCAGGGCTGTTCTTTGAGCCCCTTGCAGGGTTTTAGGGAGCCTGGCACAGCTGTGGCTTCCCCTGCTTAGCACAGTCCCCAGCTTTATGGCTTTGAGCTGGAACTGTCCCTGCTCCTTATGCAAGTAGGACATGGATGCTTGTGTCCTGAGTCATAAAAAGTGGGGAAAGCACAGGATGATTTTAGGCCGTCTCTGGGAAATGTGCAATTCAGAGAACCCGACTCTTCCCCGCTGGTGGTCTTTGGGTTTGGTTTCCTCTTCGACCTAAAAGAGGCCACCTCTTCGACCTAAACAAGGGAATAGGCTTTCTGACCTGAAATTTGATCCATGGCTGTTGTCCCTTGGAGCCTTGGCAGAGAGATTGCTGAAGAATCTCCCCCCAGTCTGTGGAACGGAGGTCCCCAAGCCAGCCTGCTGGGAGCCGCTCGCCTGACGAGGCTCGCCGAAGTGGAGTCTGGGATTGTGTGGCTCCAACACTGTGGGCTCGGCTGACAGTCACTTCGGGTCTTCGGGTTTCTGTGATTTCGGGCCCTCTGATTTTGAGTTTGCTCCTCTGTGAAAAGGGCCTGATACTTCCTACCTGGCCCGGCGAGTATTCGGGAAACATTGGCTCCCTTTCACTGTTGAACATTCAGGGAGCGCCTGTGTCCCAGGGCCTGGAAACAGCAGGCGATCACGAAATGTTGACTGCTTGCTACGTGCACCGTGAGGGGCTGGCCGGTGGGTGCGGCGCTGGTGAGCCTGTGCGGGGTCGGCCAGCTGCAGGGACGGACCCTGGGCTCAGAGCAAGTCTGGTAGCCAGGCGTAATGAGAGGAGGCGGGGGACGCGGGTCCATGAGTCTGTCCCCAGGGGGCTGGAGCAGCAGGACAGTGTTGGGGTCAGGCGCCCCACGGAGGGGCTTCCCAGGAAACAGAATACGGTTCCTGACAGGTGGGCTCGAATTGAGTCCAAAAGAGCTGGATGCCCAGGGAATGGTTGGCAGCCCTGTGGGTTGAAGGCGTTCGGGACTGGGAAGAGACACGGCTGGCGTGGGAGGGGGGCAGGCCCCACAGGGCTTGGTCTTCCCACAGGGGCTTGTCGTTTGGTTCTGGCAGGCCGGGGGGAGCCTCTTAAAAACTCTTCTGTGCTGAGAAGCTGCTCAGGCTTCCAGAGCGGGTGCCCAGGGTCTCCACTTCTCAGGGCCCCTGTGGAGTTGACGAGCGGGCGTGGGGCAGTCGACGAGGGGCACTGGGGTTGGGGGGCGGCGATGAGGCATGTGCAGCTGCCTGAGGAAGCAGGACTGATTCTGAGTCTCCTCCTCCGCAGGGGGGACAAGACATCCTGTCCATGATGGGCCAGCTCATGAAGCCGAAGAAGACGGAGATCACAGGTGAGAGGAGAAGCGGAGCTGGGGGCCTGGGGTCTGCTGGGCCTGGTCCCCAGCCTGGCGAGTGCGTCGGGAGGCGCCGTCCCCCTCCACCCACAGTGTGTGGCTATCCTCGGGGTCCTTGCGCTCTTCCCGGAGACGGAGGCTGTCGCGGCTCACGTTGCTCCGGCAGCGCGTGGAGTCCCCGGGCGAGGCGGGAGTGTGGCTGCCCCTCGTGGGCCTGTAGTTTACCTGCTCCCCTTGCTAACTGGTGCGCCCCTCTTTTGTCTAGTTACCACCTATAGCTTTGTCACCTGACAATGTTAAACGTTCAAGCTCAGTGTTCTTTGAGGTTTCAGCCAGCGGCATGATCTGAGCCCTTTCTTTAGAGTCCCCTAGAGCAGGGTCCTTACCTTAACACGGCTTTGACCACCCCGCTTCATGGCTGTGGTGGAACGTGCTGGGTTTGTGGGCTGCTCCCTCCTGCTGATAGTACAGGCGCTGGTTTGGACAATGAGAACTGTGACCTTGGCCGGTTATTCAGCTTTTGAGAGGCTCTGTCCCTCTTAGAGCTCTGAGATGGTGCTTTTCCTCAGAACCTCATTCCTCACAGGTTTCCCTCTGGAGAGGATTCTGCACCAACCCATTCCTTCCTCGGGGCACTTGATTGAAAGTTAATTAAGGAAGCTTGGTCACACTGGGCCAAGAGAAAGGGTCATTCACTGGAGCGCAGCACAGGGAAATTTGTATATGAAAGCTCCCTTCTTCCTGGGTTGGGGGTGCAAGATAACAAGGCCTGGTGGGGAGTGTGACAGACGTGCCCGAATGTCTTAAAAGCCATTTACAAACTTAACAAAACACAACTTCAGGGGAGGCGGCCAATTTTGTGACTTTTAGGTCAAGTCAACCCTATTTTCAGATGAAACTGAAGCCTGGAGTGGGGCTGTAACCTGCTTGTGGGGTCACACAGCTAGCAGTCAAACCCAGCCCTGAACTTGGGCTTGGATTGAGTTAGGGTGGAAGAGAAGAGAAAGGCGACAGCCTCCGCACCTGGCATTGACCCTGCCTGTCCATCCTTGCCGACTCCTAGATAAACTCCGAGGGGAGATTAACAAGGTGGTGAACAAGTACATCGACCAGGGCGTGGCAGAGCTGGTTCCGGGGGTGCTGTTCGTTGATGAGGTCCACATGCTGGACATCGAGTGCTTCACCTACCTGCACCGGGCGCTGGAGTCTTCCATCGCCCCCATCGTCATCTTTGCGTCCAACCGAGGCAACTGTGTCATCAGGTACCATGAGGCTTTTCCACCTTCTGCGCGGGCTCATTTGTTCCTCCAGGATCACTTTCATCCCGTGGCATTGTGAGTCAGGATGAGGGTGAGGTGTGGTCGTGTTCGTTTCGAGGGAAGCAGAGTGGCTTCACTTCACTCCGTCACGGTCACCAGCGCAGCAGCCACCCTGTTTCTGCATATGAGGGCCTCGTCATGGTGACTGGGGTTCCACTGGGGTGTGTCCTGGTCATCCGGTTGGAGTGGGCAAAGGTGAGGTCAGATGGGCCAGTCCTTGGTGACATGGTCTGTGTTAACTTCCGACCTCCTCCGAGCTCCAGGAGGTGGGTGTCTTGCCTTCACTTTTCAGAGAGGAAACAGAATGACAACATGGTGTGTCCCTGGTCATAAAGATAGGATGAGAAGAACCCAGGCCTCTGACAGTGAAACCAGTCGTTTCTTTCTGGCCCAGACATTCTTGGAGCCACACTGGCATGTCCCCCCACCCAACCCCCTTAGGCCCACCTTCAAGAAGGGATCCCAGGGCTTCCCTGGTGGCGCAGTGGTTGAGAGTCCGCCTGCCCATGCAGGGGACACGGGTTCGTGCCCCGGTCCAGGAGGATCCCACGTGCCGCGGAGCGGCTGGGCCCGTGAGCCGTGGCCGCTGAGCCTGCGCGTCCGGAGCCTGTGCTCCGCAACGGGAGAGGCCACAACAGTGAGAGGCCCGCGTACCGCAAAAAAAAAAAAAAAAAAAAAAGAAGGTCTCCCAGAGGATTCGCCCCCTTTTCAGCCCTCAAGCCTCAGCACCAACGTGCCCAGTAGTTGGCTCACTGGTTTTCTGCACTCCCTTGAGGGTTGGGGCCTGGTCTCAGCAGTGCTGGGGCATGAGTGGGTGGTACAGAGCCCTCCTTAAGCCTGCAGCACAGTAGCGAGGGCAGCAGAACCCCGGAGGCCACGTGCTTCTGGCAGCAGGAGGGTGCAGGAATCTGGAAAGAGACCCCAAAGCTGTGAGGGTCTCAGCACAGAGCTGGAGCCAAAGCTAGTGGGGAGCCTGGACTGCTGGTTCACCTAGACCTGCCTTGGAGGAGCTTTGTCTCCGCTGAGCTTGTACAGAAGCCATGCTGCTGGCTGTGGGGCAGGCCCCCTGCTCAGGTGACCACTCTTGCTCAGAAAGAGGATTTGTGTGCACGACGCACGTGCCTGTGGCGGCAGCATCTTGCATCCCCTCTTTGAATCCCTGTAATGCCGTCTTGACAAGACCACCGCCTGTCATCATCCCAGGTGTCTTCTGCAGTCTTAAAGGGCAGGCAGCTTGTACCAGGTTCAGCCAGCTGGAGCCTGGCTACCTGGGCAGCATCTGGAAACTGGACGTGGCCTGGTGAGCTTGGTGTCCCTGCCGCACAGGCCCTGTCAGTTTTCTGGACTTCGCTTTGGTCAGGCCTGCCTGGCCTCAGTCTGACAGCTGGCGGGAAGGCTCAGCCTGGACGGATGGCGCCCCCTACCGAGGGAGCTGTGCTGATAGACAGCCCTCCCTCTCAGGCCCGGCAGATCCAGGCTGGCAGAGCCAGGCAGCTTAGGGCTGGACCAGGATCTCCTACGATCAGAGTCCTTCTCTCAGTCTCGTCCCATCTAGGGGGAAAAAAGTGCATAGAAAGGTGGCTTTGCTCTCAGCTCGCCCACTGGGGCCTGGGAAACTTGACGGCAAACTCACCCAGAGGGGTGTGAGTTCCAGAAACCATTTTTCACTAATATGTTGTCTGAAAGGAACTGTGTACCTAAGGTTCATAGCTTGGACAAATTTCCAAAGTCTTTGGTCTTTAATTCCTGAAAAATGCTTAGCAATCTTTAAGCAGAGTTTTTTTGTTTAAATTTTTACTTTTATGGACTCGAAACTATAAGAAAAAATTTTAACATTTTCTTATAAATTCTGTTCTTTTGTGTTTTTTCCTCTAATCTTTTCTTCTTTAGACTTTTTATATTATGTCTGAATTGAAGTTAATTTATCGTGAGTGTTAGAGAGTTGGGGATATTTTAAGATGGCAAGTTGAGGTCTTTTAAACATTTCCCAAGAGAATTCCTAAATAGGACCTAAAACAAGGAGAGACATACGGCTTAAATAGAAGTAAATAACTGAAAATTAAATGTAGTTTTTAAAGGTTATTTTGTTTGTTTAATATGAAGATTACAGATATACCAAATATCCTAAAATTTGAATCATGATAGAATTTCATCTTAATAATTCTTCGTTATTCGTTTTAGAAATATTTGTTGATGGAAAAGATTTGTTTTCTCTAATGGTATCTTAATATTTTATATTTGCTACTAGTCTTATTTTCCTTTTTGTTTGGAATGGTCTTAATTATTTTTAAATATTAGATTTAACAATTATTAATGAAGCATTTTATTCTTTTTTGAATTTTTTCATTGTGATAAAATGTATATAACATAGAGTTTGCCATTCTAATTATTTTTATGTGTTCGGTTCAGTGACACTAATTACCCTCACAGTGTAGTACGGCCACCACCACCACCATCTCCAGAGCTTTCTGTCACCTCAGACAGAAACTCTGTCCCCACTAACCAGTACGTTCCATATCCCTTCCCCCAGCCCCTGGGAATCTCAGGTGTACTCTGCTTATGTGAATTTTCCTTTTCTGCGTATTTCCTGTGGGAGGAATCATACAGTGTTTGCCCTTCTGTGACTGACTTCTTTCACTTAGCGTAACATCTTCAAGGTTCATCCTGTTGTAGCATGTGTCAGGACATATAAAATTCTTGCAGTAATAAATATACACTTACAGTTCAACTGACCAGATAGAGTTTCAACAGATAGATTTTCTTTTACTGAAGTTATATTTCTAGAATGTTTACTTAGTTTTGAAACTTACTGAAGGTTAACTGCAAATATCTGCCCTTGTTCTTTGACCGTAGACTGCAGGCTGGTCTCGCTGGGGAGGCCAGCCTCGGTGCTGACGGGCTCCTGAAGGCGGA
The DNA here is from genome assembly GCF_026419965.1 of Kogia breviceps. Classification (NCBI taxonomy): domain Eukaryota; kingdom Metazoa; phylum Chordata; class Mammalia; order Artiodactyla; family Physeteridae; genus Kogia; species Kogia breviceps. The sequence continues at coordinate 1,674,926 of NC_081319.1, read as the reverse complement.
GGCAGGCCCGGCTCAGCTCACTGAGCTTTTAGGCCCACGTGCCGCCAGGCTGGCCCGGACCTCATCACATCGGGAGCTGCCGCCCTGTGGCCCGGTGGGTTGGCTGGGTTCTTCTCCCGGACTGCTCTCCTCTGGTCTGGCTAAGGATTCAAGAAAATGACAGGCAAAGGACGTGACGGGACAGTTCCCAGAACGAAGTGAAGTAACAGGGAAAACATTCAAATGATTCATTAGTAATCAAGGAGATGCAAATTCAGACGATGTGTTATTATACCCTTCCTTTTTCTACACCTTTAAACAGCAAACTTTTTTTTTAATACTTTTTATATTTATTTGTTTTTATTTTTGGCTGCGTTGGGTCTTTGTTGCTGCGTGCGGGCTTTTTTCTAGTTGTGGAGAGAGGGGTTTATTCTTCGTTGAAGTGCGTGGGCTTCTCATTGCAGTGGCCTCTCTTGTCGCGGAGCACGGGCTCTAGGTGCACGGCTTCAGTAGTTGCAGCATGCGGGCTCAGTAGTTGTGGCTCGAGGTCTCTAGAGCGCAGGCTCAGTAGTTGCGGCGCACAGGCCCAGTTGCTCTGCGGCATGTGGGATCTTCCCGGACCAAGGATTGAACTCGTGTTCCCTGCATTGGTAGGCGGATTCTTAACCACTGCACCACCAGGAAGTCCCAGCAAACTATTTAAGAATTAGAATACTCAGTACTGGCTACAGTGCAATGGGATCAGCTCTCTCTCTCTCTCATGTAGCTGCGTAAATTAGGCTATTCGTTCGTTCATTCATTCGTTTGATTAAGGAGATACTCACAGTTGTGTCATGCTCTGTGAGAGTTGCTGAGGAAACGTTCATGGCTGTATGCATACAATTATTTATGAGAACACCATGAATAATAATAGCAACAAGTGGAAACTACCTAAATGCCCAGCAGTTTGGGTAAAGTAAAACACCGGATGGTCTATTAAGACTGCAGCAACATGGACAAAAGAAAAAAGAAAACAATCTACATACTTAGTGTAACTTATGAAAGTTTGGCAAATACCTATATGAATATTTTTAATGTGATTTTAGGTGGCTTTTCTTCTCCTCCCCAAATTTCCTGTGGCGTTGATATTTGCTAAAATAATGACGTTGTCTCTGACACCAGCCGAGTTAGTAGTCTGTCCTCTGCGGCCCTGCCTCTGACTCTCAGCGGGAGAACTGGCTGCCTGGTCATCATGAGGGCCTCAGCCGTGTTTCCAGTGCCCGGTTTCTGGCCTCAGAGAGGCCTGAGTGATGTGGCGCTTCTGGGCCTTTCAGGGGCACGGAGGACATCACCTCTCCTCACGGCATCCCCCTCGACCTTCTGGACCGGGTGATGATCATCCGGACCATGCTGTACACCCCGCAGGAGATGAAGCAGGTGAGCGCCGCCCCCCTTCTCCCCTCGACCGCTCCCAGTGTCCCTGATGCCTAGCGAGAAGGCCCCCCACCTGAACGGCGTGTGAGCCAACCGGACGTGGCCTGAAGTGTCACAGAACCTCAGCTGCCTGTGGCCTTGGCTGTTCTCTCTTCTACTCCATCCCTTCCTGTAAAGTTAGGAAAGGGACAGTGAGAAAATTGACTTGGTGACAGCCATTAGGGAGGCCACCAGCTCTAGGAAAGAGGCAGCAGAACACCATGTAGTGAGAGGCTGTAGCCCAGGCACTGGCCCGCCAGGATCCACACAGGCACCTCCGGCAGGCGCAGAACCCAAGTCCCAGTGGAGGCTCTAACCGGGCTGCTGCCGAGGCCGTGGAGATGGTAGTGAAACGGCATCACAAGTGTAGAGGGCGTGTGGAAGGGAGGGCACGAAGCTAAGCTCACAGGAGGAGGTGTCACGGTGCACGGGGAGCGTTCAGCTCAGCGCCCCACGTAGCGTGTGCTCAGCCCTGCATGAGCTGAGCCTGGCTCAGGCTCGGGAGCAGGGGGTGGCGGGGTGCGTGGGATTGGCCTCGTCAACCCCATGTGTGCCCCACAGGGCCTCGGCGCCCTTGAAAGCCCCAGAGGCCCCTTTCTGGTGCTTCCGGGCAGTCGTTTCCCCCCTTTGACGGCCGAGTCACCGAGTGGCGAGTCCAGGACGCAAAGCCAGGCTGTGCCCTGCCGAGCCCAGCCCTCTGCTCTGCCCCCCCTTGCCCCAGACGGCCTTGCTGAGGCATAGCTCTCTCACTGTGGGGTCAGCATGCGGCCGCAGCTGGGGCCGTGGAGTGGCCCAGGGCTGCACTGACGTCTCGGTGAGCTCTGCCGGACCCTCTCCTCGCCAGAGCACAGGCCGTCTTCGTTGGACATTGTACTGGGCCATTTGATCCCCCGTCACCTCGAGGTAGGGAGAAGTGTTTTCACGGGCGTTCTTAAGCAGGAGGACACTGAGCCTTAGGCTGGTTAACCCGGCCGAGCTCGTACAGCTCGCCCACGGCTAGGCGGTGGCAGGACTTGCGACTGGAATCCAGGCTGTCTGATCCTGAAGCCTGTGTTTTTGATCACTCTGCCGCCAGCCTCCTCCCCGCTAGAAATATCGCATCTGGGAGTGGAGTCCCTGTGGTAGCTGGTCAGCGGGCCTCTCCTTCTGGAGCTCAGAGGGCTGCTCCTGGGCCCTCGCCCACAGCTCCCCTGCCTGCCTGAGGCTCGGCTGGCCTGGCCCTGCTGGCATTTCGTGTTGACCGGCACCGTGCGTGCAGGTGGCGTGCGGAGCCAGAGACGTCCCTGCGCACCAGCACAGACAGGACACCATGTGGTTCTAGTTCATGGAAGCGGCTGGTGCCTTGTTTAGGGGGTGGCATTCACGGCCGGGGCCTTGTCACCAGAGGATGGCCTCTTGCTCTTGGGTGAGTGCTCGGTTCACCGGTGAGGAGCAGGAGCCAAAGCAGGGGAGAAACTGCTCCCTTCCTGCCCCGGCCTGCACCCCCACTGCTTCGTGGCCTCTGTTCGCCGGGAGACGCACTCCCTCGTCTCAAGGCTGTCGTGGGGACTGAGGCAGACAGTGACGGCAACTCGGGGGGGTTGCGGCCGTCACGACTGCCGTTCACAAACCCGGAGCGCGCTGTCCCAGCTCCCTGGCACTTGTGCTGTGTGCCCCGGAGTCTGGAGGCTCGGCCAGGGCGTCTCTTCTCGGGCTTTCTCTCGGGTTAGCAGAGGATAGACCGGCTGCAAGACGAGCACGGCTTTGTTCGTGCTGTTCAGGGGACAACCTCAGCATTTTTACTGGAGCCCGGGGTGAGTTTTTAAAAAAAACAGAGTAAATGTAACTTGTGTACTGTGCCGTCAGTGCCGACACCCTCATAAACTATCCCTGCAGGTTATTAAATGATTAAAGATCTAATTTATGAACTGTCCGTTTCTGAGCGGTCTGAAACAGGAGCTCCTGGGATTGCTGTGACCTGCTCTAGAGAGAATGAGAGCCCTCCAGTGTCAGTGTGGCTCGCTGAAGGCCAGACGCTCCGCGCTGGTGCTCTCCCCCAGACCAGGTTCCAGGACCCAGTGATTGCATCTCCCTAGAGTTTCCAAAGGCCCCCAGGGGACTCCTTGGCCATCCCAGCTGTCGGTGAGAAGCTTTCTGTTCGGCAGCACAGAGCTGCCCCGCTCGGACGGTCGTGGCCGCAGGGGAGTCCTGTGGCTGCGGTCTCCTGCTCGCTTCTTTCCCCGCCGTCCTTGTGCCCGTCCAGTAACCTCTCTGCTCAGCCGCAGCTCACCTCGGGCCCCAGACAGGGCACCCCTCACGCACATCCTAAGGTTCTTTTGACAGAGCTCACACCTGGCGGCCCGCTGGCTGAACGGATGTGGCCAGTGCAGTGTTTGTGACATGTTTAAACAAGTTGACAACATTCAGCAGTCAGGACATTTCATACAGAAATCTGAGTTCCGAGTCTCTTGACGAAATGAGAGCCTTTCCCGCCAGCACCCGGGCCTCAGTCCTGGCAGCGCTGGTTTGCAGCGGTGGGGCTGCCTCGCTTGGTACGCGCCGACCCGTCCACCTCGGCGCCCCGTCCACTCACTGCTGACGTCTGCGGAACCTGGTTCCTACCGAGCCGGGCCTTTCCCATCGACAGCGGCTGCCACGCTGGGTCCCCTTAGCCAGGGTCACCGGACACTAACCTCCGTACCCCTGCAGCTCCTGCCCTTGGCGTCTCTGAGTGAGAGTCGAACGCCCGTTTGAAGTGGCCGCCTCCTAAACCTCTGGTCCCTCTCCACTTGTGAGCCTTTAGCTGGGGACTCGGTCTTTCCCACTTCCACGCCTGTGTCCTGGGTGTGTTTTTATGGCTTTAATTTAAACAGGGGCTTCTTGATAACTTGTTTACGAAGCTGCCAAAGTGAAAAATTCCTGTATTCTAAGAGGCTCGAAGTCCTCGAGTTATCTCGGCTCACAACACACAACATCATTATCCCGCTACCCTTATCACTCAGTGCTGTGCGCCTGCAGGATCCCGGTGCCGCTTATGTTACCGTGTCCCCACGCCAGCCTGCTTCCCTCCGACTTTACCAGGATCTCAAACTGCACAAGCGTCAGCCTCTTCTTGACAGAGGAGATATCTCCCAGTGATGTTATGAGAGCTGGTAAATGTTTAAAAGTAACTTTTAAAATTTATTTAACCATTGCATTTGTCAAGCAAATAAGAAGTGTCTCTTCTTGCCTGAGTGCTTAGAGGTGGCACCCTCCTGCTCGGGAGGGTAGCTGCCGCCGAGGGAGCCAGGGCAGGCAGGGTGGGCGCAGGGGCAGCGCCGCCTTGGTGCACACCTCGGAGTACCAGCTGCCTTCCGGTCGGCACGGGGCTGTGCCCCCGACTTGGGCGAGGACAGCAGCGCCCGCGGGGTCGGCTCTGCCCCACTGGCCCCGCCTGGGGCGTCTGTGCTGTTAGGAGGTGGGACGAGAACCCTTGAGGTCGGTCACTGTTGATCACAGTGTTTCTCCTCCAAAAGATCATTAAAATCCGAGCCCAGACAGAGGGAATCAACATCAGTGAGGAGGCGCTGAACCACCTGGGGGAGATCGGTACCAAGACCACTCTGAGGTGAGCTGGCCGTGCCCGGACCCTGCGGGCGCCTTCCCAGGGCACAGGACCGTGCCTGCTCTTCCCGGGCGGTGGGTCTCCTCCCGCGGCAGGTGCAGCACAGCTAGACGGTGAGGTTGAGAAAGCTGAGTGACGGGTTAAGTCCCCTCGTCTCCCACTGGTGGAGAGCGTGCTCTGCCCGGTGGCCCCCTGCGTGAAGGAGACGGACGGACCCGGAGACCGGGTGCAGGGCGGGCAGCCCCTCTGCTCCGGCCCGTGCTCCGGCCTCTGCTGGGCGGGGGGAGCGCCGGCACAGGGGGCTCTCCTGACTGCTCACCAGCGGCCGGAAGCCGCCTCAGTGCCCTGACTGCTTATGAGTCGCGACTTCACAGTGCTCGGCCTGGCCCTGTTTCCCTTTGAGTCACTTCCTCGCTCCTAAGGTTGCAGCACAATGCGGGCTGTTTTGTTTGGGTGGAGAGGTGCTTTCAGAAACTCCTGGACTTTTTGCCTTTGGTTGGGGCCTTTGCTCTCACGGGGCTGTGTGTTCATTTCTCCACCACGTTCCCTGTCCCGAACTGGACCCTGGCCCTGCCTGCTCGCCGCTGTAGACATGCACGTTTGTGGTCCCTTCCCAGTAGCAGTGGAGCGCGTCCTGCTGGAGGGGAGGACCTCTAGGCAGTGACGGATTCAGAGAGTAGGCTTATACGTCATGGCGGTGACGTCTGGCCCCTCTCCGGTGAGGTTGTGACTCCAGATCTCTGAACGGTGGCAACCCTCCCCTTGTCTGCTGTGTCTGCAGCAGCCCGCACGAGCTTCTGCAGCTCCCTCAGTGCGCCTGCTGACTTGGGGACGGGGCTCCCGTCCGTGGCCCTTCTTCACACCTGCCTTGGCCCCGGCCGCCCTAGGTACGCGGTACAGCTGCTGACCCCGGCCAACCTGCTGGCCAAGATCAACGGGAAGGACGGCATTGAGAAGGAGCACGTTGAGGAGATCAGCGAGCTCTTCTATGACGCCAAGTCCTCGGCCAAAATCCTGGCCGACCAGCAGGACAAGTACATGAAGTGAGACGGCCGCGGTCTCCTGCGAGGAGACAGAGCGCGTAGGCCGGGTCCCCGTGCGGCCCGCGGGTAGGAGGCTCGGCCCCGGCTTGGGCGTCCCACGCGGGCCAGCGGCAGCGCTGCCAGCTAGTGTGGAAGAGCTTCTTTTTAGGTTATTGTGACTCACCCCGTGGTTGCTTTGAAGAAACCCTGCCTTACCTGGTGTGTTTTCTAATAAACCCTGATAGGTTATTTTGATGAGGTCTGTCTGCCTTTTAATTTTTTAAAAAGTAAACTTTGTGTTTTAGAGCAGCTGGAGATGCACAGAATTGCTGTGAAGGTGGTGCAGGGGTCCCTTGCTGTGGGCATCTTACAGCCACGTGGCGTGTTTGTCACGTGCGATGAGCCCGCAGCACACGTCCTTGTGCTCTGTGCACGTTTTCTCGGTGACCTGCTGTCCTCTCTCTGTCCCAGGATCCGTCCAGGGCCCGCGTCACATTCAGTCGTCATGTCTCTTGTGGTTTCCTGGCTGTGACAGTTGCTCAGACGTTCCTTGTCTTTGATGACCTTGACAGTTTTGAGGAGTTCTGGTCAGGTACTCTGTCCAATATCCCTCACTGGGGCTTGTTTGATGTTTTTCTCATAATTAAACTGGGAGGGAGGGTCGCTGGGAGGAAGAGCTCAGGCAAAGGGACATTCCCCTCACGTCCTGTCAGGTGCGGCCGCCGGTGGGACTCACGGCTGTTGTGTTGACCTTGGTCACCCGGCTGAGGGTGTGCTGTTGGGTTTCTCCACCCCCCTTTCCTCACTGTCCTTCTTGGGAGGCGTCTCTAAGCACAGCCCTCACAGAGGGGAGGGGTGCTTGCTTCACCTCCGGGAGGGCCAGGCCGCCCGTTCGCCCCGTTTGCTCACTGATGCAGTCATTTCTCTCCGGATGGACTCACGGCTGTTTACTATGTACTTCGGGTTGTAACCCAACGTGACGTTCTTTTGTTGCTCACATGGTTCCGGCTTTGCCCGTCGCGGTCGCTGTCGGCCGGCCCCTCACCGCGCCTCGGGGCAGGGGCGGCGGAGCGCCCGGCAGACGCCGCAGCGCGCCGTGTGCCCGGCCGGTCCCTGCCTCCGGCTCAGTGCTGCTCCTGTGAGTCGGCGGCGGCGCCACACGGGCGGGGTCTCCGCGCTGCCGCTGTGCGTGGGAGAGGGGACCACACAAGGTGGCCGCCTTGACGCGATCGCCACCTTAATGCACGTCGGCCAGCGCCGCTGTTCCCCACGTGGTGACAGTCACCTGAGCGTGTGCAGGAGGCCGGGCGGGAGGGCTGAGGCCTGGGGATCCATCCAGCCCTTGCGGGGCCCCAAGCGAACTCGTGCTGCCAAAATGGATCTTCTGTGGGCTCCGACCCTGAGGGAGATCCCAGCGTGGGGGTCTTGGGGGGGCGTGTGAGGCAACCAGGCCCAGGGGTGGGGGTGGGACGTTTCCTGAGGCCAGGGCTGTGCGCTCAGGCCTGACCTGGCTACCCGTCTCCTCCGAGGCTGCACCCGTGTCTCTGGTCTCCCAACTTCAGCCACACGGGAACAGAGGAAGAGTGACACCTGAGATGCGGCGAGAGCCTGCTGCGCGCCAGGGCCTGTGTGATGCTGTGCATCTCCTGCCGCCTTCTCTCAGTAGCCCCAGGGATTGCTCCTCGTTAAGTCTCTTGCCCAGCTGGTCAGGCTGAATCGGCCGGTTGGCGTCTGTGCTCCTAAACCCTGTGGCTGACCTGCCTTGCTCAGTGTGCCGAGTTGTTGGAGGGGCCTTCGAGCCCTGGCCTCTGTGCCAGGCAGCTGAGGCAGGCAGGGCTGGTGTGAGGAAAGTGGTTCCCTAAAGGACAGAAGCGGGCTGGACCCCCTCCTCCAGCCCAGCTTGGGCGGACATCTTCCCAGCCGCACGGGGGCCGGGCCGTCCAGAGCAGTCCCGGGGAGGACGGCCGTGTGCGGTCGTGGCCCCTGTTCCTGCTCCTCAGCTCTCCCGGCCTCGGTGGTGCCCAGAGAGATGGCCTCCTCGTTCCTCTGTGCTCCACAGTGAGGGAGATGGTTCTGGACAGGTAGGAAGGTTGGGTTATTTTAATCCCTCCTGTTTTTTCCAGCAAAGCCTGTGATTATTACATTAATCTTCCAGGCGAAGTTTTTACGACCGATCCCTCGCTGACTATGAGAAGTTTCTCCATCCATTACCAAGGGGGAAACAGACCCTGGTGGGGAGGAAAATATTTGTTATATCTTATCAGGCTGACACACAAGCTACCGACAATTACAGCAGCCCCATTTTTTGCACTATTTCAGCTCCGTCGTGAAGAATTGTAATATTAACGTGAGGCGGGGTGGGGGCTGGTTGTAGGAAGTGGCTGTTTTTCCAAGCTCTGGGCCCAGGCTCTCTTGGGTGCCTCCCAGCAAGCCAGTTGGGTGGCCGAGGAGGAGTGTTTACACGAATCCCAGCTCCCTGTTCCTGTGGGTCCCTGGCCCTCTCTGGGGAGCCACCTTGGCCCCTCCTTCATTTTCTCAGCCCCGGTGTCTTTCCACCACCACACCTCTTAGGTTACACCCCCTAGATTGGTTCTTAGAATATTTCGGTTTTTAGGATTAAACAGATGCTGGTGACTTCTTGGTTAGCAAACCTTTCTCAACCATTTTTCTAATGAAATGGAGCCGCACGGTGGCGGGGGGGCACTCCCTGTTGGCCTCCATGTCTCCGACCCCAGCAGGCCTCTGCCAGGAAAGCAGCAGATGCTTGGCGCCCAACCCAGCATCTGGACCAGCCTGCGCAGCCCCTGCCCTGGAGGGGTTCCAGGCAGAGGCGGCAGGTGGGAGAGGGGAGCAAAGGGGTGCAGGGGGCATGGCAGGCAGGGGTGCGGTTTGGGTCGTTTGGCCCTGGATCCCTTTGGTCCTAGAGCTTTGGTTTCCTCCTCTGTAAGATGGGGGCAGTCGTATCGCATAGATCAGTGTGCAGACTTGGTGGGGGGACATGTGGCTGCATCAGGCGCTCGAGATACTATAATTCAGAGAAGAGTTCCCAATCCCTGTCCCTCTCGGAAGAAGAGAAGGTCACACTTTATCCAACAGAAGCCAGAAGCCGTTAGGCTCTCTGCCCTTCCCGATCCCAGACAGCAGGCCCCCGGAAAGGCCTGGAGGTCCCCTGTGGCTGGACGCTTCTGTCAGGCCCAGCAGGATAAGCCCCAGCTCAGGGCCCACAGGCTCTGGAGCAGAGGGGAGAGAACGGGCAGAGGCGTGGGCTTTTGCCTCCGTGTCCACCACTTCCACGAATGATGTGCTGGCCCTCCCTGGGCCCCTGGCCCCCCATCCCCAGTGAGGCCCAGGCAGGGCGGGGCAACCAGAGGGGAGGAGTGGCTGCCCGCCTTGGCCCAGCCCAGCCCAGCCCAGCCCTCCCTCTGGTGTCTGGGAACGGGCCCACTGAGAGGTAGAACGGGGTCCACCCATTCAGTCATCGTCTTGCCTCCTCCATTTATTGGGGATAGCAGGCCCCGGGGACAGGGTGCCGGGGCGCGGGGAGGGCGGCCGCGGGGCTGGCTGTCGCCGGCTGGTCCTGTCGCCCTGGCCGTCACTCGCGGCAGGCGCAGTGATTAATGGCCGGGCCGCGCTGCCCGGGCCGCCGTCAGCGCGCGTCTGCGGCGATGGATTCGCTGTCAGGCTCCCGGCCCGCGCTGACCCCGGCCCGGCCGGCGCGATCAATGGGCGGCGCGCACGGCGGCTGGGCCGGCGCGATAAGATGCGCCGATGGGCGCCCGCCGGCTGCCCGCTCGACACAGCCGTCGCCTAGTGATTAATGGGGATGCTGCGGTGCGGGGGTGCGCGCATGCGCGCGCGGCCCCGCACGAGGGTTGGGCTGGGGGACAGCTGTGAGACCTCCGCCCCGCGGGCCGCCAGCCTCGCCCACGGCCCGGCGTCTCTGAAAACCCCGGGTCTGGCCGGGTCGCCCGCACGCTCCCCCCGGCTCCGTAGAGGCTCCGGACAGCTGCCGGCAGGCCGCAGGGAAGCAGTGTGAGCCGGTGCTTCGGGGGCGGACTGGAGGGCTTCCCCGAGGAGGTGACGGGGGCGAACAGCAGCTGGGGTCGCGCCAGGCCCTCCTCCCCCTTTCCGGGGTCTCCGCAGCCTCCCCGCCGCGCGCCGCCCGCCACTGCGAGGCCACAGCGCCCACACGCGGCGCCCGCGCAAAGCGCCGCCCGCCCCGCCCCTCCTCAAGGGGTGTGGGCAAGCCTGGCCGGCAGGTTGGAGCCCAGGGGCCCAGCGATGGAGGCTGAGGCCAGGACCGCCGGGCAGGGAGGGAGTGTGTGTCCGAACAAACACGTGGAAGAGCAGTCAGGGAAAGCTTACTGAGCTCGGCGTTTAATTAATAAATAAATAAATAAATAAATAAATAATATAAATACATATATATGAACATGGATCAAAATGTAAAAAGTGCAAAGCGGTGTAGGTGAACAGTCTCCTTCTCCCCCTGCCATCAGCCACCCTATGCTTGCTTCCCAGCATTTATTAGGAAAAATTTCAAAGATAAGGAAAGTTGCAGGGCTCTGGAGCAGAGAGGAGAGAATGGGCAGAGGCCCGGGCTTTACTACGTATCCACGACTTAGCACTACGCCGAGTGAAACAAATCAGACACAGAAAGACAGATACCTATGATCCCACGTATATGTGGAATCTAAAAAACAGAACAAAAAAAACCAAGCTCGCAGATACAGGGACAGATCGGTAGTTGCCAGAGGCAGGAGGGAGGGGCTGGGTGAAATGGGTGAAGGGGTCACATGGGTGAAGGTACAAACTTGCAGTTATAAAATAAATAAGTCCTGGGGACGTAATGTAGAGCATGGTGATGAGAGTGAATAACACTGTATTGCATATTTGAAAGTTGCTGAGAGAGGTCTTAAAAGGTTTTCCTCACAAGGGGAACAACTGTGTAACTAACTGTGCGTGGTGTTGGATGTTAGTTAACTAGACTTACCGTGGTGATCATTATGCAGTATATACAAATGTTGAATCATGTTGTACACCTGAAACGAATATAATGTATGTCAATTATATCGCAGTTTTAAAAAGGAAAAAAAAGTTGCAGGAACCTGTGAATGCCTGTATCCCTGTATCACCTGCGTGCTCTCCATCTTCCCTCCATCCTTCAGTCCATCTTTATCCTGTCTTAAGCATTTCACAGTCAGTTGCAGACATCAGGCCACATCATGCATATGTACTTTTAATACTTCAGCATATGTACAATTACCTAGAGTTAGGTATTTGTTTGTTTTTTAAAAGGTTAACTGTATACACAGTGAACTGCACTAACTCTAAGTGGACAATTCTATGAGTTTTGACAAATGACCCAAGTCGTGTGAGGCATGTTCCTGTCACCCCCAGAAAGCTCCCTCAGGCCTCCGCCCAGTCAATCTCCAACACCCTAACCAGAGGCATCACTGTTCCGGTTTTTCCCACCACAGATCAGCTTTGCCTGATCTGCAACATCGTAAAAATGGGATCATAGCGTGAGGACATCTCTTTTGTGATTGGTTTCTTTCAACTGCCTTTGAATAGTGAGATCCCAGCCCTCGTGTCAGCAGTTGTTGTGACGTCGGAGTGTGATGCTGTGTGGGGCAGCGCTGTTTGTTCATTCGTTTTTTTGTACGAGTCTCTGGGTGGCATCCCATCCTGTTTCTCTGGGGTAAATACCCAGGGGTGGAACAGCTGAGCATAGGATACGTAGATGTCTAGTTTCATGAGAACTTGCTAGGCCTTTTCATGATGTACAGTCAATTTTTTATCCCTCTCCTGACTCTACCTTCAAACACAAATAGTAGCATGCATTGCTCTGCTTCTTGTCTTTCTTTTCCCCCTCAGCAGCACATCTTGGAGTTTCTTCTAACCCAGGATGTAAAGGCTATTCTCCTAATTCCCTTCCACAGAAAGGATGTGCTGTAATTTATTCGCTTCCCTTCTTACGGGCTTTTAGATGTTTCTGTCCTTATTGAGCTGGACTTCGCAGGATGAACAGGAGTTTGGCAGGCAGACAGACAGGGAAACTGCGGCAAGGCCCAGAGGCTTGGTGGGCACCACAGAACCCCAACTGTTAGGACGTGGCTTTCTGAGGGCGGACACAGCTGTCGGCCCGTGTACCCCGGGACCTGCTGTGTGCCGGGTGAAAGGAATGGGTGACATGGAGGTGTGCTGGCCACAGGCTCGGGGCGGGGTGATGGCACGTCCCAGAGGGTTTGGGGCAGGGGAGTGAGGGGGGCACTGCCCAGTGACAGTCCGTCTGGGACTCTCCGGAACCAGGCACTGGTGCGTGTTGCATGGTGCGCCGAGGCTTCTGCTGACCCTTGGACGTTGTCACACGCCCACCCCCTGGCTCTCGCGTCAGGAAGCCAGCCTCTAACCTGGGCCATGGGCTGACCCCTCGGGTGGAGATGCGCAGCTCACCCGTTTCCCCTGCACGTGAGCTTGCTGAAGACTCAGCCCGGTGGGGACTCGGCCCAGGAAAGGCCTTCAGCGGGTGGGGGCGGGGTCAGCAGGTGGGGCCGGCGGTGGGACTGGAGCAGGGCCGGCTGACTGGAGTGGGGCGCGTTTCCCCGGGCCCCTCAGTCCTTGCCCCGACGAGGCCCCTGGCAGAGGTGCCTGCAGGAGGGGCTGTGTGACCGTTGGCCGCAGCCTAGTTCCCGGGGCCTGGTTCTTCTCGGGAGCCGTGGGAGGACGAGCTCGCCGGTGGCCGGTGGCCGGTGCACGGCCCGCCCCGCAGGGGAGGAGAGCTGCTCCACGGCTCCCAGCACAGAGGCCACAGGCAGGCAGTGAGGGCCGAGGGGCTGCCCACGTCACCTGAGCCACGCACGCGGCTGCTCGCCCCGGCTCTGCTCCCGGCCACGGGCACAGCCAGACCGCAGGGCGGTGAGGGGATGCATGCTTCCTGTGGGCAGGAGCTTTTCTGACTTGAGTTTCTGGAGGTCCGAACAGGGCCGCCTGCCCGCCTCGAGTTTCAGTGACTGCTCGCCTGGCTCCTGTGGCTGCGCGCCGCCTTGCACAGGCCAGGTCCCTGGCCCCATCCCTCCAGGGCTCCCAGGGGACCTCCTGCCCTGGCCGCACAGCACCTCAGAGATCAGATTTCCAAGACGAGGTCTAAGGCTCTATGTGGAAACGCTGAGGCTGAGCCGGTTCAGGAGGAAGGCCAGCCACGTGTCCTCGGAGGCCACGGAGAAGGGTGCTGGTGGAGGGCTTGGGGTGAGGCCTCGTCCGGACGGGCGCGTTGGCTTCATAACGCGGGCGAGCGGGAGGTCTTCTCTCACTTCACCCTGGAAACGCCTGCCATTCCGCTCAGTGGAAGCAGTTGGGGGCCTTTCTGCATAGCACATCCGAGGGAGCAGCCACCGCGCGCTCCTCTGCGGTCCACAAGATGCCGGGGGCCCAGGGCGGGGCGGAGACCCTCCTAGGCCTACAGGTTCGGTGCGTCGGGTCGCTCGTCTCAGCCAAGGGCAGCAGTGCCTCCTAGCCTGGACTCGGGAGGGCTGGAGGGCGCTGCGCTCACAGGGCAGACGTCGCCCCACCGTCCATTCCTGCGGGGGTTGGAACGGCCCAAGCGCTCAGCACCAAACACCCGAGCGTGCAGCTGGCACCATCACCGGGACAAGGAAGCTTTCCAGGGGCGCGCCTTTCTGAGGAGGGACTTCCATCGAGGGGGGACCTGGGAACCCCGTGCAAAACCAGGGCCCAAGGCTCACCCCACACACCCCGAAGGCACCCAAGGCCCCACCCTCCTCACTGGCCTTGGTAACACAGGAGAACTGAAAACCAAGAGAACTCCAGCAGGTGGCTTGTAAAAAGTTGGCTTTATTTGTCTCTTAGTCACCTTATCTCAGTTATGCCATTTTGGCGTCCACAGTGACAGTCCCCTGAAAGCTGGGGTCAGCCCCACGCCCCCGTGACCAGTGACCGCAGGGCAGGAGCCCGAGCCACGCGGTGGTCAGAGGCTGCAGCAGGGCTGCAGGGGCGCCAGGTCTCCGCTCGGGACTGGGTCGAACAAGGCCACGTGTGGTACGGTGGGCGCCCTGGCCTGGGGTCGACGGGCTGTGGGCCCATCCGGGCTCTGCCGCCAACTTGCCGGGTGGCGCTGGGCAAGTCTCTTCTTGTCCCTTGGTTGGCCTGTCTCTCGGGCAGCACAGCCAGTGAGGTCTCAGAGCCCGTGGACTCAGGCGGGTGGCCAAGCTGGCCACCTCAACTGGCTCTGTGCTTTGAAGGCTGCTGTGCACCGCTGCTGGTGGGGTCTGCTTTCTCCGCGGGGCAGGGAGGAGCCGTCAGGCTGCAGAGCTCACCTCTGCCGTCTCTGCAGCCAAGCGCTGCTGGTCCCCGAGAGGGGCCTCCCTAAAGGCCTTGGAGAGGTTTTAATTCCTAAAGTCTAGGTCACCTGTTATTGCAAACTATTTATCTTACACAAAATTGTGAGTCTTTTCATATCAAACGTGGGTGAAACTTGGCAAAAAAAAAAAAAAATCTCTCTGACCCTGATTTCACCACAGATCTAGGGCCTGGGCCCCCGTCTCTGCCGGGCAGTTTTGGTGAAAGCAGAGATCAGAGCCATCTTGTCATTTACTTCGCTTGCGTTTGGTCCTAAGCACAGTAAAAATGTTCTAAAAAAATACCAGTGGGAAGTCTTCAGCCTACAAGGTAGCACCTGAGGCCAGCCACAGCACCTCCCCTCTCGGGAGGCGAGTGGGAAGGGACACACCACGGAGAGCAAGTTCAGTGACAGCGGGAAGAACTGGACAGCCAGCGCGTCAGGGTCCTCCGCACAATGTCCACTAGCTCGGCCAGGCTCGAGTACGCAGAGCTGCGGCATCGTGGCCCGGCTCCATCACTGAAGAGAGAGAGAGATGGCACAGCCAGGCCAGCCGACACGCACAGGCAGAAAAACGCACAGATGGGCCAGTGGTCTTCTGGAAATTCGTCCCTTTCTTTTGGAAGGAGCTCTGTCCTAAAGAACAACTTTTAAAAGGGAAAACAGTTGTGTCTTCCAGAGAAACCGTTTTAAGCCAGACGTTCCCGCCTGACTGTGAAGGGGACGTGCCAGGGAGCAGCCCACACGCGCCGGAAAACACATGACCCGCTCCCGAGTGCTCGCCCTCCTGCCACCCGAGACGGAGACATTTCCACAATGTTTGTGCTTCTAACCAACAAGACATTCCCTTTGTGGGGGAGCAGTCGAGACCGCTGCAGTCGCCGATAGCACTGAGAAGGTGCAAAGGTTAACACAGAAGTGACGTGGACACGGCACGGTCGCTTCCGGCAGTCAGCCGAGTGAGACCTCACTTCTACAGTTCTGTTGCCAATGCCAGAGTGAAAAGCAAAGTTGCAGACTGAAAAATTTCTCGCATTTTAGAAAGTGGAATGAAAGAATGTGAAATTCAAACAGGTTATTAAACCGAAGTCCTCAGGCCGCAGCAGCACTGCCCGCGACAGCGCGCACGGCGTGGCCTCCTCGCTCCCTCCTGGCCGTGGTGGAGCGCGCCGCCTCTGCCTGGGCCGCAGCCACGGCTCAGAACAGAAGGGCCCCCATGCTGCCGACCTCACTCTGCTCCTTGACGAAGATTTCAAAGTACTGGTAGATGATGGTGACGGCGAGCAGGATCCCGGTTCCAGAGCCAATGGCACCCAGGAAGTCGGCCAGCACCGAGAGGGCCCCGATGCAAAGCCCACCGAAGGCCGCCGCCGTGGGGATGTACCTGGGCAGGGAGATGGGTCGGCCACGTCAGATCCCCCCAGCCTGGCCTCCCTCCCCCAGGCTACAGCGAGGGCCGGGCAGCCGCCCTGCTTACCGCCGAGTTAGGAACCGGACTCCTTTAGGGGTCACTCCATGGCCCCCATAAAGTCTCGTCTACTCACACCTTAACGGTCTAGACTAGGGCCTGCTGTCCAGTAAGTGGCCACACGAGTCACATGTGGCTAGTGAAATGGGACCAGTCCAAAGCAGATGCTGAAAACATCATACGAGGTTTTGAAGACACGAACATAAAATATCTCATTATGACTTTTCTTATGTCAGTTTGAAATGAGAGTCTGGATATACTGGGTTAAGTAAAATGTATTCTTAAAACTAACTTCACCTGCTTCTTGCTTTCTTTTTTATTAAGAGGTAATGGACATATAACATTTTATCTGTTTTAGGTGTATCTTTTCACTTTCTTAACGTGGCTACCAGAATACTTAAACTTTCACATGCACCTTGCATTATATTTCTACTGAACAGCAGTATAAATTCTCTCGGCTTCAGAGAATTCTTAAGGGAATGAACAAAATGGCCCAGCATCTCTGCTGGGATCAGAAGATGATCTGGCACTTGCCACACTGACTTGCGGTTGAGGCGAGCGAGCTGTGGTCCCCGGGACCGACCTGGTCCTCATTACAAAACCCGATCCTGTACATAGACTTCTACAGGAAACCATTCACGTTCGTCCAGCGATGGTGGAAGAAATGAGTTGAAACAAGTTGGCTTAAAAGTCTAAGACACTCACTACGGCCAACCTGGCTGCCCAAAAGGCAGCCCCACTGTGAGGGGAGAGGCCTGCAGACTGCGGTGCTCTCCTCACCCCCACCTTCCCCCCAGCGGGTGGCCAAGTGCCGCGGCCTCTCCTGTGTCCCCAGGTTACTGCCCCACCTGGCCTCAGCACCTCTGCCCAGACTCGCGATGTCCGCCCCGCCCCTCCGCCCCGACCGGTGGGTCTCGGCCTCTGGCACTGACCTTCCAAATGCTGAGCCCTCCCTGTGCTCTCTGCCAGCCTCCCTAGGCTCACCCGAACTCGGAAGCCCCTGCAGAAGCCTGACGCTCCCCGCCTCCTCCTGGAGGGCCCCCGCAGAACGCTGCCCGCAGGAGCACGGCGAGGTCCCACGCGGTCAGCAGCCTCAGCGGCTGCCCTGAGGCCACCTGGACACACGCTCCGTCTCCCGCTACGTGGCCGCCTCTGAGGAGCGGTGCCGCGTGTGCCGATGTGCTCCGTCCAGCGTCGATGAGCCTCAGCAAGCTCACCGAGAGCGGCTGGAAGCCGCGGGGAAACCCGTCAGCCTGCCAGGGCCGGCCGCCACTCACCGGTTGAGTTCGTGGACCATGGACGTCTCTCGGTGGCCCCTCATCACCATCTGCTGCTCCTTCAGCTGCTTTGCCACCTGCGTGATGCCCATCAAGGACAACGTTCAAGTTCAGACGTGGAGTCGAGGGCCAGGTAGACAGTTCACGGTGGTACCAGCCACAGACTCCCCTCCCCAGCACCCCTAACGACATGGGTGAAGGTAACTTTAAAACGGCCACAAAGATGTCAGATGAGCAAGTCTAGTTTTAGTTTGGCTGCAGCTTCACAGGCGAGCATGGATTCATTTACTCTGGGCTCCGTCCACGGCCACGAACGCTCTGGAACCGGCCCTAACGAGGACAAAGTGCCGCGCGCGTTCCCAGGCCACCATCCCAGGAGGGGGGACAGGCCGAAGGCCCTGATGCCACTTGCAGGAGGGAAACACCGGTCCCCGGCTGGCCCCCCTCCAGAAGCAGTCGCTCACACTCACGTCTTTGGCAGAGGAGCCTGAGACCTCAATCCACGTCTTGGAGAAGAAGGCGCAGGAGCCCAGCATGAACACTATGTACACGACCGCATGGACGGGGTCTTCCAAGACGGAGCCGAAAGACTCGGGAGGAGACAGGTAATAGCAGAGGCCGCCAACGGGATAGGCGCGTGCCGGGCCGCCAGAAGAAGTGTCCTGGGAGGGTTCGCGAGAGCCCGTGAGTGCCGTCCCCCACCTCAGCGGCAGGACAAAGACACTTCCGAGCAGGTGGGAAAGAACAGCTTTGCCCAAGTGCCCACAGTGCAGGCTTCTTAACCGAAAAGAAGCTTTCAGGTGAGCCAGGAATAGGCCCAATTCAAAAGCATCTCTGGGCGAAACGTCTGGCTTCCGGAGCCGCTGTACTTACCGACCAGGTGCCCAGCAGGCTGACCAGCAGGTTGCCACTGAAGCGGGCGGACAGCATCTGGGAGATGACGTAGAGGTTGGACACGAGGGCGGACTGCAGGATGATGGGGATATTGGAGGTGTAGAAGAGCTTGATGGGGTAGGTGTTGTACTGGCCTCGGTAGCGAGCCGACTTGATGGGCAGGTCCACACGGAAGCCCTGAGAAGCCAACAGAGCCAAACGCCCTCACTGCCTCGGCTCCAGCCTCGTGCCAGGCGTGCCCCAAGGGAGCTGCCCCGAGCGGCGGTGCCAGGCCCCCACATCCCCTCCCCAGCCAGCACTGCACCTGGGGGCACACCGACAGAAGGGTCCCGACAGGCTGGCTTAAAATGCCCCTGAGCACAGCACGCTCTGTCAAAAACAAAGCCCACCACGTGACAGCCACGTCTACGGGGAATACGCAGGAAGTACCGGCGCGCGCTTCAGCGCCCTCCCCGCGCCCCGACCGAGGCCGGACAGGGCCTCCACGCCCTCGCCTCACAGCCAGCACGGCCACCTTCAGGGTGTTCTTTGTCATTACGGAAAACCTAGGCTCTTCTACTTTCCCATGAATATAACCGCTCCCTCTGAAACCCCTGGAGAATGGAAACGGTCTCCTTTATGTACTTTTTACAGTCTCCCAGTGCCTAGAAGAGTTCAGAGTATAGAAGATTTAAAATAAAATCTTAACGATCCGACCCCAAGCCCGGGAAGAGTTAGCCTGTCATTCACCAGGCATCTGACTAACAGTCTTGGCTGAGGGAACGGATGTGTTCGGTCCTCAGCACGTGGTGGTATAAGTACCTCTTCACAAGCATTAAACTGCTTTCTCAATGGCTGTCCCTTCTTTTCTTTTCAGTAAATGTCAGGATACAAAGCGGCTGATCAGAGAATACAAAGAGCAATCCAACTACAGAAAGGCAACGGGCAGTTCAGGCCTCTTGTTCAGAAGCCAGTCACACAGACTCACAACATGAAAGGTGAGAGGCTTAGGAGGATGAGGATACTCTGCCTAGAAGCACCGACCAACTTTGGGTAGGACAGCAGTGAGGTCTTAGGCTTTGATTACGTTTCACTTCTCTTGAGCTGTAAGACCTTGAAAATAAACTTCTCTATTTGCGGACAGCCCCAGCCCAAAGGAACATGGTTTCAGAAACGTCGTATCTGCCTCAACCGTGTTAGTTCAGGCAAGTGCCCGTGATGCCACGGAACCCGCTCCTTCAAATGCCATTTCATCATTTCAGTGCGATACGAGGGGTCCCGCTGCCCCTGGGGTGTGGACGTGGGACGCG
Source organism: Kogia breviceps (assembly GCF_026419965.1). NCBI lineage: Eukaryota > Metazoa > Chordata > Mammalia > Artiodactyla > Physeteridae > Kogia > Kogia breviceps. Next base: position 1,655,603 of record NC_081319.1, on the reverse strand, counting down.
CACAGCGAGGCCTTCTGTGCCTTCAATGCAGACGTCGGAACTGCCCGGGGTTGGGTCTGAACGCACCTGGAAGTAGATGACCACCGCAAAGACAAAGATGGTGGCGATGAGATTCATGAGGTTGGGGAGATTCTGGCGGTAGAACGCCTCGCGAAGGGCTCGGACCTTGTCCGTGCGTGTGGCCAGCAGGTGGAACAGCGCAATGATGGCGCCCTCAAACTCCATTCCTGTTACAGGCGAAGGTAAAGGAACAAGCGACTCAGTTTGGCTCTAAGCTTCCTAGCGGCCGAAGCCGAGAGGAGACGGAATTAGTTCTGTGACTCACAGTGCCTGCTCCTGTAACCACAGGGACACAGTGAGGGCTCTCAGCCCTCGTTCCTGTCTCTTCTGTGCAGATTTCAACCTGCAGAAATAGGCTATTCTGCCTCTTTGAATTAAATGATCTTAGTTTTTTGGCTTGTGAGTCAATGGCCACCAGATGTGTGGAACATTCCACTGCAAAGTCCTAACCGCAGGGTCTGCTGAGCTCTAGCCGAAGGGGTCCTGCCTGAGGAGGGGCTCAGAGCTGCCTAACCCACGTCCCTGGGGACTGCCGGGCAGCACGGGCCCCCAGCTCTGGGGTGCAGGCTGCCTGGACAAGGCGGGCTTGGGCTCTCTGCTCCTCACACCGACGGCCGAGCAGAACGGACGACACGTGTGCCCACCACACGGCCGATCTCTAGCGGAGTTCGCACCCTACCACAAGAGCGCGCCCAAGGATGCAGGCCGGCAACAGAGCCAGGAAAACATGGCCGGGAAGCAGAGCGAGCTCCACAGAGGCCCAAGGAAAAGAGCAAGAACGGCCTTCTTTGGTCTGGGGACCTATTTTTAGTCTTACTAATGAGATTATGTGGCCTCTGCAGGTCAGGGACTCTGTTTCCAGCATTCACTTCAAAGAAAAGTCAAGTGTGCATGGATATTTATTTCTCACGGGACTCTTTTGAGTGAATAACTTATTTAGTGATGAAAAAAGCTGATTTTCCTTTCCTAATAAGTCATACTTCCCTGAGCATTTAGAAGTTTTCATTAAAAACATCCTCTGTGGGGCTTCCCTGGTGGCGCAGTGGTTGAGAGTCCGCCTGCCGATGCAGGGGACACGGGTTCGTGCCCCGGTCTGGGAAGATCCCACGTGCCGCGGAGCGGCTGGGCCTGTGAGCCATGGCCGCTGAGCCTGCCCGTCCGGAGCCTGTGCTCCGTAACGGGAGAGGCCACAACAGTGAGAGGCCCGCATATCACAAAAAAAAAAAAAAAAAAAAAAATCCTCTGTAACAAGATTTCCTTGGCACTCTTCATGGGTATTAAGATAGAATACTCACATTTGCCAAGCATCTCCTGTGAGCCAGGCATCACACAATTTCATGTTATTTGTCACTGAATCCTGGCAGCCAAGGGCACAGCCAGCATCTGAGCCCAGCTCATGAGCACCAAAGTTCCTGCCTCTTTTACAGAGATGCCCTCTGCATGACCAAGTGTTTTAGTTCAGTGATTTCATTTTTAGAAACTTGTTCACTGAGAGCAACTGTCAAAACATGTAAAGATGGGGCTTCCCTGGTGGCACAGTGGTTGGGAGTCCAGTCCGCCTGCCGATGCAGGGGACGCGGGTTCGTGCCCCCGTCCGGGAAGATCCCACATGCCGCGGAGCGGCTGGGCCCCGCAAAAAAAAAAAAAAAAAAAAAAGTAAAGATGAACATGTGAGGATGTTCACTGTGTTACTGCTGTAATAGCAGCAAAGGCTGGAAACCTAGACGTCCACCAGAGGAAGGCTTGTTGAAGGAACCTGCTTCATCCTGGCAGTGAAATTCACGCTGTGCTCAGAAAAATGAGGCAGGATAATGTGCTCGGGCAGGGCAAATGTCTACGACGTAGTCTTGAGGTAAAAAATGCAAGTTACGTATCATCACGCGCGTAAACGTGTGTTTTAGAACACTTCACAGATGCACGGAGGACAATGAGAAGAGACGTGCCGAGGGCACCGTGTCCCCAAGGGTCTCACCTCGGCCGGTGTTGACAGTGGTGGGGCTGAACGCCTTCCACACGATGGTCTCGCAGATGTTTGTGGCAATGAAGAGGGAGATCCCAGAGCCCAGGCCGTACCCCTTTTGCAGAAGTTCATCCAAAAGCAGGACAATTAGGCCAGCAACAAAGAGCTGTGAATGTTAAAAAACAAAGTAAAGAAACACAGAGACTGCAGCGCAGCTCCGCACGGCGTGGTGCCGTCCCTGCTCAGGAACCGGCTTCTCTGCCGTGGGCCCTGGAGGCTGAGGGGGCACTGGCTGGTGCAGGCTCCTCTGTGAATGCAGGAGGGCAGACACAGGGCTCGGGCTTCTCAGGAGGAGTTCGTTTATGCTGGATTCCGATCTGCTGTTTGGCAGGTGTGGGTGTGAGGGCGCCGCAGAGCGGGTGCCGGCCGAACCTACCTGAATGGTGATCAGCAGGCAGATCCCGGCACCCATCTCAGAAGGGTCTCCGTACATCCCCGTCATCACATACACGATGGACTGGCCGATGGTAATGATCATGCCAAACACTAGAGGTCAGAAGGAAAGTGTTCTCAGGGTGCGCCACCACCCGGCCCTGGAGGAAACACTTACCAGACACGGGCTCCGCGCCGGGCACTGGGAGAACCAAGGTGAAGACGCCTGACCCCGCCGCCAGGGGCTCATCCAGGAAACACTCAACAACCGCACGGTCAACGTGACAATAATACGCGATAACTCAAACGCTTGCAACAGAAGCGCGTGAGCTCTTTGATTCCACCTCCTGCTAAATTCACTTCCGCTCGGTGATGGGAGGAGGAAAAGCGTTGAAGCAGGACAGACACTCAGATGCCCCAGCCTGCAGCCCCCACGCTCAGCTCATCAGGTAGCGCGGGCGCTGCGGGAACGCCTCGCCCAGGCCGCCCGACAGGCTTGCGCTTCAGGTCTGAGTCCAGGGCGCAGAGCACTAACTGGGGTAAAGTAATCCCTTCCCGGTTTGCTTAACGTGTGAATTAAGGGAAGAACTCACAGTGCCACCAATTCACTTAGCCCACTTCTCCCGCCACAGAGCTCTCCTAAGGGAGGTTCTCCTTTTAGTAGATGGTCTTGTATCCTGTATCACTCACTACACGTCACTGTGATGCACAATGGAATCCACTCATTTTTACGGAGTCCACGATGCTAGATGGATCTCTTAGTATGGGACTAGGCTTCCATTTCAGCTTTTCTGCTTAGTTTGCCAAAAAACTAAAATTTTACTCCAAGTGCCTGTCAAATATAGTCCCTATTTGACTTCTTAAGAAGTGCTCAGTAAGACTGAATTCTTAAGGCAGAAAAAACAGCAGAGAAAAGCTAAAAAAACTGTCCAAGACCAAAGAGGAAACAGCTGATTCGTACTTCTGACAAATCACACACATATGTATTTTAAAATCCTAACTTGTGTCTGAAACTGACAAGTTAACGTCAGATTGCTCTTTCTTACTCAACTCTTTCACACACTAACTGAAGATCTGCAGAGCATGCTGGTAGGGAAGGACACACGACTGGGTAGGACCCTGCAAACATCATCCTAATTAATACGCGTCAGTTCACAGTCAGGCTGAGCTCGGTGAATTCTGATGACTGGGCATTGTTACCAGTGCCGCTTATTACTTACTACTGTGCAAGTACCATTACTATCCCCATTTTTATAGACGAGGAAACTGGGACGTAAGAACTGTCATCTAACTTTGCCCCGAAGTCACAGAGCTGGTAATTGGCAGAGCTAAGTTGAGAGGACCATCCTTCGCCTAAGGTGAATCCTTTTAAACTCCCAGAAAAAAGAAATACAACCCTTGCCAAGTAACTAGTACATGCCAGGCACTCACCGATGTTGTACACACATTATTCAAATGAATTCTTCCCACGGCTCTGAAGGAGACATTATCTCCTCCTAAGTGCTAAGGAAACTGTGGCGGCGGCTGGTGACCTCCCTGGACCACGCAGCCTCGGGGCACGACAGCCGTCCTTTGCCTTGCCCAGCCGCCTCGAGTGCTCTCTGGCTAACACAGGCCGCGGAGCCAGGCCAGGCAGGGCTGGCGGGCCACGGAGCTTACGACAACCCCCTCCCCTCAAAACCAAAAGGACTTCTGATGCCCCGAACTTTGCAGCAAGTTCAAATTCTCAACTACAGACATCTGAACATCATTCAAAATCTCACTTACGCTTTTGGGCTCCGTTGAAGAGGGCTCGGTCTTTTGGGGTATCGCCAACTTCAATTATTTTGGCGCCAGCCAGGAGCTGCATGATGAGGCCGGAGGTGACAATGGGAGAGATACCCAGCTCCATCAGTGTGCCTTACGGAAAGGGGAGGCAAAGTACAGCCGAAGTTGGCATGGAGAAGCAAGACATCATTAAGAAAAGGAATGAGTGAAACTGGACCATGTGCCCGACACAAACCCAGTGCGTTTCAGTTTGCCAGCAGTGTTTGATTCAGAGAATAACCCCAATATCAGCAATCAGGGGGGAATGCAATGCATTCTGTCCGGTCTGCCAGGTAACATCTTATTCTGTTCAGGGAACCGCATGGCATTTAAACTGATCGCTGCGTTTAAATTCACCATAAACAGATTCCTGCTGGTTGTACAGAGATAAGAAAGCGTCGTCTCTTCATCAGTTAATAAAAAAGGATAACATTCAAATAATTTCCAGAGTCTGGAAAGGAGGCCAGTACAATTCTATCTAGTTGTGAATAAACCTCTATTTCCATTATGCTAAAATGGGCTATACTTCCAACTGGTTTGGAACTTAATTTGAAACGTATTTTAAAAATGAGTTAATCAAAAGCAGTTATCAGCATAAGCATTCAAAATCCCGCCTCACCCCAAGTAGGTAACTGGTTAGAGTGTACAGTACACTGTTATATATTTATTTTGGGGGGACATGTGCGTGTAACCTGTAGATATGGAAAAGACGCGGCTGAGAAACAAATTACATATTCTAAAGAATGTTATCAAAACAGGAAACAGACAGGTAGGCATGGCAGCATTTCAGCTGCTTAAAAAGCATTCTAGTCTTTCCACGTTTTCAGAAATTCTCTGTGATGTAGACTTATCTTGCTGTTACAGGTTTTTTGTGGGTTTTTTTTGCGGTACGCGGGCCCCTCACTGTTGCGGAGCGCAGGCTCCGGACGCGCAGGCTCAGCGGCCACGGCTCACGGGCCCAGCCGCTCCGCGGCACGTGGGATCCTCCCGGACCGGGGCACGAACCCGCGTCCCCTGCATCGGCAGGCGGACTCCCAACCACTGTGCCACCAGGGAAGCCCGCTGTTACAGGTTTTGTACTGCATGCAAAGCAATTCTGAATAGGATGACGTGTCTGGGCGCTGAAGCTGGCATTTGCTAAGGCTACGTTTCCGCACGGCACGCTCCGAACCCTTTGTAAAGCCAAGGCCTGTACTTTAGCTGAAGGAGGCCAGTGAAGCGCACACAGTACAGGGGATGCAGAGGGCCAGCCCTACCTCTGTTAGAGGCGAGGATCACTCTCATCCAATAGAAAGGGTCGGCTGAGTCTGAAGACATGATTCCAAACAGGGGGATCTGGAAACAAGCAGAGAGCAGCCCGCACACTTGTCTCTGGCCCCTCACAGCCCCACCCCAACCCTGGAACACCAAACGCGCGCTCACCTGGCAGCACACCAAGAAGATGAAGAGGGTGATGGCGGTCCATAGCACTTTCTCCTTAAACTGAATCTACAGAAGAATAGAGCCAATTAAGGCAACAAGTTATCTTCATAAGCAAATTAACAGAAACAGACTCTGGCCGGAGCCCTGAACGCTGGAAACCATGCACCAAGAGTAAGGACACGTATTGTACGCTTTCTACGCACAAGAGGCACAGGTGCAAAGACCTTCACGCGCATCATCTCATTTAATCCTCACACCACATAACATTATCTGATTATTTTCCAACAAGAAAACTGAATCTTAGAAAAACTAAGAAATTTGTCCCAAATCCCACAGCTGTAATGGGTTTGACTCCAAAGCCTGTGCTCTTACCCATCATCAGGAACAGTTGAGGATCAGACCCAAGATCAAAGAATGTTGCCACAGAAAGGGATTCCCAAATCAGACCAGCCTTTACAACACATGAGCAGGACTTCTCATTGGCAAAGGTTTTGTAACTGACAAAATCTTGTTATTCTGGAGTCCACTAATTTGCAATCTGTGATTGTTTCTTTGTGTATTCTCCATGGATTTAGGGTAAAAGAATGTGATAAACGCTGGAAGAGTGAAAGAGCTGCGTGTTCAACCTACTCACTAACGACTAGTAGCATCTGTTTCACTTTAGGATAGGTGACTGTTCAGTCATCTTACGGAAGACCAATACGCATCGTTAGGAAAGCTGAGACCCCCCTGCCCACGGCTCCTCTGCTCTAAAACCTAAGTGTCTTCACTAGCACCTGCTACCTGCACAGCAAGAATGGCTTTCAAGGGCTTAAAAAAACACACAGCAATTATTGTGTGGACTAAGGATCTTAACATGGAAATACCTTGTAAGCAACAGTACTAAATGGACAAAATCGTGCTCTTAAAAAACACTTTTAAGCTGCAGTCTGAATGAGCATGGAGTTGCAGTCCTGGCTCTCTGGTCAGCGTGGGGCCGCAGCGCCTCCTTGTTGACCACCGTAGACAGGCCTCGACAAGACAACCACTCAAATGCACAGGGACTCGACATTCAGCTACTCCACGTGCAGCTGGGCTGAATTCACGGAACTCGTCCTCTGGTCATCTGATCCCACCAAGAAATCCGAAGGAGGCCGAGGAGGGCAACACCACGGCAGGCTGACCGGTAACACAACAAGCTTGTATGGAAATGACGCTTTATGGGAAAGGAGTGAACGCGTTTTACGAGACTCCTCATTTTTAAACAACCAAGTCTCCTCTCCTGGATGCGGCCAAATTCAACAGCAAAACATCCAAAACTGTTTATCCAAGGCTTGTCACGCTACCTCTCAACAGCCCGCCATCCACCCCCATCTCCTAGGCCACTCCCACAGTTCACTCTCGCAGAAGCCCCTCCACCGCTCTCACCCTCTACCCTACCCCAGAGCAGTTTTCTATTCTGTCTGGCTCCGGCTCCTACGGCTCCCACTGGTCCCCACCCATCCTTTCCGTTCTATCAACACTGAAGCACACCTAACACCCCCCCACCCCCCACACTGGTTTTCTCTGCCTTAGCACACTCTATATTTCTTACCCTAGAATTCCTTGCCCTTCCTTCAAGGACACTTCTATTCCTCCTTCAAGGCCGCCATCAGACATCATGTCTTCCAGGGTTAATCCCTTCTGGAGCCACTGCTGTACCCTGCACATACTGCCACTGCTTCATGTACCACACTCACTTACAAGGCCAAGGTCACACAGCTACCAAGAGGCTGTGTGAAGGGTGGGTCCCAGGCGCGCCTGCCTCCAGAGCCCCGCCATTTCTACCACACTGAGGGCACACACACACACACACACAACTTTGCATATTTGACCATCAAAGGCAGCACGTATGTGGGGCCGATGCAAAGAACGTGAGGACAGAAACATTCCTATTAATTCTCTGTAAGAACCCAATGAAACTTTTCTTCATGGTTTCATAGCTTTACTTACACTGGCAACACTGTCTCGGCCCGAACCTGTGCAGCAGCGGAAATTCTGATAAAGATTCAACACAGCTCTACATCTCTATCTTTCCATGTTTTAATGCACCTGCTGTAAAAGCAGGGGTCACAAAATGCCCTTATTCTCAGCAAGGTGATGGCCCACGGAAAAGGCACAAACTCGACCGTACAGAGTAAAGTGACTGCTCTTAGCTCCTTGTAGCAGCTGGATACAAAAAGCATCTCCTAAAAGAACGACCCGCCCACGATCAGCTTCTGCGGGAGCTGAAGCGGGAAGGGGCGCTCAACCCGAGTACCTGAGGCTCTCGAGGCGTTACTCAGGCCGGGATCCACCTCGGGACAGAGCAAACCCGAGGCTCTGCCCGCCCGAGTAACTTCCACGGAGAATGCTCCAATCGAAGCTCGGCGGCTCGGTGGAGGCTCCCACCAAGCAGGCCACCCGGACCACCCTCGGGGGAAGGAGGCGTCCACTCGGCAAGTTGGGGCCACTTTAACGGGGCGCAGGAAGTTTCCCCAAACCTTCCCCGGACTCACCTTCCGCTCCGGCTTCTGAATTTCGGGCAGGATGACACAGAAGGGCTTGATGACTTCCAGAAACTTGACTTTGGGGAGAAGAGAGAAGAGTAAAGTTAGGGCTGGAGCACCCCGCGCCGCCCCGGGAAGCCGTCCGCGGGGCCAGGTGGGGCAGGGGCGCGGGCCAAGTGGGCTTCACGGCCGGGGGAGAGAGATCCCGCCCGCACCGGCCGCGCCCGGGCTGCCCCGAGGGACTCACTCGCCATGGCGGCGGCTGCTCGGCTCCGGGTCGGCCTCCGGGTCGCGCTCCGACTCCGCTACGCTCCGACAGCGGCTCCGGAGCCGCCAGTCCCGCTCTGGAGCGCCGCGCCTCGCCGAGAGACACGTCAGTGCTAGCGCCGCAGCGGCCGCTTCCGCTTCCGCTTCCTGCCACGCGCTTCAGCCGCGCGCGCCGCCCACGCCTAGACCACAACTCCCGGCGTGCAGCGAGGCCGCGGGGCCTGTCGGAGGGAGGGCCGGAGGGGTGGGGCGGGGCGGGAGGGCGCGGGGCACGCCGGGATGGGGGTATGCGCCTGCGCAGACTGAGCCGTGAGCTCCGGGCGGGGACGCTGAGCGGGGCGCTGGCTTCCCTCAGTTCCTTTCACGGCACCGGTAACTTGCTTCGCTGGTGTAGACAGTGAGCGCCATGGGGCCGGCCTGTCCCGGCGCCGCCTCGGTGCCCGGCGCCCAGCAGGTGCGCGGCAGCGGGGCTGACGGACACCCCTTTGTGGGGTCATTGAGCGAACCTGGGGCCAGTCGGGGCGCGGGCCCCGCCAACTGGAGGGAGGGGATGAGGTCGTGGTCAGCAGGCCCGGGGAGTCCAGGGAGGCCTCCCGGAGGAGGCGTCCCGGGGGAGGAACTGTTGCGAGCACGGCAGGCGCTGTGCCTGCCCGAGATCTCTGGGGAGAGGATTCCTGCTTGGCTGGAGCCGGGGCTGTGTGAAGGAGAGGGATAAGCCTTCAAGTTCTTGGGGCCGGTGGGTGGGGCGAGGGGTGCCAGACGGGGCTTTTGAAGTTTATTTCCGAGGCACCTGTGATCACGGGTGCCACGTGATAGGTAGTCTGAGGGAAGAGACCTCGTGCTGTCAGCATCTAGAGGAGGTGGGCGCCGCTGCCTGGGGTTAGGGGAGGTTCGTGGAGCGCAGTCTGGAGCTGGACCAGTCGGAGTTGGAGATGCCGATGTGGCTAGATGCTTTGTGCAGTATTAATTTAGGGATTGCTGTTTCTGTTCTTCCTTTCCCTCCCATTTCTAGCAGGTAGCCAGCATTTGTGAATCTTTGCCTCAGGATTTTTTCTAAGACGGGAAGTCCTTTTGTGAAAACCTAACCTATGGGTGGAAAATTCAAATGACTGCAGGAGGCGGGCAGGAACTTCAGTGAAGTGACCCAGGTGTGGCATCGCTTGATATGCATTCCTCACATTAAAACAAAGTAAGCACGACTACTGTCATAGGGCTGCTTCTGAGATGCAGCCCCATCTTGCCATCCAGGACCCGTTCTTAATCTCTTCTGGGGTTTTGACCAGAAGCTGAAACTGGCAGCCCTTGGACTCAATTCAGCAGGTAGATCAGAGCTGATATTTAGCCCATATGCACCCTGCACGATAGTGATGGTGAAAATGTTGAAATGCTGCATGGTAAATAGTATCATAGTAACTGTACAGTCACAATTAGCTAATTTAAATTTTCATATAAACTTGGGTTTGTACTGACAGTTTTAGGACGTTAGTACCATAGAAAAATGGCCTGTTGTAGCCACATCTGAGGAACATCTCGTGTCACTGAAGCGACTGGCTAAGTTGCATGTGTTAACAAAAATTGCTTTAGGAGAATCACTAAAAATAATTTTGTTAGCATAGTGTAATTCTTTTGAATTACAGTAACAGGCGTGCAGTGTATTTATACTTACTTATACACTTAAGATTTTATTATAAATATTAACAAATACTAAAATGAAGAGGCAACAAAATCTTGATAAATTTTTAGGAGTTTCATATATAATAAATGTGAGTCTTGTTAATCTGCAGAACAAAGAAGGAATTACAGTAGTAGTGAGTCCCAGCCTGGAACTTGTTTTGATACTGTGCAAGAATCTGCACAAAATAAAACTTGTATTAAATACATTTTATTACATAAAATCTGTATTTCTGGAGTGAAAAATGACGATTTTTTTCAACCAGGAATTTGTGTTAGCGCTAATGACAAATTTTGGCTGCAAATAGTGCTCAAAAGTTAAGTGTTAAAAGATCAAAGTGCTAAACATGTATATTTCATCAAGATGCTGTTAAAACGTATGGTTCAATTGAAAAAAAATTTGTGGTCATTAATGAGGAAGAAATTTAAAATGTAATCAGTTTCATATGTTAAACATTTGGAAACTTAAAACTCCCAAAATGTCATCAAAGTGAGGATAAAGCAGTCAAAAAGATACAGAGGAACTGTCGGAATTTTTAGCACTGTATAATTGAGCATTGCCATGACAATATTTAATAGTAGAACTTCTAAAGGAATAGTATTGATATGGGGGTGGGTACTGTGGACTCACTTGTTACAAAGCAGATGTGTCTAATGAGAAAACAACTTTTTGGAAAAAAAAGCAGTGCATTTTAAATCATCTTCAAGGAAGTATCATTTGCTTCACATAAAAGTGTTTTAATAATTTGCTTAAAATACAAATTTCAGTATTCTGAAGTTAATGGTTTTTGTTGATCTTATGACACTGGGAGCTGCATTTAATACAGTGTATTGAGCTTTGTTGGTGGGAAAAAATATATATATACACAATAGAAAGATACTTTTGTAAAAATATCATTGGAATATTTTACAACTTTGCAAAGGTCATTGGATTTTGTACAAAAAGTGCCAGTGTAATAATGCTAAGAAGAGTCTGGAGTTTCAGCCAAAAGTTTGGAAAAAAATTTGGATATTTTAATTTGTCACTAAGTGATCAAATTTAATTTTGGATAAAGCAATACAAGATTTAAGTTAAATGATTCTCATGTTTTCCTCAATAAATTGTACCATGCATCAAACAAATATCAGAAAGAACTGCAAATTAAGTACTGGAAATTGCACCTCGTTGGACAGCTTGAAGTGCGAGAGCAGCAGAAGCAGTTTGGAAATCAGTAAGTTCTGTGTGTTCACTGTGATAGAAGCTGAAGTGCGGAGGTTAGCCATCGAAGAATAGAACTTTAAGAGTGTTGGCCTTACTGAAAGATGTTTTAATGGAAATATCAATATTTTAGCTTTATGAGGAAAATGTCATAATTATTAGAGCGGACATTATTTCAATGGACTCTGGAATGATTGAACATTATCTGTAACGTAATGTTCAATCATAATGTAATGATTGAACAATACTTGTAAATTACTGTAGTCTGGTTAGGCTTCTATAACAGAACACTACAGACTGGGTGACTTGTAAACAACAGAAATTTATTTCTCATAGTTCTGGAGGCTGGGAGGTCAGGGCGCCAGCATGCCGGGGTTCTGGTGAGAGCACTCTTGCAGGTTGCAGACCGCCGACCTCTCCGTGGCAGACAGCAGAGCAGAGGAAGCAAGCTCTCTTGGGACTCTTACAAGGGCTCTAATCCTCATGACTTCCACCCTTGTAACCTCATCTAACCCCAATTACCTCCCAAAGGCCCTCCCTCCTAAAATCATCACATCGTGGGCGTAGGGGGGTAAGGCTTTAACATGAATTTTGGAGAGACACAACATTTGTTTATGTTTGCATAACGTAAACAAGTAAACGAAACTTTGAAACGGAAGATACAGATATGAAAAGAAAATAGGTACACTGAAACAAAATGAAGTAAGTATCAATTCCAAGAGAAAAACTATTGGATTGTCTAATCAATAATATAAAAAGGGTTTTGATGGAAAAATGAATGAACTTTTCAATTGAATCCTGAGATTTGGCTAACTGCTTTGTGAAGCTCCATGGATTGAGGTTGAACACACTAGCAAATTCAAGAAGTGATTTTTGTGACTTAGTTATAATAGAAATATTGAATATATAAAAGTCTCAGACTGTTTGACTTGCCTGGAGGTTCTCTGGAAGACCCCACTTGCAAAGCTGTCTTTATTTGACCTGACTTGGAGCTCAGAGTTCATCCAGTGCAAAAAGTCTTCTCCCCAGGGCATTTCTCAAAAACATGTAGCGGCAGTTTAACTTCACAGCTGCCGGAGGCAGTGAATAATGCTTGGGACAAACAACAGGCTAGCCAAACAGCTGAAAGGGAAAAACTGGGGGATGGGCATCCAGGGCAGCTCTGAGAAGCTCCAAAACATCCTGCTCTTCTAGAAGGCCACACGCACAGGTAGAGGAGTCACGTGCCTAAGGCTGTGACATGCTCGGGAAAGCCCTGGAAAGGCCGTGAGCTCTCATTGGGCCAACCTCCACGCTCCCCACAGCAGGAACTGAAGGCTTAGGCAGAGTTGTCCAGTGCTGGGCCCCTCAGCACACACTGGGAGACTTGCTGGGCCCAGGGGCTTGGGAAATGCCTGTCTAATCACTAGCTGACCACTAAGCTATCTCTGCAGAGACTTCAGTGGTCACGTGTGCATTTACAGAATCAGTTCAGATAAATCATGAAACCAACAGCAACAAAAATAAAAGCAAGCCTTGGGGAGGGGAGAGAATCTGATTTCCAGAGTTGTTGCATTATATTGCTTAGAATACCCAGTTTTCAACAAAATATTATGAAACTTGCAAAAAAAGAAAAAGAAAAGAATATGGTCCATACACAGGAAACAAAAGCAATCCATAGAAACTGTTCCTAAGGATGTGCAGGCGTTGGACTTACTAGACAGAGACTTCAAGTCAGCTGTTTTAAATAAGCACAGAGTTAAAGTAAAGCATGTCTAGAGAATTAAAGTGTGAGAACACTGCCTCACCAAATAGAGAATATCTATAAAGAGAAATTATAAACATAGGAATTAGGGAGTAAAAAAATATAATGAGTGGAAAATTCACTAGAGGGCTCAGGAGCAGATTTCACTAGGCAGGGGAAAGAATCAGACCTTCAGGATCAGTTGAGTTTACCTAGAGGAAAAGAAAAGAGAGCAAAGGAAACCCAAAGCAAACAGGAAGTATACGATAATTGCTAGTATTGATGAGCGTGAGACCGACAAAAGGGGCTCGGTTTGGTGAAGTAGATAGTCTTTTTTGCAGGGGATCATGAGGTGTATTTTATATACACTTAGATTCCTATTATCCCAATAATAACAAAGTGTGTTGTTGGTCATGGGCTAAACTCTGGACTCTAGAACATTCTGCTGGGATGTCTATTATTGGTAGCAGTTATCTTGCAAACAGTCCTTCGGGTTGTGTGCAGTTACCTTCTTTGTCCTCTCTGTAAGTCATTCCTTCCTAAGAAACCACATTTAAAGTCCAAATGGGTTCAATCTGATTTCTATAAAAGCAAATCATTACTAACAGATTACTCAGTGCACTTTACTGTAATCTAGTCACGTACATAATTTTTTTTTTTTTTTTTTTTTTTTTTTTTTTTTTTTGCGGTATGCGGGCCTCTCACTGCTGTGGCCTCTCGCGTTGCGGAGCACAGGCTCCGGACGCACAGGCTCAGCGGCCATGGCTCACGGGCTTAGTTGCTCCGCGGCATGTGGGATCTTCCCGGACCAGGGCACGAACCCGTGTCTCCTGCATCGGCAGGCGGATTCTCAACCACTGCGCCACCAGGGAAGCCCCATAATTTTGTTTTTTTACAACATGACAGTTAAATCCTGTTGGTATAGAAATACACTTACTAGAAAATATTCTTCCATGTTGAGGGATAGATGAAGTGTTTCTTCAGGAGAGACCTTTACTTCCAGAGCTTTTTTTTTTTTTTTTTTTTTCTTCCGGTACGCGGGCCTCTCACTGCTGTGGCTTCTCGCGTTGCGGAGCGCAGGCTCCGGACGCACAAGCTCAGCGGCCACGGCTCACGGGCCCAGCCGCTCCGCGGCACGTGGGATCTTCCCAGACCGTTGCACGAACCCGCGTCCCCTGCATCGGCAGGCGGACTCTCAACCACTGCGCCACCAGGGAAGCCCCCAAAGCTCTTTTGATGAACCCGGGGCCAACTTGTATCTGTCTTCTCGGGGTTCAGCTTGGATGGACAAAGAAGCTAGATGGCGGACATGACCAACAGAACAGTCAATGAACATTGACTAAGACAGCAGTTAAAAACAGTATCACCGGTAGGCGTTGAGGGTGGCAGATTCAGGCCCAGTTCGCAATTAAGCTCATGAAATGCAAGATGTGGTTGAGCAGTTGCACTGCAGGACGGATGGAGATGCTGCTGGGCCTTGGGACACCTAGAACCAGAGGCCAAGAGCCACTGTTCCTCACCGTTGCATGTTTCTGCTCATAAACTTCATTCTTTCCTATTGCACTGTCCTCCTTCATAAAGCAGGAAAAATGGATGTCCATAACTTAGGAGTTTCAAGCCTTCCTGTGGGGCTCGCAGTGCAGACGCTTTCTGGGGTCAGGGAAGTACCGTAATTGAGTGAAGGAAGCTGGGCGTGCAGTGGGGGGTGGGGGGCACCCTGGCAGACTGAATCCCAAATTCAGCCTTTGGATTTTTCCGAAGAGGCCTGGCACCTGTGTCGAGCTTTGCAGCCTGCATCACCTCAGGGCAGCCCCGCCTAGGAGGGTGGGAGTGCACCCAAAAGCCGGCGCCAGCTCGTGGTCTTGAAGCGTCTTCTCAGCCACAGCGGCCGCTGGGCGCAGAGTGAGGCCGGAGGACGTCAGGTGTAGCCAGGCTTTAGGTCTCACCAGCAAGGAGGCAGAAGGAGAGGGTGGAGCGATGCTTTCTCGCTGGTAGGAAGATGGGGGCGATTCCCTCCTTCTGATTAGAAAATAACTCGGGGCGTTACAGAACATTAGAAGGTACGTAAATGTACAGACAAGTGCTGGAAAAGCTCTGTAATCTCCCATCTGGAGAGAGGGTTGGTCGGTTTCCTTTGTCTTTTGTTCCTTACCTACTTTTAATATAACTGTGACCGCCTATCATTTTGCTTATTGCTTTTATATCAAATCATTTTTGATTTTCAAATATTTTAATATTTAAATAAGTATTCTAGGTATTATTATGTATTGTTTTCCTACTGTCTAACATTTTTTTTCCATAAACCTCATTCTAATATTTATGGGAGGTACATCCAGGGCGGCCCCACGGATGTGGGGGCCCCCGTAATTAGGGGGGAGGCCCCCCTAATTTCCCTGAAGTTAGGGGTTTAGATTGTTCACTGTTTTTTTCCTATTATAAATCACACTGGGACGAGTATCTTCATGACCAAAATGTTGCCTACATATCCTATTATTTACTTGGGATAGAATTCCAAAAGTGGGAATTTCTGGGTGGGTCAAAAGCAATAAACATTTTTAAAGCTCTCAGTGTGTATTGCCGTGTTTCTGAAGATGGGCTGTATCTATTTTGATTCACAGTATTTGGCAAATGATATTTTAAACCTGAAAGGCCCACGTTCTCAGCTGGGTTGAAAGAGGGCTATGTGTAGGCATCTTTGGATCCAGGCTGACTTGGCCTGCAGGAACAGCTCCTGGACCTTCTAGAATGTTCCCACCCTTCCCCGCAGCCGCCTCCTTGTGCTTGGGGCCTGTGGTTTCCTGCAGGATGGTGTCGCTGCCAACTGATGCCAGCCCAGAAGCCCGTGCACTGTCAGTGTTACCGACCCTTTCGAGTTGGTCCCCGGCAAGGGTCCTTCTGCCCCGAGTCCTGGGATCCGGCAGAATGAGAGCGAGTTCAGTTCAGAAGCAAAGGAAAGCTTTATCCTTTGACAAAAGAATGGAGGGGGGCGGCTCACACCCCGGGACACGCTCTCCCTGAAAGGCCGGTGCGGCGCTGCTTTATAGGTTCCTGTAGTTCTCGCGGGGCTGGCGCGGATCGCGGGATCTGTGCTCTCACGGCGTCTCTGCAGGCGGCCATTTCCCAGGAGGATCTCTGACCTGAGGTACCCAGTGTGAGGCCTCTGCACGTGGCCTCCTGTGAGCAAGTGAAACTAGACTAAGCACAAAGGAAGGAAAAAAGGTTAGACTTTATATTATTACCCAAATTCTCTCATTTCCCTGGAACTGGGCGACAGTTGCAGACTGCGGCCTGGGGCAGCCCAGAGCCACCTGGCACTCTGTTGACTGCCAGGTGCACAGGGGCTGCTCTGAGCACCTTCCAGGCCTCACAGCCTCTGCAGACCAGTGGGTCCCACGTTTCCTCTCTGCTCCCAGCACCTCCTGCAGGGACGCTTGGCCGGCTTCCTTCAGGGGAGGGGCTGGGCTCCACAGGCCTCCGGCCCCAGGGGAGGGGAGCCCCGAGGCGCCGGGCTGAGCCTCCTGTATGTGCGCTGCGCAGTTACCTCTGAGAAAGCAGGTCAGCCGCCTGCCTTCCTGCTCGGGCTTCTAGCAAAGGGCGCGGGGGGGCTGCTCGGCAGTGTTTGCTGAATGAATGACGGCAGCACTGCTGGGAGTCGCACGGGTAGAGGGACGCCCGGCGCCCAGGGTGCAGTGTCCCTCCGCCATCCTGAGTGACCAGGGTCCGGGCAGGACGGGAACGGGCCCGGGGGTCAGGCCTGGGGCCGTGGTAGCTGCTGTGTCTTTCCTGTGTCCTTTCCAAGCCTGGCTTCCTCCCCCGAGGAGGTCAGGGCTGCTGCGGGAAGTGGCCAAAGACAAGAGGCGGTGTGTCTGTCTTCTGATGTGCAAGAGGGACTTTGCTGTGACACAAGGGGCTTGAAAGACAGGTGCTCTGGAGCGAGAAAGGGTCTGCTGAGGGCGCTTAGCTCCCATGTGGCAGATCCGGGCTGGTCCATCGCGGGGACGCCTTCCATGTGCGAGGCAGGCCTGCATCTTCGTGCTCAGCCCAGGCTGCTTTGAAGAGCACTCTTGTCGAGATTCCGAGTTCAGGCTTTGGAGTCGGAAGGCCTGGCTTCAAACCCAGCTGTCTGATGAGCCCTGGCACGGCGGGCAGGTAGCTTAACCCGAGTCGTGATCTCCTGAACTGTGTCACAGGACTGAGAACTCAGTGAGCAAAAGTGTGTAAAGTACTTAGCATGCTGGGTGCTTCCTAAAGGGGGCCCGTCAGTCGGTAATTGACGGTCCCCTTTGTGCCCACAAATCACTCCCCTGAGTTTTGTTAAAAGCAATTCTTTATTAGTAAGAGCCCACTGGAAACTAGTGTGGGTCTAAAAGGACTCAGAAAATTAGTGTATGATCAAGAAGGGAAAATCGAGGTTGTCCCCTTGCTTCACAAACATTCTCCTTGCCTTGTTTCCTACTGTGTTTAACAGAATCATCACTTTCCTAATTCCCAGACTCAGAAATTTGAATCCATCTCACTGCTCTGTTGTGGTCATCACATCCACATCCAACACTGACCTCCTCCATGTCTTCTGGCCCATCCCCCGCCATCACCGCCCTTGTTTGGGCACAGCGTGCACTGTCAGGACAAATGCATCACCCAGTAACTGTCCTTCCTCCCTCCTGGGTGGCCCTGTCCAGTCCACCCTCCACAGGCTTCTAAAGCGCTCCTGTACATTGCTCACTTGTCCTCCATGGTGTCTGTATCACTTACGTTTGGCTGCTTGTTACGGAAAATCCCAAAGAACAGCAGCTCAGACACTTCATTTCTCTAACTTTCAAGGAGTCTGGAAGTAGCCATCCCAGGGCTGCTGCCAGTCTCCGTGGTCTCAGAGGCCCAGGCTCCTTCTATATTATTGCTCTGCCACGTGTGACACCTCATAGTCCAACATAGCTGCTCGAGCGCCAGCCATACATCTGCATTCCAGCCAACAGGAGGGAGGAAGGGAAAGTCACACTTCCTTCCTTTAAAGACCTTCTTTAGAAATTGCACACACAACTTCCACGTATATCTCGTAGGCCAGAATTTAATCCATTGTCACACGTAGCTGCAAGGGAGGCTGGGGCGTGTATAGCTTACCCTGACTAAAATACACAGCATGAAAAGTGTGTGCATGTGTCTATACCTGGGTCAGCATACCGAGGACCAAGACAGAGACCCTGAGTGCCTCTGTAGGCTCCCTGTGCGGCTCCCAGTTTCAAGACCTCCTCCAGGTAAGCACTATCCTGACCTCTGTTGCTGTCCATGACCTTTGCCTATTTTGGAACTTTGAGTACATTGAAGCGTCCAGCGTGGGATCTTTTGTGTCTGGCACTCAACCTTATGTCTGTGAGAGTCATCCTTGTTGTGTGTGCAGTAATTTGCTCTTTTTTTTTTTTTTTAAATGCTCTGTGGGTTTCCACTACAATCTATTTACCTCTGTTCTTGTTGATGAACATTTAGGTTGTTTCCAGTTTGGGGCTATTTTTAATAGAGCTGCTATGAATATTTGTGTACAGTCTTTTCATTTCCCTTGGGTCTGTATCTGGGAGCAGAATTGCTGTGTCTAGATGTCTGATCCTTGTTTCACACGGCTGTGCATTCAGCTGACATCCATAAACGCAGTGCTGCATCATTATGGAAGAAGAGAACAACAGGTACTGAGCATCTCCGGCAGCTCTGAGGGGTACCACTGCCCACATGTGGAACCGAGCCCTCTTGGCGCTCAGACAGTAGCTCTCTGCAGAAGCTCCGCATGCCTGTCTCCCCAGCCTCAGCCCTCCCCCTGCCCTGCCCTGCCCAGTGCTCTTCCTCACACCTACTCTGTCTGCTGGGATGCATCCTCCTCCTCCTCCTCTTCCCCAAGCTGCAGGCTCCTCTCTGCTCAGACAAAACCCATGCATCACAGCACAGGTGTTCCCACCTAACGCAGCCTCCCCCGCACCCCCAGGTTGGGCCCGATTTCTTAATGCCATCTGTTTCCGCTATGTGTTGTACCTTGGCAGTCCTGGAACACATTTGCCTTGTTATAATTATCTCGCAGCACCCCAGGATTTAGAATTGGCAGGGTCCTTAGAGGTCCTGAAAGCCCACGGGAGTTTGGAACTACTTCTGAGATGGCTCATCTGCATCCCGGGGACACATCCAGGCCTTTACTTTCCCATCAGTGCTCTCCTTTCTTCCCCCTTCCCTCCCTGACCCGGCATCTCAATAAATAAGAACTGATGGCCTAAGATCTAAAAGAATAGATCTTAAAAGTTCTCATCGCACACACACTTGAAGTTTGCAATGATATATGGTGACAGATGTTAGCTAGCCTCACTGTGGTGATCGTTTCTCTACATGTGTAAATAGCACTAATGCCCTTGCGCCTGTCTTTTGAAGCATGCGTCTGGCACAAGCTATGGATGAATCTGGCCGTCTCCCTTCTCCTCGCCGGCCTGTGGAGCAGAGTGGTACTGGCCAGACTGGACCCACCACAAATCCACCCGACCTCAGACAGCCCCCAGGACGTCTGCCTATGCTTCCTTGGCCAGTTCACACTTCTACTCTCTGCACTAGCTTTTCGCCCCCTTTTTAAAATATGAGAGCATAATTTACATACACTAAAATTTGCCTTTTTTCCTGTACAGTTATGCAGATGTTGACAAATGCATACAGCCCTGGGGCTGCCACCACAGTCGAGACACAGAAGGGTTCCGTCATCCCAGCTTCCCACGCACCTCTGTGGTTGGCCTGTCCGCCACTCTCAGCTCCTGTCCACCGCGGCCGTGTTTTCTGTTCCCCGTGGTCTCGCCTTCCCCTTGATGTCGTAGAGACTGGCCCACGTGGCGTGTCGGCTCCCTCGCGGGCTGCTTCTGCTCAGGAGGCCTTTGAGGGTCCCCCGCGTCGTTGGAGTCCCCGTGGTTTGTTCCTCTTATGGCAGAGTAGTGATCCAGTCTCCAGGTGAAGGACATCTGGGGTGCTTCGGGTTTGGGGTGCTTACGAGAAAAACCACTTTAAACCCTTGTGCGCAGGTTCGTGTGGGAGGCTACGTTTTCATTTCTCTTGAGTAAATATGTGGGAGCAGGGTTGCCGAGTCGTCGGCTTCACGGCGAAACTGGTCTCCAGGGTGGTGGTCCCCTTCTGTGGTCCCACCGACGACGTGTGAGAATTCTGGTTGCCCTGCATCCTCATCGGCAGTTGGTTGTATCCGGTGTTTACAAAAATTTTAGTCATTCTCAGGAATTCCCTGGTGGTCCAGTGGTTAGGGCTCGGCGCTTTCACTGCCGTAGTCCTGGGTTTGATCCCTGTTGGGGGAACTAGGATCCCCAGGCCATGCAGCATGGCCAAACCACCCCCGCCCCCCCAAAAAATTTCAGTCATTGTGATGTGGTATCTTACTGTGGTTTTAAATTTATCTTTTGCTAATGACTAGTGATACTGAGCCGCTTTTCATGTGCATATCTGTGATCCATAGATTTTTTTTTTTTTTTTTTTTTGGTGAAGTATCTTTTCAAATATTCTGCCCATTTAAAAAAATGAGCTGTTTGGATCTTCTTATTGTTGAGTTTTGAGAGTTCTTTACAAATTCTGGCTAAAGATCTTTTATCAGATATATAATAATATAGCTATTTTCTCCTCAGCTTTGGCTCATCTTTTTACTCTCTAAACAGTGTCTTTCGAAGAGCATAAGTTCTTCATTTTGACGAAGTCCAGTTTGTCAAGTTTTTCTTTCATGGATTGTGCTTTTGATGTCACATCTAAGAAATCTCCGTCTAATGCAAGGTCCCAAAGATTTTCTCCTGTGTTTGGTTCTAGAGCTTGTGTAGTTTCAGCAGTTACATTTAGGTCTATGATCCATCTTGAGTTAGTTTTTGATTATGTGTAAGGTAGTGACTTTATTTTTTCACGTGGACCGTTTTTAAAGTCTTCATTGAATTTGTTACAATATTGCTTCTGTCTTATGTTTTGTTTTTTTGGCCACGAGGCATGTGGGATCCTAGCTCCCCAACCAGGGGTTGAACCCGCACCCCCTGCATTGTAAGGCGTAGTCTTAACCACTGGACCACCAAGGAAGTCCTGTGACTTTATTTTTTAATTTACTTTATTTTGATGCAAGTAATACATGTACAGGTTTGAAAGGACCACGTGCCTTAAAACAAAAAGCAATTCCATGCCCTAACTCCACTCTGGACCCCCACCCCTCAAAGGCAACTGTTATCAACTCATTCAGTTTTTTCTTCTGGTGTTTACCTCCATGTAACGTGCTTATAATTCCTGATTTTTAACTTTAGACGTTTTCTACTGACTTCCTGTCATTGAAGGTCAGGTTCTCTTTCTTACACCTCCCCACGCATCCCCCACCACCCCACCACAATCCCAACGTAGCTGTAAAACAATGTTGGCTGGGGACTTCCCTGGCGGTCCAGTGGTTAGGACTCTGCACTGCCGCTGCAGGGAGCACGCGTTCGATCCCTGGTCAGGGAACTGAGATCCCACAGGCATATGGCTTGGCCCAAAATGAAATAAAATAAAAATATTAAGAAAACCCGATTTTGGCTAATCACTTCAGTGCTCATCTCATAATGACTGTGTACATGTTACTCAGTCAAGCAAAATAGTGTCTTATGATTCTTCTTCCCTCCTAAGACTTTTTTTTTCCTCTTACAGCTAACAGTTCATATTTTCATTTGTTTGATTTTGTAAGCGCTTTGTAAGTGCTAAGTTTTCCCCCCATTCTTTGACAAATTCTATCATACCTCTCGACATAGTGAACAAAACTGGGTCGTCTCTAAGTGTTTCTGCTTGTTTCCTTCCCTCTTGCTCCTTTAGTTCCTGTGTGGACGGGTGCCCTCCAGGCCTGCCCCCCACCTGCCATCCTGGGACTTCTCTCCAGGGAGGCCCCTTTGTGTCTCCTTGGGGTGGAATCTCCGTTCTCAGACACTGCCTTCCTCTTTCCTGGTGGCCTCCCTGGTTTGGGTGGGTACTTCACTTCCTCCAGTGCATCCTAAGGCAGTGCCCATGGGGCCCTGTGTGACCAAAATGTCTTCTGCTTTCACCCTGGTGTGGAGTCTGGTTGCTGGGTTGGATATCATTTTTCCTCAAAATTTCAAACTTGTCACCAGTGCTGTTGAGAAGTCTGAAGCCATTCTGATGGAAGATTCCTTTTCTTCTCGGGTGTGGGTCGGGTACAGACCTAGCAGCCAGGGGTCTGACAGCTGACTTGGGGGAAGGGGCTGGAGGTTTCATTTTTCACTCTCGGAGTCTCATAACTTTCCCATCTTCATCTGGGCCTCAGGGCCCTGTCTAGGGCCTCCTGGTTCATTTTGCCAGATGTAGGGTTGCCTACAGATAAAATACAGGATGCCCAGTTAAATTTGAATTTCAGATAAGCAGCGATTAATGTTTTGGAATAAGTGTGTCCTGTGCAACATTGGAGACACACTAAGAACATTATTTGTTGTTTATCTGAAATTCAAATTTAGTTGAGCATCTTGTTTTTCATTTGCTAAATATGGCAACCCCATCCAAATCAATTGTGTTTCTATAAATTAGCATGAAACAACCTGTAAATTAAATTAACAAATTACATTGAAAATAACTCAAACATACTTAGGAATAAGTTTAATAAAAGAAGTGCAAGATGCACTGAAAACTACAAAACTTCACTGAAATAATATCTAAATAAATGGAAAGACATCTGTGTTCATGGATTAGGAGACATCATATTGTTAAAATGGCAATATTGGCCAAATTGATCCATAGATTCAATGCAATCCCTTTCAAAATCATAGCTGATTTATTTGCCAAAATTGACAAAGCTGATCCTAAAATGTATATGGAAATCTGAGACCCCGAATAATCAACAACAACCTAGAAAAAGAAGAATAACATTGGAAGACTCACACTTCCAAATCTCAAAACTTACTGTACAGCTACGGTAATTAAGCAAGTGTGTTACTGGCAAAAGGACAGACACATCAATGGAGCAGAATTGAGAACCCACAAGTAAACACGTACTTTTGTGGTCAAGTGATTTTCAACAAAGATGCCAAGATAATTCAATGGGGGAAGGAAGAGTCTTTCCAACCAATGGTACTGGGACCACTGGATGTCTGCCTGCAGAAGAATATATTTGGACCTCTACTTCACACCATATACAAAATTTAACTCAATATGGATAAAAAACTTAAACGTAAGAGCTAAAACTTTAAACTCTTAGAAGGAAACCTAGGTGTAAATCTTCTTGACCTTGGATTGGACAATGGTTTCTTAGTTATGTCACCTAAAGTGCACAAGTAACCAGATAAAAAAACTGAACAGAAAAAAAAGTGATACGGGACTTGTATCTAGAATATATAAAGAACACACAACTCAGTAATGAAAAGACAAATAGTCCAATTTTAAAATGGATGAAGTATTTGAATCGATGTTTCTCCAAAGAAGGTGTATAAATGGCCAATAATTGCGTGAAAAGGTGCTCAGCATCAGGGAAATGAGCAAGTTAAAACCACAATGAGATGCCACTTCCCACAGATAGGGTAACTGTATTTAACAAGACAGGCAATAACTGTTGTCAAGGATGTGGAGAAATCAGAACCCTCACACGCTGCTGGCGGGAATTTAAAAATGGTGGTGCCGCTTTGAAAAACAGTCTGGCTGTTCCTCAGATGATTGAATGACTAATGATTAAATGCTTAATATTAAGTTTAGTTGAATGCCTTATCGCTTAACTATTAAATGTTCTTCCTGTGAGGTGCCCTACGACCCAGCAATTCCACTCTTAAACATGTGCCTAAAGGAATGGAAAGGGATGTTCAAACAGACACTTGTACATAAATGTTCACAGCTGCGCTGTTCACAAGAGTCAAAAAGTGGCAACAACCCATCAAATAAGGAAGAGATAAATAAATAAAAATAAAAATAGATAAATAAAAGGTGGTCCATCCATTCAACGGATAGCAAAAAGAAGTGAAGCACCGAGACCGGCTACAACATAGGTGAGCTCCGAAAACATCGCACTAGGTGAAAGAAGACAGTCCCAGGAGACCACAGGTTGTGCACAGTGTCCAGAAGAGGCAGTCTGTCGCGACACAAGCCAGGTTAGTGGCTGCCAGGGCTGGGGGTGGTGCAGGAGACGAGGGGTGACCGCTAAAGGGTGTGGGGTTTCTTGTTTTCTAACGAGCGCGAATAGGCTGATTTCAGACAGTACCTGTTAGTATCAGAGAATAACGAGGAGGAGCCGAGATCTGTGATCAATGAAGTCTCTTCATCCTAACGCCCCAATCCCAAGTGTCTTTTACCCATTATTTCCTTCTCTCCTTGGGATTTCTTTTTGGGGAGATAAAAATGTTCTAAAATTGGTTGTGGTGCACAGGAAAATGCCTAGTCCCAGGCCTCCCCCTGGACTTCCCAGCACAGAGCGTCTGGGATGGGGCCTAGGCCTCTGAGTTATACACCCTCCCGGTGATCTCTGTAAACCTACAGGCTTCAGTGTGAGAATTGCATTTTTAAAGGATGTGGGGAAAGCCCCAAAACAAAAACCGGCAAAGACTATGCAGTAGAGACCATCTGGCCCACGAAGCCTAAAATATTTACTCTCTGGCCCTTTACAGAGAAAGTTTGCCGACTTCTGCTCTAAACTCTGAAGTTTGGGAACCACCCAGCCCACGAGTGCTTCCTCAGGTTCTAGCCCCATCTGCCCGATTGTCCGAGAAAGGCTGGTCGAGCGGCCCCCAGGGCCTCCTGCACCCCACTTCCCTCCCTCCCGGCCGCCAGCTGCGGCTGGGTCTCTGAGTCACACGGCGTCCTTTCGTGTGTTTTAAGCCTGGCGGCGCGGCGTAGCGCAGCATCGATGGCTCACTGCTTGTCTTCGCTCGGCGCTGTGTCTCTGAGGTGCGTCCACACAGACGTGTGCTCTGATTTGGTCTGCTTCACTTCCGCGGGGGGTTCCGAGCACAGCTGTGCCTGGACTCTCGTCCTTTCTCCTGTCCAGGGCACCGGTTTGTTTCCTTATCGCCATCGCAGGAACACTGCTGTGAGTGTCGGTGAGAGCTAGTGGCCGGGGGTGGGGGGTGGGGTGGGGGGGCACTGGGCCTCCAGGAGGGTGGGTGAGGCCTGAGCCGGTGACGCCACGCTGTTCTCCGTAGGGGCTTCCCGGGCCTCTCCAGCGCATCCACCGCGGGGCCCGCACAGCGCCCCCAGGGCTGCCTCCACTCGTGCCCACGAGGGCGTGAAGTGGTCCCTCTTCCAGGTGGACTTGCTCTTCCCTGACCCTAGAGGTTGAGCACCTTTTCATGGTTTATTGGCCACTCCAGGCGCCCTTTCTGTGAAATGTGCTCGTCTCTTTGCCCGTTTTCCCAGCTTTCTTGCTTACCCGTTCGTAGGCGTAGGCCTTCTTTCTGTTCCCTGTTGTAGACAACCCTAAGGGACTCTGTCCCAGGTTCTAGCTTCTCCTGAGCCCAGCCATCCAGGTGGTGTCGGAGCAGCTGTGCACCTGCAGGTGGCTCCCTGGCCCCCAGGGAGGGAACGTGTCCTGGTGTCAGGGCTCCCAGCTGCAGCCTTGTTGCAGGAACACTGTCCGGTCCAGCCACCAGGGGGAGGAGCTGCTTCGCTGACCGTGCGTCTCCGCTGCCTGAGGCTCTGGGAGATGCCAGCCCGGGGAGGCATGGGGGTGGTGGGCAGGCACCCCAGGCGGGGACGGCCGGACCCCAGGGTGGTGGCCAGGAGGTGTGGCGACGGTGGCGCGGCCGCTCGGCCTGGCCAGTGCGGCCTCCTGCCCTCACACTGGCCACCACGCCCTTCCCCTGCGGGGCCACAGCGCAGGCTGCTCCTGGGTCTGGAACGCCCGTCCTGGTCGGCTCTCCAGCACGCCCACGCCCGCCACTCACCTGCCCTGCGGGCTGGCCCCAGGACCGCTCCCCCAGCCCCCCGCGCCAGGCTGCCCCAGCAGTGAGTGTCTCTTTGCTCAGAGAACTGAGTCACTTGTGTGATGGCTCATGTGTAGTGGTCACCTTACTTCTTCGAATCTGTGTCCCTTGTTCGAGCAGAACGGAGGTCAGACCGCAGGTGAGGGGAGCCTTTCCCTCTCGCTGTCCCCCACGGGGATGTCATGGGGCCTCCGACAGCGCCTGCATTTACACCTGTTGTTGTGCCCCAGTGGCCCCGGCCCTTGGTGTCCACGTGAAATCCCACAGACGCTGTGAACAGATGTGCCTTCTGGGCAGTTCTACGCGTTAGGTGGTGTGTAGGCAGAGCAGCGGTTTTCCCCGAACGTGTGCATGCTGACCCACGGAACCCTTCGTGGCAAAGGGGAATTAATTGCCAATCAGATGCCCTTAAGATGGGAAGGTGGTCCTGGATATCTGTGTGGGCCCAGCGCAATCCCAGGTCCTCACCGATGGGAGGGGATCAGAAGGGGGGTGTTGGGGAGGAGATGTGAAGATGGATCGTCAGCTTTGAAGATGGAGGAACAGCCACAAGCCAGGAAACACCAGTGGCCTCTAGAGACTGAAAAAGCCAGGGACGTGGGTTCTTCCCAAAGCCTCCAAGGGGAGCGCATCCCGCCGACGCCCCGACCTTGGCTCCCTGAGGCCCTCGGTGGACTTCTGAACCACGCAGGTGTGAGACAGCACGACACCTGGCGGCGATGGGCTGTGCTGCATGCTTGCCTGGAGGGCTGGGTCTGGACTCCAGCCCCTCACAGGAGGTCACTTCACTGTCCCTGAGGTCTCTTCTCTCCTCCAGCACATGACCACGTGGGGAGCAGGGCCGGGCTCCGGAAAAGCGCTCAGAACGCGCTGACCGCCTTCCCCCTGAGCAATCCCTCCCCGGCGCGGTGGCCTCTTGCTTTATTCTCGACAACCTGGCAGTGTCTGGTGTGTGCTCAGCAGAGGCGGAGAAGGGGAGAGAGTGGTTTCTTCAGAGCTGGGGGCCGTCAGATCCGGGCTGGGGGCTGCCCCCGCCCCTCCCTGGTCCACGCTCTCAGAGGCTGCACGTCCTGCCCTGGCACACTTCCCTTTTGGAATGTCGCTCTGCAGACCCACAGCACGGGGAAGGCTGAGAAACAAGCCTTCAGTGGGGTTGCCTCTGACCTGAAACTGGTGGCCTTGGTGTGAAAAGCCTCATGCTTGGCCTGGAACTGGAGCTTGTTAGCTCTTTTTAACCCGTGTATTTGTCCTGGCCTCCACGGCCGGTGGAGACCATCCACCACTGAGCCTCTGATGCTGCAGGATGGGCACAGCGTGCCAGGGGTGTCCTCTCGGTGCCCCCTGCCCGCTCGCTCCCGACGGCCCCCTGCCCAGCTCAGACCCTCCTGCAGGAGACTGGTCTGTTCCCAACGACCGTGGCTGCTACCTGTCCTGTCTCTAAGTGGCCTGAGGCCGTGTACATCCACCCCTAACGCTCCTGAGCTCCCGTAGAGAACCTAAGTGCAGTGCAGACCCCACCCCCTAAACAGCCCCCAGCCTGGACGTTGGTGTCAGAGCCTAAAGCAAAGAATGGAGTCCCCTTCAAAGAACAGCTGGAGGAAGGGCACTTCCCTGCTGCTCCGAGCTTCCATGCAAGGGGAGTGGGTTCAATCTCCAGTCGGGGAGCTAAGATCCCACGTATGCCATAGGGTGCAGCCAAGAAAATTAAAAAAAAAAAAAGAACAGCTGGAGGAAACAGTGGAAACATCCACCGCTTGGTGGTTTGTTAAAGAAATTATGCTGCATCGATGGAGAGCGTATGGAATAGTCTCTGTAAGACACACTATTGAATGAAAGAAGAATGGAATAGAACCATGTTATATATATTTATATATATGTAAAATGTTACATATGTAAAAACAGAGGAATATGCATGTATATTCCTTTCTAATTTACATATTCCCTTAGCTCAGTATTTTTCCTCAAGAAAGTTTGATGGAATACACCAGAAGTTGGCAAACTTTTTCTCAAAGGGCCAGAGGTCTCTACAGCACTTCCAGGGCCCTGCTGTTACGTTGTGAAACCAGTCACAGACAATACATACACAGTAAGCATAACTGTGTTCCAGTAAAATTTATTTACAGAACAGGTGGTGGGTGGGATATGCAGTAATCAACAGCGTCAAAGGTCAGAGAGAAAAGAAATATCCGAGAGATAGCTAAGAAATGGCTCGGGGTCGTCAACCACGGGCACTCACCGGGTGTGCACACCTCTCCCCACTGCAAGAACCAAAGCACCTCATCACCAGACGTCCCAGGGACCAGGGCTGAGCCCTCCCCTTCGGCAGAGGTGACGTGTGTCATCCCAGGAAAATGCGACTTTGGCAGAGGAAGGCTGGAGTATCGTTCGGAAATCTCAGGCTGCGAGTAACTCCAGGCAGCCTGAACAGTAAGGAACATTTATCCCAACAGTGAGCGTCTAGCAGCAAGTCCTGTGGCTCTGCTGTGTCGCCCAGGACCGGGGCCTTCCCATCCCCCACCCCGCCCGGCTCTCTGGACCAGCTGCAGCCCGCTCCTCACGGCAGCACAGTCTCTGCAGTTCCAGGGCGCCCGCAGCCTAGAAAAGTCTCAGCAGAAGAGCCCACGTCGTCTTCTCCACGTCCGTCAAAGAGCAAGAAGGCCTCTCTCCCCGAAGCCCCTCCGTAGAGCTCCCTTATGTCTCCTTCCCTGAGTGGTCCACGTGTTGTGCTAAGCTGACCGCCGGAGACGGGAACGGGATCGCGATGGCCAGTGAGCTGGGAACAAGTGGAGCCGGCGCCCCCCGGTGGGGCGTGCTGGTGTTGGTGGGGGGGGGGTGCCTTGACTGTGCACCCCCCAGCTATTCTCTCTCGGTGCTCCAGCAGGCCCTGGGGTGGACAGCGTAGGCCATCTGCTCGGGGCTCTCTCTGAGGGCCCCAGGTGGAGGGGGCACCACCCTTTGAAAGGTTTCCTGGTCTTTGGGTTTGGCTGACGCACTGTGCTCTTGCGCTCAAACTGCCGGCGTCTCGGGCTCTGACCCGCGGCGGGCTGCCGACGCCCTCCACCCGGCCGCACCGGCCCTGCGCGGCTCCCACCGCTGTGGGCTGCGTCAGCCGAGACGCGGGCTCCCGCGAGGCCGGCCCCCTGCCCTCTGCTGGGTCTGCTGTCACCCCGCTCGGGTACACCGGACCGCGGGGGTCGGTCTTAAAGGACTTCCTCGCCGGGAGGCGTGTGGCTGACGCACCAAGGCCGGGCTCCTGGGCTGGCCTCGGGGGTCCTCTGTGTGGCCCCGTCTCCTTGTCTTAGCTTCCTCGGCTTCCTCCCGTGCTTCAGCCGCCCTGGGAACCCCCCCGCCCCCGCCCTTGCCCACCTCACGCGTCCTGGCCTCTGGGCCCCGCGCCCGACGTGCTTGAGGCCGGCCATCCCCGACTCTGGTTCCGGCCCGGGAAGCGCCGCGTGTCCCCTCCTCAGGTGGAAATCGCATTTAATTGCAGTACAAAAACCAAAACGAAAGCCATCTTCCATCGATCAGTGACATTTTATTTAATATTCATTTTTAGAGCATTTGCTCATTATAAAGTCAATCCGTGAGAACAGTGCCGCCTCCTTGACGCGCACAGACTGAGCCGGCGTGCCTGGCAGCTGCAGCTTCTGTCGGCATCCGGACCGCGTCCCCCGTGGCCCCTGCTCAGCGCCTAAGCATCCTGCCTCACAAGGAGCACAACTGGCAAACAGTCCCAGTTTTAGGGGTCCCCCCCTGCCACACTGGGACAGCCTCCAATCCAGGTGAAAACAGGGAGGACGGGGGAAAGTTTGAGGCAGAGTCTCTCACACTATCCAACAACAGGAGGGCAGAGCTACAAATATGGGTCAGAGGAGCAGCATCCAGGGCCGAAAAGAAACCCTGGGCTCTCAGTGCCCCACCTGGACCTGGAGGGGCCGGGGCTTCGGAGCGATCTCGGACCCCACGCACATCTCTCCCTGAAGCCCCACGACGCCACGCCAAGCCTGGGTGTTCTGGGCACTGTGCTTCGGGAGATGCTGATCGTGACGATAATGATGATGGCAGTATCAGCAGCTAAAGAACGCTTCCTGTTTCGCGTCTCACAGGCACTATGCTCAGCGCGTTTTCACGCAATTCTCCACGAGCCCTCGGGAGCACGTCCCTCCCCATTCTGCACGGGAGGAGAATAAGGCTTTAGAAAGGCTGGGCTGCCCGGGATCGTGCAGCACGCTAAGAAGCAGAGCTGGGACGAGAGCCTAGGTCCCGAACTCGGCGCGTCTAGAAAAGTCACGGCCCTCCCACGATGCCCCCCTACCCCCCTCCCCATCCAGGGAAGCTGGCAGCTTCCACCGTGCTCACATGGCTGGGGCAGGGGCATCCCCATGCTGGCCACCCAAACACCCACGCGTGTGCCAGGCACTGCCATGGGCTCTTGGGGGCACACCTGCAGAGACGCACGTGTGGCGCTGCCTTCTGAGACTCTGGCCCGCTCGGGACAGCCCGCCCTGGGTCTGACTGGTCCTGTTCTGTGGCGGCAGAAGCAGGTTTCCAAGTGGCTCCAGCTC
Source organism: Kogia breviceps (assembly GCF_026419965.1). Classification (NCBI taxonomy): domain Eukaryota; kingdom Metazoa; phylum Chordata; class Mammalia; order Artiodactyla; family Physeteridae; genus Kogia; species Kogia breviceps. Next base: position 1,625,063 of record NC_081319.1, on the reverse strand, counting down.
CCACGGATCCGCCCCTCCTGCCCGGGTGAGCAGCTGGAACCCGGGGACTCGGGGAGCAGTCGTGACAGTCACACAGCTCTGCACGGAAGAAGGCGTCTCAGTCTAGGACGGTCTTCCCCTGGGAAGGCTCTAGGGAATTTACCGACCGTTCTGCTTAGACAAGAGCCTTGTGCATGTGAAACTCCTGGGAAATTGCTGAAGAATAGCTACCAAAAGGCATTATTTGAATCCACTGGGCTTCCAGAAGCATAGACAGTAAGTAAAATAGATGGATTTCTATGTGTTGTTTAAATGTCATCCCTAAATTGTATCTTGGGAGTGGCTGTTTTCTGATTATGCTCAACTGTGGGTGAAGCAGGCTGTTGCATCCTTACCCTCCAAGCTTGGGGAAGACACTGCAAAGCCTCGGTACCAGAGGGTGGGCTCTGCACACACGCCCTGCGGCGCCCGGCGCATGCCGCTCCGCACAGGGTTGTGACGCATGCAGTGCACCCGGCCCACAGATGCCGTGGGCTCGCCATCCCTAGTGCCTTGGCAGACGCCTTGGGGGTCCCACAGAGACACAGACCTCAGTGCCCCCCACCCTCCTCCACTGACTGTGAAGGTGGGGGGATGAGGTCACGGGGATTCTTCCTCGCCACCAGGCAGACGTCGTAGCTGTCGTGCATGAGCGCGTTGACGGCTACGACATTCCACTGGTTCTCCCAGGGGTCCAGCTCCAATATCTCTTTGGAGATAACTTCGTGGCGATCTGAAAAACAGCAAAGGAGGAGGACAAAATATCAACTTTCACGCAGTAGTAAATTCAGAGGTCATCATTGCTATTAAACAACTTCCTCTAAAAGGTTATGCGGCAGAAATTAATTAACGAACAGCCAAATACTGTAATGTGGAAGACACAGTGTTCCTGATGTTTAAGAGACCAAGAAAGGCCACGTGACCACTCACATTCAGGAGTCATTCAGACACACTGACAGGGCATACTGTTGTCTAAAGTGCAAGGGGTGTGCCAGGGTCGTGCTAATGATTTATTCAAGATGCCAGCAAGCTGGGAGACTGTCCTTAATTCTGCACTTGTGAGAGGAGGTTTCACGACCTTGTGTGAGTCACTGGCCTCCCTGAGCTTACGTTTCCTTCACTGCAGACAGGATGCTGGGGCACAGCCAGGGTCCTTGCAGGAGACAGATGGCACAGTCTAACTGGGCAATTTAAGAGCGTTTGGAAAGGTGTGGGTAGCATTTAGGAAGACCCACAAGGGATGACACAGCCCCCAGGACTAAGAGCAGCTGGGCCATTGCCACCTGGAAGGCCACAGGGGGAGGGGTGGGAACAGGAACTTGGAGAGGGCAGCTGCCTGGAGCTTAGCCATCCCCAGGGACCCTCCCGGCAACCCCGCAGAGGCGTGGGGAGAACAAATACCCTTATTCTACCCTTCTTTCTCCCAACAATTCTGGCTAAACCCAGCCAGAGGCCAGAGGGGAAAGGAGCCTGTGAATGCAGCCCACACAGGTCGGCTTTGCGGGATACAGAGGAAGATAGAGCAGGGGTGAGTGGGTTGGGAGGGCAGATGGGATATTTCCAGCCCAGACGACTGTCTCACAACTTTATGATGATAAGAGGAGGAGATAATGTATGGAAAAGTGCCCAGTCCTGGCATATAACCGTCAATACTTGAAAATGGTCTATGTGCGCTTGTAAAGGATGTGGGTTTTATAGTTGTTCATATATGTCCATTAGGTCATGTTATTCAAATCTTCTACATATTTACTGCTTTTTGTGGGCTTGTTCTGTCTGTTACTCAGAGAGCTGTGTGAAGCTATCCCACTAAGATTATCGATTTGTCTGTTTCTCCTTTTCTGTCAATTTTTAGTGTACACATTTTGAGTCTGTTATTAAGTAAATACAAATTTTATCATTTATAAATTTATCATTTAATTGACCCTCTTACTCTAGCTAAGTTCCATTAGAATTCTTTTGACTAGTGTCATAACTATAACAGAAGGCACAGTTTTCAAGAACATTCTGATAATCTTTGTCTTTTAACTGGAACATTTAGTCCATTTACATTTAAAGCAATAACGGATACATTTTGGTTTAAATCTAACATCCCATTTGTGAACCATCCTTGTCTCACTCGTTCTTTTCTCCTTTAATGCTGTCTTTTAGACAGTGTTTTTTATCATTCCATTTCTTCTCCTCCACTGATTCAGAAATAATAAACCCCATTTGTATTCGTTATTTTTTGGCCACACTGTGTGGCTTGTAGGATCTTAGTTCCCCAACCAGGGATTGAACCTGGGCCCCGGCAGTGAAGGCACTGTGTCCTAACCACTGGATCTCCTGGGAATTTCCCCCATTTCTATTCTTTCGGTGGGGGTTACCCTAGATTAAAACGTGCACACCCAACTTACCAAGATCTGATTAATCAATACCTTGACCGTCCTCTTGGAAGGCCTTAGAATAGTTTAGTTATATTTACTTCCCTCCCAATTTGTTAGCCTTTGTTGATGTGCATTTTCATTCTCTCTGTAGACTCTGAAAGACATTACTATTATTGTTCTGTACGGTAAATGCTCACAGAACGACCCATGTGTTTACACTTGCGTTGCTCTTCCTTCTTTCCTGCATCGTAGACTTTTCATCAGGGTCAATTTTCCTTATGCCGAAGTACATACTGTAGGGGATGTCCTCTTACGGCAAACTCCTTCAGCTTTTGTTTGTCTGAAAATGCCCTTTTTCACCTGCATCTCCTGAACGAAGCTTCACTCCAAAAACACCAAAAACTAGCCATCGGCGACGCTCACTGTGGGCTTACAGTGGGCTGCGCGTGCTGCGCTCTCTGTGAGCCGGCTGCGCTGAGATGTTCTATCACATCACCCTGTGGGGCAGACACCAGTTTACCCCTGTTTTCAGACTAAGGGTTAAGACTCAGAGGACCTGCCTGCAGGCACACGGTTAGCAGTGGCAGAGCCGGAACTCCCACCCGGGTCTGCGATCCTCAGAGCCTGTGCTCGAGACCTCTGAGCCCTTTCGAGTGAAGAAGGACGCGGTGGGACTGTGTTTCCTGCAGCTTGTTGATGAGGCAGGAGGAGACAGGCTCTGTGGGACCCAAAGCTTATATGACTTGGGAGGCCCTCTTTAAGGAAAATGTTACAAAATTAGGTATGGAAGTGAGTATTTACTTTTTCCAGCTCTACTGGGGCACAATTGACAAATAAAAATTGTATACGTTTAAGGTACGCGATGCGATGACTGAGATGAGCACACGTTGTGAAACCGTCACCATAATCAAGCTAATTCACACACCCATCGCCCCTCATGGTTACGTGTGTGTGCACGTGTGTGTGTATGTGTTGAGAACACTTAGCAAATTTCAGGTATGCAACACGGTATTTTTGTTTGTTTGTTTGTTTTGGCCACGTCGCGCGGCTTGCGGGATCTTAGTTCCCCGAACAGAGGCTGAACCTGGGCCACGGCATGAAAGCACCGAGTCCTAACCACTGGACCGCCAGGGAATTCCCAGTATTAACTAGAGTCACCAGCCGTATATTAGATCCCCAGAACGTCTTCTCCTTATAGCGGAAGGTCTGTAGCCTTTGACCAGTATCTCCCCATTGCCCCCTCCCCCAAGCCCCTGGCAATCACCATTTCTACTCTCTGCTTCTGTGAGTCTGATTATTTTGGATTCCACATGCAAGTGAGATCATATGGCACTTGTTTTTCTGTGTCTGGATTGTCTCACTGAGCATAATGTCCTCCAGGCTCATCCTTGTGTGGCAAATGGCAGGATTTCCTTCTTTTTTATGCTGAATAATAGTCCGTGGAATGTAAATATATACACACCACATCTTGATATCAGCTCCGTCCAGTACAACTCTGTGATAAAGGAAATGTTCTGTGATCTGCACTGTCCAGTACAGAAACCACTAGACCCATGGGAAGTGTGAGACTGAGGAGCTGATTTTTAACTTTTATTTAATCGCACTTATAGCTTAAATTAAAAGCTTAGTAGACACGAAGCTCAAAATCTTTTTTTTTCTTTAGTTTAAAAAAAAAAAATCTTTTGGGTCTGTGACTTGCTGAGACAGGTGTCTCAAAGTCCGTGCAGCTCTTGAGGATTTATCCATTTACCTGGTGGTTTGTGTAGCTTCTGTTTCACACGTCTCTGAGTTATGTTGGTAAGTGCGAAAGGAATCACGCGCGAGTTTTGTCCTGCTTTAGCACAGTGGGGACTCACTGGACGGAGGGTAGCTCGGCAGCTTGAGGGCAGCCGAGAGGGGTGCGGGCGGCCCCGTCAGGCTGGGGGCCGCCACTGGCCTTCTCGCTGCGGCTGCCGGCGGGCGTCGGTGCCGGGGACCACCGTTCCCCGCAGAGCCCCGGCGGCGCGAGGCTGAGGGGTCAGACCCAGGGGCGGCCCGTCGAGGGGCAGACGTCCAGGACGGCCGTTTCCGCCTCCTGCCCATCGTCCTGCTGAGGTGGACGAGCCTCCTCTGGCTCCGTTACTGCCCGTGTCTTGGATCGTGTGTTTCACCACTCCCACCCCTGAGCTTCTGTTTCCTCTTGTTTTGGTTTAGCTGCACGAAGGCTTGCCCTGTCTTTATGCAAATTAATGCAGGCTGAGGCTTGTAAAGTGTTCGAGTAGACAGAGTTTCCTTCCTTAATTTTTGCTTCCTTTCGCTCATTTCGGTGTTTATTGGGGAGACGTATTTTTTTTAAACGACGTATGCGTATTACCATCCTTCCTAGAAATCTCTAATTTACATGGAATGAAAATGACCGCCTTAGTGCCAAAGAAGTAAAGCAGGTGATGAGCGAGCTTTCTTGACTGGGAAGGGGAGAGGGTAGTGAGTCGTCCCACACTTGGGTGTGGCCGGGGGGGCTCAGGAAGAAGGCGCCCCGGGGGTCGGGGCTCCCGCCAGCACAGCCTGGCAGGGCACACCGGGCGGCCGGCCGTCCCGGCTCTCCTGGGCTCCCTCCCTAACGGAGCTCCGCGAGCGAGCCGTGCACCTGCCCGTGTGTGTGCGCCTGGGCTCCTGAAGCGCCGTCCGCTCACGAGGGAGAAGAAACCGGTGGCCGGATTCAGTGTCAGCTCGTCTCAGTTCAGTGAACTCTCCAAAAACAGACACTTAACGCCACAGCATCTTACTCACTCGGGGAGTCGGGGAAACGCTCCCTGAGGCCGGCCGCCTCCAGGGGTCAGCAGTTGAAAGCGTTATTTTGTACGAAGCAAATAAAGCATTCGCGAGAGCGTTTGAAGATGAGAATGCCAAAGGCATGCCGTGCGTGTGGCCGACGCCTCAGCTGTAGCCCCACGTGCCTTAGGGCTGCTCCCTGTCGTCGGAGATACTCCAGTGGACACCACTCCAGGGGTGCTTGAGAAGCGCCACCTTAGTCTAGATCTCATCGTGAGACTGTCAGAAAACTGAAAGCGTGGGATATTTTTTAGTCCCTTGTTGAGTTGTGTTTTTTTTTTTCTGACGTGCTCTTCGGTGAAATGCTGACTTGCATTTTATTTATTACAGAAATAGTATTGAGGACATTTCCCACTGCCCTAAATGCGGCTACGGGGAGAAATTCTCCACGTTTAAAAGCTGTGCCCCTCTAGCAGTGGTTTGTTCCCCTCTGAGGACACTGCAAATCCGTAGCTGGGCGTGTGGTCCTTTCAACTCTGGCCTCTAGAGGGACCAGAGATGAACTGGTGGTCCTCATACAGCCAGAGCATGAGAGTGCTGGGGACTTGACCCCCATCTGGCTTGCTTTATTTTTCTCTTTAAAAATTTTTTAAAATTTTATATTGGAGTATACTTGATTTACAGTGTTGTGTTAGTTTCAGGTGCACAGCAAACTGAATCAGTTATACACACATACATCCACTCTTTTTTAGATTCTTTTCCCATATAGGTCATTATAGAGTACTGAGAAGAGTTTCCTGTGCTGTACAGCAGGTCCTTGTTGTTTACTTATTTTATATATAGTGGTGTGTATATGTCTTTATTTTCCCTTCATCCCATTTCCTGGTTTTTTTTTTTTTTTTTTTTTTGGCTGTGTTGGGTCTTCATTGCTGCGCACCGGCTTTCTCTAGTTGCGGCGAGCAGGGGCTACTCTTCGTTGCGGCGTGCAGGCTTCTCACTGTCGTGGCTTCTCTTGTTGTGGAGCACTGGCTCTAGGCTCGCAGGCTTCAGTGGTTGTGGCACGTGGGCTCAGTAGCTGTGGCGCATGGGCTTAGTCGCTCCACGGCACGTGGGATCTTCCGGGACCAGGGCTCGAACCCGTGTCCCTTGCATTGGCAGGCGGATTCTTAACCACTGCGCCACCAGGGAAGCCCCATGATTTATTTTAATTTCTGTCTTATTGTGTCGTGTGCCTCTGTATAAGCCATGTCACGTTCCACTGCATTTTGAATGAATATAGGTGTGTGAGTCAATCATAAATCATAGAACGGGTTACTGAGCGCAGGCTGACCTGGCCTGTCCAGCTGGTGGGCTTGTCCTCAGGCGGGGCTGTTACCTACCCTCTCTAGTGAGGTGGAGCCAACAGTCAGCAAAAAGGGTGATGCAGCTGCCCCCGACTCAGGCGGGAAGGAGGGGGTGATGAGTGTCGCCAAGACGCGACTGCAGTGAGCACCTCTTAGAGGAGGGACCCGGTTTGGGCGAAACCAGAACCAAAGCCACACGACCGTCTGAGGACGTGCAGTTGCCTCTGCGAACGAGGTTGGGATGCAGGGGAGTCCTTTGCTGCCCTCTGCGGTACATTGGCGTACTGTAAAATCACGTGGCACAGAAACAGTCTTCCGCTGCCCGGCAATTCCATTAGTTAATCAGAGATTTTATATTTTCCACCGATTGAAGGAATAGATGTATAAAACCACTTTTGATCAAGGGATGATTGGCATCCCAAGTAATGACTATAAACAAACTTCTGAGTATTCTGGGCCTTTTTTTTTTTTCCTTTGGCTGAGCCGTGCACTGTGTGGGATCTTAGTTCCCTGAACAGGGATCGAACCCCTGCCCCCTGCGCTGGGAACGTGGGGTCTTAACTACTAGACCACCAGGGAATTCCCTGGGCTTACTTATAAGAAACATAGAATGTGTTTTACCCTTCAAGATACACAGGAGTTCAAATAGGAAATGGTGCTTTCAAGAAAATTAGTTTTTAATTTTCTTTTTCTTAAGAAAAATACTTTAAAAAATGAGATTAAGCAAGTGGAAGGTCTGTGAGGTGAAATGATTTGATAAAGACCACTGTATTGGGACTTCCCTCGGGGCGCAGTGGTTAGGAATCCGCCTGCCAAAGAAGGGGACACGGGTTCCAGCCCCGGTCCGGGAAGATCCCACATGCCGCGGAGCAACTAAGCCCGTGCACCGCAAATACTGAGCCTGTGCTCTAGATCCCGCGCGCCACAACTACTGAAGCCTGCGAGCCACAACTACTGAAGCCTGTGCACCTAGAGCCCACACTGTGCAACAAGAGAAGCCACCACAATGAGAAGACCGTGCACCGCAGCAAAGAGTAGCCCTCACTCACCACAGCTAGAGAAAAGCCCGCACGCAGCAACGAAGACCCAACGCAGCCAAAAATAAATAAATAAATAAATTTATATATTAAAAAAAGACCACTGTATTTCATGTAAATATCAACACACTGGGATTCAGGTCTACTATTTTATTATTTCTTTTACATTTTGCTTCTCTGTTTCCCCTTTCCTTTTTCTTTTTGGAGTACATGAATATCTTAAATATCCCATTTTAATTTATCTTGAATTTTCAAGCATACTTCTTTGTATAGTTTGTTTTTTGGTAGTTGTTCTAAGGATTACAGTAACTTTAAAATATATATATATATATTTATTTATTTATTTATTTGTTTTTGGCTGCATTGGGCCTTCGTTGCTGCGCGCGGGCTTTCTCTAGTTGCGGCAAGCCGGGGCTACTCTTTGTTGCGGTGCGTGGGCTTCTCATTGCAGTGGCTTCTCTTTGTTGTGGAGCACTGGCTCCAGGCACGTGGGCTTCCGTAGTTGTGGCACGCAGGCTCAGTAGCTGCGGTTTGCGGGCTCTAGAGCGCAGGCCTGGTAGTTGTGGCACACGGGCTTAGTTGCTCTGCGGCATGTGGGATCTTCCTGGACCAGGGCTCAAACCCATGTCCCCTGCATTGGCAGGCGGATTCTTTTTTTTTTTTTTTTTCGGTACGCGGGCCTCTCACTGTTGTGGTCTCTCCCGTTGCAGAGCACAGGCTCTGGACGCCCAGGCTCAGCGGCCATGGCTCACGGGCCCAGCCGCTCCGCGGCACGTGGGATCCTCCCAGACCGGGACACGAACCCGCATCCGCTGCATCGGCAGGCGGACTCTCAACCACGGCGCCACCAGGGAAGCCCAAGCAGGCAGATTCTTAATGACTGCTCCACCAGGGAAGCCCAGGAGTACAGTAACTTTTAACAGACTATTTCACTGATACTTCATCACTTCAAGTGGGTGCAGGAACCCCCCTCACTCCCATCGAGTCCCTTAGCCTACCTACCCCATTACGTTTAATTGTCACCACAAGGGAGACAGCCCTCTCTGTGTAACACTAAGCCACACTGAGAACACTATCAGACAGTGTTAAAATTTTCGCTGTTGACTGCCATTCATGTGCTAAAGAACTGAAGAAGCGGGGCTTCCCTGGTGGCGCAGTGGTTGGGAGTCCGCCTGCCGATGCAGGGGACATGGGTTCGCGCCCCGGTCCGGGAGGATCCCACGTGCTGCGGAGCAGCTGAGCCCGTGAGCCGTGGCCGCTGCGCCTGCGCGTCCGGAGCCTGTGCTCCGCAACGGGAGAGGCCACGGCAGTGAGAGGCCCGCGTACCGCAAAAAAAAAAAAACGGAAGAGGAGAAAAACGTCTATTATATTTACCCGGGTATTCACTATTTCTCTTTGTCTTCCTGGATTCCTGAGGTTCCAAGTTTCTCACTGATACCAGTAGCCTTTCATTTGAAGAATTTTCTGTAACTTTCTTTTTTTAGAGCAGGTCTGCCTAGTACGGTGTATTTCACTGATTAATTTTTATACGGTGAACCAACTTTTCATTCCGGGCATAAAGCCTGCTTGGTTAGAATGCATAATTCTGTTTGTATATTGCTACATTCAGCTTGCTAGTATTTTACTGAGCATTTCTGCAACTGTATTCATAAGGGATATTGGCCCGTAGTTTTCTGGTATGTCTTTGTCCAGTTTTGGTATCAGGGAGATTCTGACCTCATAGAAAGAGTTGGGAAATGTTCCCTCTTCTTTTATATTCTGTAAGTGTGTGGAGAGTTGGTGTTATGAGCTCTGATCTTTTGGAAACATAATGTTGGCTTCCTCACTCTGTGTTGGGGGGGGAGAACAGAGTTTTTGATTCTGTCTTTCCTCTTCTGAGTCAAAGAACTCAACAGTTTTGTCAAGAACTGTGAAGAGCCTTAGACTTTACAACACGAAACTCCTGGTCATAGAGGGAGGACAGGGTCGCTCGTAGCAACAGCAGCAGCCAGTGTGTCCGCATTTTAAAAGTACAGTTATTTGAGCCGCACATCCCACAGGGCAGCATGGAGAGTGTGAGGCCACGCCTGTACAATCAGTGGGCTGCCTTGTAGGAGGGGAGCCCTAAGCGTAGGAACCGGAAGCTTTTATAATGGCCCTTGCAGTGGAGGGAGACACTGTCTCTCTCTTCTAAGGTTGTCTGCTGTACGAACACGCTTGGAAGGGTCATCTGGAGCCAAGGCAGGCAGTGTCTCTGCTCCCAGATGCTCAGAGATGCATGAGAGCCACAGAGGATTACCTCCCGGCAGGCTCACCTGCTAATATCTTCCTTAATACTCCCCTCGTTGTTCCTCTCTTACATGTACTCTGTTTATGTATCTCAAATTTGCTTTTGTTTTATCAGTTATACACGCGCACGATTTAAAGAGCCAAACAGCTTAACAAGGTTCAGGCCTTAAAAATGGTTGTCTCCTACCCACCTCCCCATTTTCTGCCTTTCGACCTGGCTGATTCTTCTGGCACTGAACACTGTCATCTATAAATAACATATTTTATACTATTGCAACTCCTTTTTAAAAATTTTTCTTTTTTTTGAGGTACGCGGGCCTCTCACTTTTGTGGCCTCTCCCATCGCGGAGCACAGGCTCCGGACGCGCAGGCTCAGCGGCCATGGCTCACGGGCCCAGCCACTCCGTGGCACGTGGGATCCTCCCGGACCGGGGCACGAACCCGTGTCCCCTGCATCGGCAGGCGGACTCTCAACCACTGCGCCACCAGGGAAGCCCATTATTTTCTTTATTTTTATTATCATTATTTTTTTGGCCGTGTCGGGTCTTAGTTGCAGCACATGGGACCTTCACTGAGGCACGCGGAACTTTAGTTTGTGGCATGTGGGCTTCTCTGTAGTAGAGGCGCTTGAGCTCAGTAGTTGTGATACGCGGGCTTAGTTGCCCCGTGGCCCATAGGATCTTAGTTCCCTGACCAGGGATCGAACCCGCGTCCACTGGACCATGAGGGAAGTCCCTATTGCAACTTCTTGATTTCTCAGACAAAGCCATGCACTTCTGACTTCCACTGTAGAAAATGTGGTTTCAGCTTTTTCTTCCACATCCCCATGCGTCTGCCCCACTCCCCTGAACAGCTGAGGCTCCGTGTTTACCACTGACATGATTAGACTTGATGATTATCAATGCTGTTCACACGTGGCCGGGTGACACACTCTCCTTTCCTGCACAACTGCTTGTTTCCTCTCAAGTCAATTGTTTTCCTTTTGTTAGTTTTCATTGCTCTTCTCCAGGTGTCTAAATCTTGCAGAACATTAAGATTTGATCAGTTTTCTCTTCTGGAGGTCCCCTCCCCCAGAGCCTTTGACCAGCTGCCTTCTGAACTGGCTGTCCAGGCCACCGTACAAGCTGTCATCCCTGGATCTCCCCTCAACATCCTGCCCTCCACTGCGTTTAATCCCGTCTCCTGGGCCCCTGTCCACTAGTACTTGGCTGAGGTGTTCGTTTTTGGTGAAGCAAAACCTAACAGAAGGGAGCACAGGAGATAAATTTTGGGAACATTGCCATGTCTGAAAACGTGCTCCCACACTTAGAGGTTCAGCAGGTACAGAAGTGTAGGTAGAAGGTAACTTTCCTCTAGGGTTTTTGAAGGCATTAGCTTAATTTTCTTCTAGCTTCCAGTGTCATGTTTCCTAAGTGTGGTGCTATTCTGATTCCTGACACTTTTCTACAGGATGAGTCCTTTCGGTCTGGCCGCTGTCATGATCCTCATTTGCCCCAGGCATTCTGTGACATTGCAGGGATGGGCTTTACTTCGTGTCCATTTTCTTCCACGCTAATGAGGGTGAGGCGTTTCCTTTCAACTGGTAACTTTAGTTCTGGGAAATTTTCCTAATTTATTTCATGGGTGTTTTGTCCCTCCATTTTCTCTATTCTTTTTTTTTTTTTTTTTTTTTTTTTTTTTAACTGAAACTCCTATTCAACCACTGGGCCTCATGGAGTTACTTTCTCTTTCTCTCATTTTCTATCTAATGGCTTTTTGCTCTGCTTCCTGAGAAGTTTCTTCCACTCTACACTCCAAGTTTTCTATTGTATATATAATTTCTGCTATCATATTTTTAACCTCCAAGAATTCTTTTTACGTATCCTTTTCCTGTTGCGCTGACACAAGTTTTCTTTCGCCTCTCCGAAGACACTTCTCCTCCTGGCACAGCCTGTTTCCTCCAGGTGCTTTTCTTCTTTTATGTTTTGATCTCTGTCTTTTCTGTACATGCTTTCCTCAAAGGTCTGATGAGCCCCAGCTGTTTGCTTACCTTCAAGACAGGGATACCATGGAAGCCTTTTCTGTGAGGTTCTCTATGGGGTGATTTGGCTTTGCCTTATTTTGGGGCTGGTTGGATCCCCAGAGAAGAATCTTCCAGTCTCCTGCCTGGAGGTTATGGCTGCCCACGTGTGGGAGCCAGAAAAGGAAAAAAGCTGATGATCTCAAGATTCAGTATGTAGCTGTTCTCTTCAGCTCCCTGCTTTTAGTACCGATTGCCTGCCCCACCCCCATCCTTAGCTTTGGTCCTTGTTGGGGTGCAGGAGGGGCTTTATCTCAGCGTGGAGGGAAGGGCAGGAGCCTGGGGTCTTCCTGGCTTTCCGCCGTCCTCGTGGTTTCAGCGTCACCTTCGTTCCCTCTTCCAGACTTGCCCACCGCCGGGACTCCCTGCGGTTCTGTGGTTTGTGCCTCCTTTTCCTGTTGCCAGGGTGGCACTGCACTGTCTCATGTCTGGGCACTTACTCACTCACCTGCTTTCCTGCTTCCCAAATTGTGTCGCTGTTGCCTGCTCTCCTCTGCTCTTGGTCTGACTGTGTTCATTCCATTTACTGTCATTTTCGTGGGACGTGGGAGAAAACGGAGGTGTTCAACCTGCTCTTGTAGCCACTATCCAGTTACTATGTTTACTATGTGTTTTGGTGTCTATCTTTCCCATCAGCTGTTGAGCATCTCAAAATTGTAGCCCAAGTGTCTCGAAACAGTTTGTTTCAATACATTTTTATGGAATTAAGTAAACAGATTAAAAGAGTACGTTCTTGGGCTTCCCTGGTGGCGCAGTGGTTGGGAGTCCGCCTGGCGGTGCAGGGGACGCGGGTTCGTGCCCCGGTCCGGGAGGATCCCACGTGCCGCGGAGCGGCTGGGCCCGTGAGCCGTGGCCGCCGAGCCTGCGCGTCCGGAGCCTGCGCTCCGCAACGGGAGAGGCCACAGCAGTGAGAGGCCCGCGTACCGCAAAAAAAAAAAAAAAAAAGAGTACTTTCTTGACTGTGGTTTTTTGAGTAAATAAATGGGATGAGTAGGTTTGTGTCACACAAGGAGAGAAAATTCAGTGCCTGTTTTTAGGTCCGACGCTGAGATCTCTAGTTCGTATTGGGCACTCTATTATACAATTGTTCTGTTTTCCATAAAACCCCATTGACAACTCACTCAGCTAATCCCGGACAGTCTTCCATCTTAAAACCAAATAATTAAAAGGGACTTCGAGAGCTCTCATAGTAAATCCCTTTCCCTCTGGCTGGAAGCATTATTAGTCCATTACAATTCCAAGAAAAACATTGGCTCAGAGTGTGAGTTCACACATTCTTGAAAAACTGGGGATATCAGTTCTCTAACTCAATATTACACAAAGGAAGATAAGACAAGGAAACAGGACAAAAGAGAGTATCTTCTAGATCCTTAGACACTAATTACCCCCCACTGCCCTGGAGGTCCTGAGGCTGCCCTCTGTATTCGCTGCCCTTCTCGTCTGGTCAAGAGAAAGCCTGCAGCCAGGGGATGGAGAGCAGGGCCCTGGCGGGGCGGGAGCGGGGGTGGGGGGGGCGACTGGTCCAGCACCTTGGCTCTCTCCTGTCTCCTCCAAGGCCTCCTCACTCACGGGGCTCCAACAAGGGTCTTTACAAGATCTCCTTGCCCTGCCAGGTTTCTTGCTACTGTGACAGGTTACTACCTTTACACAAGCATGTGATGTGTCATATAAAATATATTAGAACCGTTAAAAAAAAACGTTGTGGAAAGTTCTCTGAAGAACAAATAGAGAAAGAAAAATGGAAGCTTCTTATCATGGGGACGTTCAAGAATACAAAAACCAATAAATAGGGAATTCCCTGTCAGTCCAGTGGTTAGGGCGCCACGCTTTTACTGCCAAGGGCCCGGGGTTTGATCCCTGGTCAGGGAACTAAGATTCCACAAGCCGAGTGGCGTGGAAAGAAAAAAAAAAAAAAATCTAGTAAATAAAGCCCCTGTAGCCATTATCCAGCTTTCACAATGATCAACATTTTACCAACGTAGTAAAATCGATTCTTGCCCCTCATCCCCATTCACTTTTTTTTTTTTTTTTTTTTTTTTTTTTTTGCTGGGAAATGTTTATTTGCCACTAAATCATCCAAGCATGCTACAATTACAAGAAAGGTACAGGTCGTTTTTTCCTTTCCATAATTAAATTTCCACAGCATCTCCCCAATCATGAGTATTACAAAAGAAAGTAAAAAAATCACATTTTACAGATCTTTACAGACTTGTCTGCAGCATTTAGCTCAAATCTCACCATCTTCAAAAAATAGTTCTCCTGCAAAATTCACCAGCTAAAAGTTCCATCCAAGTAGTGGGAAGATGGCCTTTGCTAGCCCATGGCAATTCTTTTCCCATTTTCCCTAGCCAGTTAGGGTTGAACAGCAGAGTGAGGCTTAGATTGCAGGGGTGGTGGGGGGAGGGACACAAGGGCTAATTTCCCCCAGTACAAGATGGCATCTGAAGCTTGATGGGAGAGCAGAACTGGAGAGACTTGAGGGAAGGGTCCAGGCCCTGTATTCAGTCAGAGTCACTGCTGGAAGAGGAGGAGGAGGAGGAATGCTTGCCATGTTTGTGGTGTTTCTGCTTCTTTTTATGAGCTTTTCTCATTTTCTTTTGCATCTTCTTGTCAATCACCATTCCTGGTCCTACCATGCCAGGAGCCAATGGATTCACAGGACACATGCCAGGGGCAGGTGGTGGGTATGGAGGTGGGTAGGGACCTGAGGGTTGGCATCCCGGATACCCGGGTTGTGGCACAGGATGACAGGGCCCACCAGGGGGAAAGGCTGGATTCCCCTGGGGTGCTCCTGGGGGAGTGGGAAAGGGGCCTGGAGGAAAGGTAGGGGTGGCAGGTGGTGGATGGGCAGGATTGCAACCTCCAGGGTACCCGACGTTAGGGGGGTGTGGATATGGCCCTGGCTGCCCGGCATTGGGATTCCACATGTTCAGGTATTTCCTCCAGCCCAGGAATGCAAAAAGAAGGAAACTGAGAAATCCAGGCGTCCCGTCACCTCTACCCCCATTCACTTTTTAAAAAATATTTGCTGGAGTAGATTAACACAAGTTCCAGACAGCGTATCATTTTCATCCATAAAAACTTCTACACAGTCTCTCATCATTCATAATGTTTTTCCTTTTTCTTCCTCTTTCATATAAAACTACAATGCCATTATTATTGTGACCTAACAAAATTAACCATTCCTTAATATCATCTAATACTCCAGTCCACACTCAAATTTCCCACGTTACCTGAAAAATATCTTTCTCCAGAAGATTTGCTTGAATCAGGAGCCAAATAAGGTCCTCTCATTGTGTTTTGTTCATATACCTCCTAAGTCTCTTTTAATTCCTAATGAAAACTTTATTCTTTAACTTACATATAATTATGTGCTTTAAAAATGAAGGGAGGGGGGCTTCCCTGGTGGCGCAGTGGTTGGGAGTCCGCCTGCCGATGCAGGGGACACGGGTTCGTGCCCCGGTCCGGGAAGATCCCACGTGCTGCGGAGCGGCTGGGCCCGTGAGCCATGGCCCGCTGAGCCTGCGCGTCCGGAGCCTGTGCTCCGCAACGGGAGAGGCCACAACAGTGAGAGGCCCGCGTACCGCAAAAAAAAAAAAAAAAAAGGAGGTGTATAGCAGCCTTGGTTTTGCTGCAGGGGCAGCTCTATTTTAATTGGGCATGCTTCCAAAATTGTAAGTACTCCTGGGGCTTGTTTTTCCTGGATATGTCCTGGCCTAGTACTTCTATTAGGAAGGTTAGAATTAAACTGTTAGTCATTTTTACTGTAACTGCATTCTGCCTTACTTACCGATGCAACTAATCAAACTTTGGAGACAGTTACTTACTAAATTTGTGCATATTTTAAAATCTCCCTGGACTTCCCTGGTGGTCCAGTGGGTAAGACTCCGTGCTCCCAGGGCAGGGAGCCCCGGTTCAATCCCTGGTTGGGGAACTAGATTCTGCACGCCACCACCAACAGCCTGCACGCCTCGACTAAAAGATCCCGTGTGCCACAACTAAGAGCTGGCACAGCCAACCAAAATAAACAAATAAATAAACAAATATTTTAACAAATAAAATAAAGAATAAAAGTCTCCCTGTTACTTTAAAAAACTATAAATCCATACTGTAGATTGCAGTGATGGTAGCAATTAGATCTGTGGAAGCCGAGTTTGGTAAGAAACACGTAGATTAGGTATTATCTTAGAAAGGCTTTCAAGTAATTTATTTCTCGTGTCAGTGGTGGGGAGTAAGAGAGTTTTTCGAGGGCAGGATTTCAGTAAAGATCAAGGAACGCAGAGCTAACAGCCCGCATTTCTGGTCATTCCCCTATTTCCATGTGTTCTTCATATTTTTATTTATTTAAAAAAAAATATTTATTTACTTATTTATTTTGGTCACCCCAGGTCTTAGATGTGGCAGGCGGGCTCCTTAGTTGCAGCATGTGGGCTCCTTAGTTGCAGCAAGCATGTGGAATCTACTTCCCCAACCAGGGATTGAACCCGGGTCCCCTGCACTGAGAGCGTGGAGTCTTATCACTGCCCCCAGGGAAGCCCCTCTTCATGTTTTTAAATCTCTCCTTTAGTCCTACAATCCGGCCTTAGCCTTCCCTCCCCCATTTCTCCTCTTGTCACGTTCAACTCATGTTTATTGTGTGTCTGCTGTGTGCCAGACACATTACAGACCAGATCTCACTTAATTCTTACGACAGCCCGTGGAGGGAGTAGCCCCACTTTGTAGACGTGAAAACCCCAGGTCAGAGGGTGGTGAGTCGCCCAAGGTCACTGCTTCTGCCAGTGCCCACCCTGCTCTTAGGATTGTTCGTTGGGTCAGTTAAGGGAGGTCAGAGTCGACATCAAAGGCGGTTACAAAACATTGAAGACTCGACCAGTACCTGCTCCGTGGAAGCCCCCGCAGATGTACAGCTTCCCGTCCACGGCTCCTGCATTGGTAGAATTGGTGCGAAGTGAGAGCAGGGGGCTGGGCATGGGGGGGCCCTCTCTCCAGAAGTCCCCGTCCGGGTTGTAGATCTCCACCGCGTCAAGGCACTTCCGAACCTGACCCTTGTCTCGACCTATGCAGCCGATTCCACCTGCAGAGGGTGACACAGAAAGGAGGTGACCAGAGCTGAGATGTCCCCGTGGGCAGTGCCCCCTTTCTGCCAGGTCTGTATCTCAGGCTCGCGGACCTTGGTGTGCTCCCCTTGCCTGGCGCTTCTGAGGTAGTTTGTGAGCAATGGTAACGTCTACTGTGGACTCCACAGCCAAGGCTAATCTCGTTTCATCCACAGTGTTCTACCTGTTTGTGCCCGCCCATGAGGCTGAGTCCACCACAGCCTTTATAACCTGCAACATCCAACACTGGCTCACACGATGACCCTCCCTTGAGAGGAAGAATGTCCCGTTTGAATGTGAGGGTGACCCGGTTCTGACATCTGCCTTCCTGTTTGTTATGATTCCAAAGAACCTGGCCAGAGAGGCAAACATCCCTTCCATCCTCATCGCTGCCAGCCTGTCTCTCCTTCTCTTCTTGTTTATTTTATTTTTGGCCGCTCCGCACGGCACGTGGGATCTTAGTTCCCCGACCAGGGGTCCAACCCGGGCCCCCTGCAGTGCAAGCGCAGAGTCCTAAGCACTGGACCACCAGGGAAGTCCTTCTCCCTCTTTTCTTAAGTGGCAGGAATTTTTCCCCATTACAGCAGGGCCACTGGTAAGTGTCAGGTTTGGGGGTCAGAGAGAAGCCCCAAACACAAATGCGTGATGCGTCTTCCATTTTTGAGTGACACAGTTCATTCAGTAGATGTTCCCTGATGACCTGTGACACGCAGGGCAGCATACTCGTGATGAGGAGCTGGGAGAGGTGAGTGAGGTATGTTTCCTGCTGTTAAGAAATTAATGGGGTGGGGACTTCCCTGGCGGTCCAGTGATTGTGACTTTGCCTTCCAGTGCGGGGGGTGCGGGTTCGATCCTTGTTTGGGGAGCTAGGATCCCACGTGCCTCACGGCCAAAAAAATCAAGGCATAAAACAGAATCAATATTGTAACAAATTCAATGAAGACTTTAAAAATGGTCCGCATAAAAAAAAAATCTTAAAAAAAAAGAAATTAATGGGGTGCAGAGGGCCATATACACAAATAAACAGATAGCGACCTCATGACAAGTACCTTAAAAGATACAAATTACACTCAGAAGTCCAGAGACTGCAACAAGTAGCAGACATATCGTTTACATACTTGTGACTTTAAGTACAACGCTCCGAGGGAAAGTAATGGCATGAGAATTTCCAATCCGCTGTAATAAGAAGCACAAGTTTGTAGGTGACCTTTTCTGTACCACGATGAAAGGTCTTAAACGTCAGGGCTGTATTTCCTGATTGGAAGTGTGTCTCCTGGGATGGAGGTGAATCCCCTGGAAGGAGAGACAGTCCTCTCATCGGTGACCTCGTGTGCCATGCAGACCCAGTCTGGTGACCTAGTCTACACGACCAATCAAAGTTGGGAGGGTACTGGCCTCAGGCTACCCGTGGAGGGTCCTGGAAGCGTCAGTGCAGTGGGGTGTGGGTGAGGGCTTGGCTCTGTTGTTTATAGCAATACCAAGACCAGAACCGAGACTGCTCTCATCACATGGCCTTTACCCCACGTGTCACTTAGAGATTAATCACATGACACCTTGTGGCATGTCCTCTTTTGTGTTATTTAATTCCTTTTCCCATCATCACCGTGGTTTCCTATCTTCCTTCAGTGCTGCCCCCCAGGACCTAGCACGGTGCCTGACCTGTGCGGGTCTGGAAGGAATGAACCAGAAAGTTAACTTTTCCTCAGCTTCCTCTGGCCTAGTGGATGTGTCACAGGCTCACTGAGGGCAAAGACCACTTTTCACCTGTCTTGGACCTCACAGTGCCTGTCACACGGTACTCAGTGAATCCGAGAAGATCGACGGGAACAGCTTATGTTCACCCTGGTTGGGACTCATGCAGACCCGAGAGGACTTCAGAGGGAACCTTTTTGCTCTCTTTGCCTCTGGAGCCTGGCCTGTTTCCTGTCTCAGTACGAAGCCAGGGATCAAGGCTATAAACTCAGGAAGCTCTTAGCTGCTTTCCCTCTTTTCCGCCTGGATAAATCATTTAGCCCGGTACCGAGCCAAGGCTAAGCGTCAGCGTTGCCACGGAGGGGACGCGCCGGCCTCAGTTAACGGCGCTCTCTGTTGTTCACAGGCCCTCTTCCAGTGTGGCACTGGGGCGCCTGGAGCCTTCCTAGTCCAACAAAAAGTGGAATTTCCTATCTGCGGGCCAGGATGGGCTTAAAGAAGAGGATTTATCTGTAGCGGTTGACGCTGGCCACCACCCATCAGGTAAGAACAAGATGATTTAGCTACCTGCTCCGTAAGAGAGATTATTCGGCTGGTTTATATTACGAGCAGTTTAGAAGACCAGTCAGTGGGGGCAAACAGGTGAAATGCAAGCCTCTCAGAGCCGGTCTGGGCACACCCGGCAGCCAGCAACCTGGGCGTAATCAGAAGCTCACACGAAAGCCCGTTAAGAAAGCTTCTTGCCCCGCATAAAGCATATAAAGAATGGGTATTATTCTCTTGGTTGTTGAAATAATTAGAGTGTTTGTCATTTTCGTTTCCCTTTTACTGAGTGTATTTAATTATAACGTTCAGCCCTTACGCTACAAAAGTAAACTTTTACATAGGTGCCCTTTCTGTTTGGTTGTCAGACAGTTAGTTCACAGGCTCCAGTCGGGTGACAGGCTTGCAGGCTCTGCGTTTGTTTCTGGCCGTCTGCCCCGAACACACTCTCTGTCTCACTTGGATGTAATTCTACCACCAAGTACACTCTCAGCACCACTCTATTACCAGCGACTTAATGAGCTTAAACTGAAAGTGAATGCTGATTAGATAATCAAATAAAAGCGCGGTCTTTATTAATAAGTCAGCACCAGCACTACAAGAGAACGCCTTTGATCCTGGGGTAGGATCAGCACATCTTTAGAATTTCAATGAGATACCTCATATCTTTAATTTATATGCCGTCAGAACCTCTGAGCCTGACTTTCCTTTATTCAAAAATAGGCAAATAGAAGTTATCTTTGCAAGACATACCCCAGTGGACCGCCAGTGCAAAATATATACTTTAGTTTTTTTTTTGGTGGGGTCGGGGGGTGTGGATTATAGAAGAAGATGCCTCTCTCTCCTCTTTTGTTTCTACCAAGATGAAGACCTGCTCTCTTTGTGTTTGGTGGTCGTAGAGTCTTTCCCTCTGCAGGGTGTGGGAGGAACCGTCTCCCCACACCAAGCCTGGCCGGGCGCTGGCAGAGGGCGGGGGCGGGGTCCTTCCCTGACATCCTCTAGGACTTGCTGTCCATGGGGCCTTGAACACAGCGGGGCTGCTTCCTGACACTCTTCTGCGTGCATTGCTGCCTTCAGGTGGCAGGCTGCGCCCCAAACGGGAGGGTGAGTCTGGAGCGGTTCTCACCGGCTCCCAGAGTTGCTTGCGTGGCTCAACAAGCTTTAATAATATATTCACTATTGCAGGCTCCCACGGGCCAGGGAAAAAGCATGTGGGCTTTTGGAAACAGGCCATGGTTCATATGCCCGTGTCACCACTTACAGCTGGACAACTTTGGCCAGTATAATTTCTCTAAGTCTCAATTTTCTCATCTGTAAGTTTCGGATAATAATTCCAATTTGATAAGTTGTTGCAGAGGTTAACTTAGAGGTAACCATGTCAAGGCGGAGGAGGGTGAGGAGGATGGACGTGTGCTGTCAACTGTTCCCGAGTCCTGTGATAGGAATTTCCTTTTAGTTCTTTCCACGCACTCCATGGGATGGTCATTCGGCCTCCTTCGTGCTCCAGGACGTTGTGTAAGTAAAGCAGGGCTCCCTGAAGCCGCTGGTCTTAGCTTTGCTCGCTCTCAGTTTCACTGTCCGCTGCATCTGTGGTTGACGGCTGTAGGGGCGAAGCTCTCTTAAGTGTTTACTTTGAGGTTGGATAGAGCCGATCAGAGGCTGAAGGGCTGAGAAATAAGCTGAGCCTTCAGGTGGGGAGAAAGTGTCGCTGCCATGATGGATCAGAGTAAGGCGCTGGTCAAACGTTCGAGAGGGGAAGGAGCTGTCAGGCGGCAGCATAGGAGACAGGCAAGGAGTTTGCAGCCTGTGGGCTTCCAGGAGTGAGGCGGCCCCTGTGCCTGGGTGGAGGGGCTGCTCTGGCTCACGTGTGGAAGACGGTCCCTTCACGCTAATATAATGCTCGCGACAATGTCCTTCTCACCCCGCTTGTCTGCTCTCTGGTTTTCTTCGTCACTCATTTCGGAGCTCCAGATTTGGAGCCTAAAGCCCTAGAAGACAAGACCTAGCTTCTTGTCCCTTCTTAGGGCTCTCGGGTATTTTCAGAAAGACAGCCCTTCAGGACAGGGTGGAAAGTAGGCTCATCTGCCTTTTACAAACTTGTGGGTCACGCCGCAGGCCTGTCTAAGCGTGTTGGGCTCACAGGACGCGGGTGGCGGCGCTCTCTCGTGTGCGCGGCCCCCTTTCACCCACTAACCCCTCCCTGTCCTTCGCCAGCCTTTTCTTGCTAAGAAAACATCCGTCTCCATTCTGTTTGCTCCTCAAAACAGACAACCAGGAAAATCAAATAAGAGAGCTGAAAGGGCAGACCAAGTTCCACTGGTTAGAGCCTGGATTTTCTTGATTTTGGAGGGAAACTCAAGTGCTTGAAATGTCTTATCATTTCCAAGAGGAAATGTAGATAGTTGACCAGAAAGTTCTGGCACTGAGCCTTGGGTGCCAGATCCGCTGCAATTACAGAATCGCTGTCCCATCTGTGGCCGATTCCGGATGACCCCTGGGCCTCCGTCCGGCCCAGCCCTGGGCCTCGGATTTCAGTGCTCCTTGCCCGTCAGCTCTTTCCAATCCTGGGCCCATCTTTTCCTTGTCTCTTCCCAATCCCGCTTCTCCAGCCTGTCCCGCGGGTCCAGAAGCTGAGCCCGCAGTGGGGGAGGGAGAGCCCGGGGTCGCGGTCGGGAGCCCGAGCTCACACTGATGTCACCCTGTCCCCACGCCTGCTCGTCACCCAGTCCTGCCGACAGGACCCCTCAGACATCGCAGGCCTGTCCCTCCCCCGTAGGCGTACAGGGCTTGGACGACCGGCCACCGCGCTGTCCAGTCCTCACCTTCCTTCCCCTCCGCTCGCCCCCCACCCCCTCTTCCCCGCACCCTGTGCTCCAGGCTCGCCCAGCTGCCTGCGGCTCCCCAAGCAGTGAGGCTATTCATGTCCACGCCTTCGCTTAGGCTGCCCTCTGCCTGCACGGGCCTCTGCTCCCCAACGTGACGAGCTCCTCTTTCAAGGCTCAGCTCAGCGGCCACCCCTAGGAAAGCCTTCGTTCTCTGCAAGCGGCCATTCCCTCCTTGAGCCTCTGCTGCCCTCTGGACAGAGATTAAGATTCCCATAAATAGGGCTTCCCTGGTGGCACAGTGGTTGAGAGTCCGCCTGCCGATGCAGGGGACACGGGTTCGTGCCCCGGTCCGGGAAGATCCCACGTGCCGCGGAGCAACTGAGCCCGTGAGCCATGGCCGCTGGGCCTGCGCGTCCGGAGCCTGTGCTCCGCAACGGGAGAGGCCGCGACAGTGAGAGGCCCGCGTACCGCAAAAAAAAAAAAAAAAAAAAAAGATTCCCATAAATAGTGCTGCTCTCACTGATCTCTATGTGCGTTTCACCGTCTGATTAGGCCGTAAGTCACCGGAGGGCAGCAGAACGTCTAATTCACGTCTGTGTGCCCCACGCTTTTCCCCCGGGGCAGACAGTCGAGAAAAAAATAACTGAGCGCGTGAATGGACCAGCTCCTCACCTGCATCCCGGGTACTTTATTTTTCTTCTGACACTCTTTTGTCAAAACAAAAAGTGATGACTAGCTTTCCAGAATGTGTCAAGCGCTGAGTGCAAACAGCTGAAAACTCACTTCCTGTCAGATGATAAATATTATCTTCTCAAGGATATAGGACTCTCAGCCCAGACATGGAGAGAAATTGCTGGCGTCTGTTGTTGGGCTCATTTCTCGCCCAGGTCTGCCTGCCTGAACCATCACTGACCTCCCTTAACTTGGGCTGGACATAACCTAGCAGGACACAGGCCAAGTTTGTACTAATACTTCTCTCAAGTGACCCTGCAAAGAACCATTAATCAAATATATTCCACACCTTGCAAATGTAGACACACAAGATGTAGAGTAAGAAGGCAAAGCATGCATCATTCTTTTCCCTGACTTTCTTCTAAAGGAGGCTTGACAGTATGTGCTGAATAACTACTAGAGAAAAAAGGTCTTGGGGCTTCCCTGGAGGTCCAGTGGTTAGGACTCTGGTGCTTTCACTACTGGGGCCCAGGTTTGATCCCTGGTCGGGGAACTAAGATCCCACAAGCTGCATGGCACGGCCAAAAAAAAAGATCTTAATAAGTCTCTAGTATATTTGTCTTTTGTATAAATAAAATGATTCACAGAAAGTGATAATTTGTGCTCGTTTGTATATTTACCCAAGAACAGGTAAAGTAAGGGAGTGTTTAAAAAAAATGATCACAAGTATAAATTAGGATAAAGTAGTTGAAGATAATACATTTTACTCAAAATGACAGGATTTTAAAATAATCGATACCTTCTTCTTAAAAGCATTAAAGTTTTTCGATTTCAAGTCTTCACGCTGTTCTAAAACATATATTACGTTATTCCCCGCCGTAGTGAATTGACGATTCCAGATTTAACATTTTCTTAAGGATTCAGAAGTAACAATACGATCTGTTTTCACAATATGCTGTGGACCTAGATGGTTCTGTACACTAGGCTACATGAAGACATACCTAAGATTTGCTTTGTTGAACAAAATTCTTGCTATCGGTGTGGCTTTTAGCAATTCACCTCTTTTCATAAAAGCAAAGCATAAAATGTGTAGTAGCACAAGACTTTGGCTGTGTTCCCTTAAGCTTTCCTGCAAACATAAACAAGTCAGAGGCCCAGACAACACCCTCCTAAGACATTTCCTCACCTGTTCTCAGTAACATTATCATCTCTGTCCATCAGGCTTTTCACGCTGTGGAAGCTTCCGAACATTCTCTCATTTCAGCATCAAAAACACTTTAAACTTCTAGTTAGTGGTTTTTGTTGTTGTTGTTGTTTGTTTTTTGTGGTACGCGGGCCTCTCACTGTCGTGGCCTCTCCCGTTGCAAAGCACAGGCTCCGGACGCACAGGCTCAGTGGCCATGGCTCACGGGCCCAGCCGCTCCGCGGCACGTGGGATCTTCCTGGACCGGGGCTCGAACCCGCGTCCCCTGCATCGGCAGGCGGACTCTCAACCACTGCGCCACCAGGGAAGCCCTTTAGTTAGTTTTAAGCAATCTGTAAGCATACTTTGGCTATCCACTTCATATCCGTACTACGTGTTAGAGAATAACAAGTTTAAGGTGTTGTTTTTTTTTCCATAAGACACAGTCTACTGAGAAATCAAAGACAAATATGAAACCATTTTAATACAGCATTGTAATTATACACATTGATCGAATAGAGTGCAATTTCTCACTAACTGTCACAATGAAATGTGGAACTGTCCACTCTCTGTGAATTTGTAGGATGTCAATGGTGAAAATGACTAAAGCTAAGTTGCGATTTGAGAGCCATAGGCAAACTTTGGCCTCTGACAGTATTTATTTCTGGGTTCCCCACTGAGGGTGCCAGATAATCAAGGTGAAAATCCTTCATAGGATTAACTGCAAATACATTTCATGGACACTGACAGCAAAAACATGGTGACTCATTCAGTGTAGTTCAAATCCAAGTCTTTTCTCAGAATAAAGCAGACGCTGGCATTCTCTGGAGAACTCCTGTGGCCGTTGAGAAAGTACATCTCTTTCCTTGTTCGATCTGAGCTTGAGAAGTGTGTCTCTAAGGCCAGACACTCTTGGAATGACTTCAGAACGTACCCAACAGCCTGCTCTGATGACCTGTGAGTACAGGATGCTCTGACCAATGGCCTGGCCTAGCTTCCTGGAACACACGAGCTGTCCAAGCGAAGACACCTTGCCTCATTCATCTCTGGGTCTCTCCTAAAAGCCAGCTCAGGGCCCGATTATGTACCATAGGCTTAGTCAATACTTTGAGCATATAAAACCTCCATTAACATGATGTCACCTCTTCCTTTCCTTACAGTATCAGTGTTTCTCAACGTGCGGTCCTGTGGGCCTGCCCACCAGAATCGCCTGACACTTCCCACAGCTCAGTTCCCCGGGTCCCACTTCAGATCCACTGGCCCAGAATTGGCCAGGGCTGAGGGCCAGGAATCTGCCATTTTAATGAACAGCCTGCGTAATCTGAGGCAAACTTATATTTATTAAAAAACTGTTTGGAATTTTATGTATTTATTTTTTAATACTTATTTATTTATTTATTTGGTTGCACAGGGTCTTAGTTGCGGCCGGCGGGCTCCTTAGTTGTGGCATGCGAACTCTTGGTTGCAGCATGTGGGATCTAGTTCCCTGACCAGGGATCCAACCTGGGCCCCCTGCATTGGGAGCATGGAATCTTCACCACTGCGCCACCAGGGAAGTCTCCAGAATTTTATCAAAAGAAAGAAAAAGGCAAAACCTTAATCACGATGAAACTCGGTCCTTGTATCTCACAACGTAATTCACCTCTAGACTGATCTCTGACACGCATTTACTGCAGGACCTGGAACGCTCTGTGTAACCCCCCTCGTGGTGCGCGGGGGCAGAGCGCTGTCCGCTGGAGAAAACAACACCTGTAGCCGCATGGGGAGACCTGCTATTACCTGGCTCCTCGGACGGGGAAGTGAAAAGTCCCTGCTTCAAAAAATTCTTGGGCTTCCCTGGTGGCGCAGTGGTTGAGAGTCCGCCTGCCGATGCAGGGGACACGGGTTCGTGCCCCGGTCTGGGAGGATCCCACGTGCTGCGGAGCAGCTAAGGCCCGTGAGCCGTGGCCGCTGAGCCTGCGCGTCCGGAGCCTGTGCTCCGCAATGGGAGAGGCCGCAACAGTGAGAGGCTCGCGTACCGCACAAAAAAAAAAAAAAATTCTTCACAAGGCCTGTAACTCTGATGATTTTTGAGGCTTTTGCCCTGGTGGAAGAGCAGGATAGAAAGGTCAATTCAGTCAGCTGACATCTGTAAGCATCCGTCGTGTGGAGCAGGCCCGGCGGCTGTCAGAAGAGACACAGACGAGAGTGAGGCAGGGTGTCCGGCCCTCGATGGTCCCAGGAACGTGGGGGGGGGCCATGGGCAGAGGCAGAGCAGCCCTGCCAAGATCAGTGCCAGTAATTCACACAAACCACCTCGAGGAGGTGGCCTTTCTGCCAGACCCTGAAGGATGCGGTGTCCAGAGGCAGAGCCTTAAAAGCAGAGGGAAGAGCGTAAAGAAAGTGCAGAAGGGAGGCTTGTTCAGGAATGACGCTCAGAGCTCGAGCCTGGGGCTGGGAGGGATGTGGCTGCAGAGGGCGGCTGCGGCCAGCCCGAGAAAGGTCTAAATGTTTCCACAAATAGATTCCCGTGCTCACTTTCTATATTTGACTTCGCCTGACCTGTCAAACTAAAGCAACTTGTGAATACAATTTGACTTTTTGAAAACACTTGATGGGGGGCTTCCCTGGTGGCGCAGTGGTTAAGAATCCGCCTGCCGATGCAGGGGACACGGGTTCGAGCCCTGGTCCAGGAGGATCGCGCATGCCACGGAGCAGCTAAGGCCGTGCGCCACAACTACTGAGCCAGTGAGCCACAACTACTGAAGCCCGCGTGCCTGGACCTCCTGCTCCGCAACGAGAGAAGCCACCGCAGTGAGAAGCCTACGCACCGCAACGAAGAGTAGCCCCTGCTCTCCACAACTAGAGAAAGCCCGTGCGCAGAAACAGACCCAATGCAGCCAAAAATAAACATTTATTTTTTAAAAAATAAAATTTAAAAAAAAGAAAAAGTTTTTTTAAAAAAAACCATACTTGATGGAAACCCAAAGTATATTTATGAATATACATTGTCATTTCAGAAGCAAGCATAATATATTAAAACGTGTAACTAATACTATGAGAGCTAAAGTTTCTCTCACAAAAACATTTTTCAAAGAGAGAACCCCTGGTACCATATTCAAATTGGTATTTTTATAACAGAGCATCAACAAGAGCTCACAATTGGGTTTAATGAGGTGGAGCCCAGAAGGTTCTATGTTTCTCAAAACTTCACTAATAAGAGTCTGCATCTAATTCGTTTCCTACTTGATTCTTCATAAAAGTAGGATTGAAAGCCTTTAATACGAGGAGTTAACGTTTTCTCATAGCAATAGGATGTATTAACCTAAAAATTTTTGGACTATCTTTTTAAAGAACTTTTTTTAGAAGATTAAGATATATTTTAGATTAAAGTAGTTTGTCTCATAATGAGCTCCCATGGTACAAATGACAAAAGATCTTTCTTAAAGTACAAAGCATCTTAAAATGCATGACCTTGAGCGGCACCTTGACCCTTCTCCTCGGTCTCCTCCCAGAGGATTTCAAAGGGTTCCGTCATCAAGACACGGCCCCACTCTTCCTGCTCTTCCTGAGCAAGGGCCACCCGAGAAAGCTCTCAGAAAAAAGTCAAGATGGAAATCAGCCCATTTTCAATACCTGGGTTTTTAGTAAGGGCCTCATATATTCCTAAGGCTCATATAGACTCTTTAAATTATTTTAAGCTTTCCAGTAAGTTAGCCACCAGAAGAGCCAATCGCAGCGCGGGGAAGCTGGGAAAGTGCCCACGTAACTGCGTGAGCAATAGAACCACTTTAAGCAAACGATCGAGGCATTTCTTTTTCTGCGTTTTTAAGAAGGAAATATATAGTTTTCCAGGAAAAACCATCCAATAGCTGACTAATACACCCCTTGCTAGTTTGCCATAATTCCAGAAATCATTTTCATCTAAATTCAAATTACCCATCGTAGCTGTGATGACGTGGTTTTCAAAAACTAGCATTTCCACAATGAAAATTCAGCGCAGATTTTACCTGAGGCCAACATTCTTAAATCTTTACAACTCAAGTTAAATTCGGCTCAGCATGAGCCAGGGTGTCCAACAGTCTGACGGGTTCACCTTTAGTTCCCATGGAAGAAGGCATCCTAGACAATATTGTAAGAGTCCCTCCCCACGCAGAAGTGCAAGCTGTGTGAATGTGCACTGGGTCATTGTGCGTGTTTGCGAGGAGAGGAAGCGAAGAGAGTAGAAAGAGACGGTCCGTAGACTCCAAACGCATGAGGACAGCGTGACCCCAACACAAGGACGGCCCCTCAGTAGGCCGCACGGCCAGCACAGCGACCTGTTGAGGGTGGAGCTGGAATACCGCGGGCTACTAAAGGAAGATTTTGAGCGTGATTAGGGCACGAGAGTGTAAAAGGACCCCTTGCCACTTATTTCAGTAATAATAATCACTGTCATTATCATTTTTTTTTTTTTTTTTTTTTTTTTTTTTTTTTGCGGTATGCGGGCCTCTCACTGTTGCGGCCTCTCCCGTTGCGGAGCACAGGCTCCGGACGCGCAGGCCTAGCGGCCATGGCTCACGGGCTTAGTTGCTCCGCGGCATGTGGGATCTTCCCGGACCAGGGCACGAACCCGTGTCTCCTGCATCGGCAGGCGGATTCTCAACCACTGCGCCACCAGGGAAGCCCATGTCATTATCATTTTTTGAGCACTTAAATGCCTGGCACAGTATGCATCTCTCTCAAGTGTCACAACTGTGTTATCAGCACCCTCATTTTATGAATGAAGAAAACAGGCTCAGCGCTCGCTTCGGCAGCACATACCCTAAAATTGGAACGATACGGAGAAGATTAGCATTGCCCCTGGCAAGGATGACAGCAAATTTGTGAGGCGTTCCATATTTTTATAGCTGATTCACATTGTTACAAAGCAGAAACTAACACACCACTGTAAAGCAGTTATACTCCAATAAAGATGTTAAATGAAAAGAAAAGAAATGATAGTCTAATCAGCCAAACACCTTTGGAAAAAAAAAAAAAAAAACAGACTCAGAGAAGTGACCCAACTTGCTTAAAATCATGGGGTGATAGTAAGTTGCACGGATAGGATTTGTCTTCAGGAGGACCTTTACTTTATTTCAAGCAAAGAAGACACCTGGGAAATCTTTGTATAGATGGGATTAACTCAGGAGGTTTGTTTTTTGGCTGCATTGGGTCTTCATTGCTGTGCGGGCTTTCACTAGTTGAGGTGAGCAGGGGCAACTCTTTGTTGCGGTGCGCGGGCTTCTCATCGCGGTGGCTTCTGTTTGTTGTGGAGCATGGGCTCTAGGCACGTGGGCTTCAGTAGTTGTGGCACATGGGCTCAGTAGTTGTGGCATGCAGGCTCAGTAGTTGTGGCGCACGGGCTTAGTTGCTCACAGCGTGTGGGATCTTCCTGGACCAGGGCTCGAACCTGTGTCCCCTGCATTGGCAGGCAGATTCTTTTTTTTTTTTTTTTTTGCGGTAAGGGGGCCTCTCACTGTTGCGGCCTCTCCCGTTGCGGAGCATAGGCTCCGGACGCGCAGGCTCAGCGGCCACGGCTCACGGGCCCAGCCGCTCCGCGGCACGTGGGATCTTCCCGGACCGGGGCACGAACCCGCGTCCCCTGCATCGGCAGGCGGATTCTCAACCACTGTGCCACCAGGGAAGCCCAGCAGGCGGATTCTTAATCACTGTGCCACCAGGGAAGTCCCCAGAAGATTTATCAAAATATAATAAGGTAAAGGCAAGGGCCATTTATTAACTGAGCTAGATTACACCTCATGCCTATATCTACCCCCCTAGTAGTTAGATTCGAGGGCTTTCAGGCCCCTGGGACTCAGGTGCTCCTGTTACAGTCACCCCTCATTTACCAGAAGCCACTGCACGCCAGTGCTGAGAACATGGGTGCAAAAAGCCTGAACAAAGCCAATAGCAGTGCTGTGACAGAGATCTTGAATTTTATTCTGTAAAAACTGGAGTCACTGTTAAAGATCCGTGGCCTTCTGGCCTAATTGTATGTCCAGTCTGTATGCCCGCACAACTGTCTGCACGTGCAAATCTGTAGGTACAGTTTGCACAGTCTTGCACGGACAGTACGATGACAGCAGTGAGAAGTGAAGAGGCCGTAACTGAGGAAAGGAAGAGCCATCAAAATGCAGCAGTCGGGGGCCTTCCAGCTGAGGGCACAAGCAGTCCTACGTAATCAACAGCCAGGGTGTGGCACTCACGTTCATTGGAGCATGATTTCTGATGTTGGTAATGAATGAGTTATTTTTAAAAGTTATTTTAACTTTGAAACGGGACAGAGTTGGGTTTGCGTCCTCGCTTCATCACACTATTTGTGTGATAAAAATAAACAAAGGCCTTCCTTTGTAGGCTATTGTGAGAACTGAGACCGTACGTGGGCAGCACGTACCATTTAGTAGTTCTTCAACAATTACTACTTTCCTCCAAAGCCATTTCTCGTGAGGCAGAGGAGAGTGTGATAACTTAAAATATTTTTTGCTAGTTAAAAATGTTACCAAAATTTGACACTTAAAGGTGTTGGCATCAATTACTTGGAAAATGTAACTGTGCAGACTTTCTTAATTTCTAATGCCAGGGGAACAGTTGCTGCCCTACTCAGAACACAGACTGTCAGGGTGGATTATGTGCTCACTGAAAGGTATGTTTTACCCCTTAAGTAAAATGATAAACTTTTGTAGACAGGGGCCTCGTCTATGGAGTCATCTGAGTAGTGCTGAATAAGTAAGAGAACAGACAGATTCAAAATGTAAACACCCATAAAGGTGAAACAACAGGAGACTTTAAAAAAACAGACTTTAGGAAACTTTCTAACAGTTTTCTTGGGTACACTCAGTAGCTAAGGTAGAGCAAACCTTGTCCTCTCCTTTTGTAAATGGACTGAAACCTGAAAAAGGAGTCTCAGAAAAAATAAGTCGGAATGGAAAATTGCCGATTTAGATCTAACGTGGGATGCACATTTTCAAAGAGTTTTAGAAAGTAGACGGAACTGGACACACACCCATTAAAGTGATCTTACACTGAGGTTCTCCATATAACCTCCAGAAGCATTTGGTCCACGGAAAATCCTTGAGCTAAAGAGAGCACTGCCCAAAGCAGACACTTCTGCCTGAGACCATCAGAACAAGATTCTGCTGAAACCACTGTCACAGTTTTTTGTGTGTATTTTTATTCTTTATGTCTCTGATGATATTTTTCTCTCTACTGTCTTACTGAGGGGTGATGCCCGTCGTAACTCTATTACTTGGCTCTCCCAAGCTGTTGCTTGTGCAGCTAATTGGGAATATGATATAGAGATAGGCTACATGAATGTTACCAATAATGATAGATACAATACGAAAATGAAAAAAGATGTCCTTGCACTGACACAAAGGGATAACCGTTTTCTTGGGATGTAATAGTGACAGTTTACCGCGAGCCCTAAAGACAGTCTACCTATGGCTCCAGTGAGGCTGATCACATCTCTGATGCAGCCCCTGCTTCTCTCTTCCCACGTGTGAGCCAGGCTCCGGGTACCAGTCCGGGACCGGGACCAGTTGTCCTATCAGCCTATTAGTTAGACAGTGTGTCTCAGTGTCCGTGTCCCAATACCCTCAGAGGTTTACGTCCTCTAACAGCGCCTGAAAGGACAGGACGAGCACTGGTGCAGTAGAATCCCGAGGCTAACCATCCCGTGCATGGCTGCTCTTCAACTCAGGGGGTCCTCAACAATTTGCCCCCCACTTTGGCTGATGTAGAAAATAGCAAACCAGCTGGTTAAAAACCCTTTGCTCAGATAGTTATGGAAATCAGCAAAGCCTTGGATTTTTCGGTTGCTGACCAAGGGGAGTCTGTGCCATTGCTGACACTTCATTTTGTACCTGGATCAACGCCACAGATGAGGTACAACAATTTCTATCCATGCAAAAAGAAAAGTGGATTATCAGAGAAGACTATCAAGGAAGACTCAGGCAGTTGTTGGGGTGTGTTTTCATGGTCGGACCTGGAAAAATCCAGATGCTGCCTTTACAGTGTCCTCCACCTCCTCTGTGTAATCATCTGTTACGCTTGTATGTTGCACAGCTTGATTTGTTTATCCAGAGTCTGAAATCTGTACTGTAGAGCCACTGTCCTAACAAGTGTTCCAACAAATGACTTAGAGACAAAGACAGAATGGACTTAATGCGGACGGACCCGCGAACTGAAAATCACACCCACAGATGAATTCTTGTCTTCGAGGAGAATCAAGCACAGTGGAGGACCTCTGGATCACTCTCATGGTGTCTCCTTTCGCTTTGGCTGATAGAAGACCAAAGGGGAGAGTGAGAATATATAGAAGGTCTGCACCCCTAAGAAAAAACTATTTTTCCTACAGGCGTTGTAACCAGCCAGCCTCAGAGCTGGTTTTCAACCGGATTCATCGGCCGGTGGCAGCCTGCTTCGGTGAACTTGCCCCGGGAGCAGCCGCCCAGGTGGAGCCTTGCCCCGAAAGGCAGCCGGTCGGAAGCTGACTCCTCTCTGACGCCCCTGCCTCTGCAGCAGACACAAACCACACGTCTAAGGTCGACGACACCCCACTCCCCCCTTTGTGACAACACGAATCCAGAACAACCTCCCGCCCACAGTCTTATGATTAGCCGTCTGCTTTGCCCAGTGAGAAGGTCTCTGACCAGCTGACCCCCCTGCACGTGGGTGAGCAATAACGTCAGCGCTTTGGATTTCAGATACCGAGCAGTGGTCTTACCCTTCAACAGCAACCGGTAGTCGGCGTTTAGTTGCGAAACAGACCAAATTAATACTCACTGCGGAAGTGAGATACTAGAGCATTAAAGTAACTCCACGTAATCTTTCTCTACCACATTCGGACTCATCCTGTTCCTGGTGCCAAGTGTATCATTCTCCTTTTTCTTCATTTGACTAATTCCCACCTGTGGCGTGAGTTAGTTTCCATCCTCGTAGGCGTTACCATATGTCCACATAGGTGTGCACTTAGCCCTGTGTATGCACGGTTATCTGTCGGTACCTTGTCCTAGGCCATCACTCCTTCTGGGCTCAGCGTGTGTCTCCCATCCCTGGGTCCTCAACACTCAGCCCAGGGTCTGACACATCTTATGCCCCAACATGTATTCGTTGAATCAAACTGCAGTATGATAAGAAAACATAGTATCAAGGGCTTCCCCGGTGGTGCAATGGTTGAGAGTCTGCCTGCCGATGCAGGGGACGCGGGTTCGTGCCCCGGTCCGGGAGGATCCCACGTGCCGCGGAGCGGCTGGGCCCGTGAGCCGTGGCCGCTGAGCCTGCGCGTCCGGAGCCTGTGCTCCGCGACGGGAGAGGCCACAGCAGTGAGAGGCCCGCGTACCGCAAAAAAAAAAAAAGAAAAAAAAAGAAAAAGGAAACACAGTATCTCTCTGATGGAAAGTATTAGTCTATCTGACACCCATGTTACTCAATTGAATTTTACGTGTTATTTAAAAAGACTTACTTTCCACTGAATTTTTTCTCCCTTCAATTCTGAGAAGACCTCTCCTCGTTTGCACTCAGCTCCTAATAACTGTTTTCACTCATGAGTCTCTCGATGCTTCTTCTCCCCTCGAGCCCAGGGCTCTTGCTACCTCCTTCTTCCTACTTCCTTCAATGTATAATTTTGAATTTCTACACCATATTTTCTCTCCTCAATATGTGTGTTTCCCCCACCCCTTTACATCTTTCTTACCTTAACAGCATGCTATGTAATTTTAATTTTTTTAAATTTTATTTCATTGTGGTAAAAAACCTTAACATGAGATTTACCGTCTTAATGAAATTTTAAGTGCACGATACAGTACTGTTCCTTTTTTTTTTTTTTTGCTGTGGTGTGAGGTAATGGGCTGAACACATTTGATGGAAAGTTCATCTTTCCCCACTGAAATTGCCCTGACACCTTTGTCAAAAATCAACTGAGTAAAAATGTAAAAATGTATTACTGAACTCTTATTTCTGTTCCATTGACATATATGTCTGCCGTTGGTTTTATACACTATAGCTCGATTACTGTAACTCTATGTTTTAAAAATGGGTTAAATAAGTCCTCAAACTTCCTTCTTTTTCA
Organism: Kogia breviceps; assembly: GCF_026419965.1. Taxonomy (NCBI): domain Eukaryota; kingdom Metazoa; phylum Chordata; class Mammalia; order Artiodactyla; family Physeteridae; genus Kogia; species Kogia breviceps. The sequence continues at coordinate 1,591,144 of NC_081319.1, read as the reverse complement.
CAATTGTTTTGGCTATTCCAGGTTCTTTGCATTTATACATAATTTTAAGACCAGCTTGTCAACTTTAAAAAACAATGAATCTATAGATCAATTGGGGGAATATTGCTATCTTAACAACACTGAGTCTTCAAATCCATACACAAGGAATATGTCTCTATATATTTAGCTCTTTTTAATTTATTTTTATTTTTTTCAAACAAATGCAGAAGGAACCACTTTTAAAAATTGATTACTTTGTTTATGTATTTGGCTTCATTGCATCTTAGTTCTGGCACACGGGACCTTGTTGCAGCATGCGGGCTTCTCTGGTTGAGGTGCGTGGGCACCACAGCACACAGGCTCAGTAGTTGCGGCGTGTGCAGGCTTAGTTGCCCCGTGGCGTATGGGATCTTAGTTCCCCAAACAGGGATAGAAACCACATCCTTTGCATTGGATTCTTAACCATTGGATTCTTTTTTTTTTTTTTGCGGTACGCGGGCCTCTCACTGTTGTGGGCTCTCCCATTGCGGAGCACAGGCTCCGGATGCGCAGGCTCAGCGGCCATGGCTCACGGGCTTAGTTGCTCCGCGGCATGTGGGATCTTCCCGGACCGGGGCACAAACCCGTGTCCCCTGCATCGGCAGGCGGGCTCTCAGCCACTGCGCCACCAGGGAAGCCCTGGATTCTTGACTACTAGACCACCAGGGAAGTCCCCTATGTAGCTCTTTTTAACTCTCTTGGGAGTGTTTTATAGTTTTCTGTGTATGATTCTCACACTTTTTGGGTTGAATTCATTCATACATATCTTATTTATTTCGATGTTATTGGGAAGTATTGTTTTTCCAGTTTCATTTTTGGAATGTTCATTGCTAGCACATATGAATACAAATAAATTTTTAAAAATATTTATTTATTTATTTGGTTGCAGCAGGTCTTAGTTGTGGCTCGTGGGCTCCTTAGTTGTAGCTTGCCTCCTCCTTAGTTGTGGCATGTGGGCTCCTTAGTTGCTGCACATGCGCTCCTCAGTTGTGGCATGTGAACTCTTAGTTGTGGCATGCATGTGGGATGTGCTTCCCTGGCCAGGGATCAAACCCGGGACCCCTACATTGGGAATATGGAATCTTAAGCACTGTGCCACCAGGGAAATCCCACAATTAATTTTGTACACTGATTTTGTATCCTGTGACTTTGGCTAAAATTAATGATTAGTTCTAGTATTCTTTCTTTTTTGCTTTCTTTCTTTCACTTCCTTCCTTTCTCTCCCTCTCCCTCTTTCTCTCTTTCTTTTCTTGTAGCTTTCTTAGAATTTCTACATGTAGGATTATATGATCTGTGAATAAAGACTATTAAACTCTTCTTTTCCAATCTGTATGGCTTAATTTCTTTTTACTGCCTTATTGCACTGGCTAAAACCTCTGTTTCAATGTAAATATAAGTAGCAAGAACAGGCAATTGTCAGTTGTTCCCGATCTTAGAGATAAGAACTGTCTTTCACCACTATGTACCATAGCTGTAGTCTTTTCATAATACCTTTTAATAAGTTGAGGAAATTCCCTTCTAGTCCTAATTTGTTGAGAATTTTTATTATGATGGGGGGTTGGATTTTGTTAAATGCTTTTTCTTTTTTAAAATTTTTATTTTATATTGGAGTACAGTTGATTAACAATGCTGTGTTAGTTTCAGGTGTACAGCAGAGTGATTCAGTTATACATGTACGGTATCTATTCTTTTTCAAATTCTTTTTCCATTTAGGTTGTTACATAATGTTGAGCAGAGTTCCCTGTGCTATACAGTAGGTCCTTCTTGGTTATCCATTTTAAATATAGCAGGGTGTACACGTCAATCCCAAACTCCCTAACTATCCCTCCCCCTCCCCCTTCCCCCCGGTAACCGTGAGTTTGTTCTCTAAGTCTGTGATGTTTCTGTTTTGTAAATAATTTCAAGTCAAATGCTTTTTCTACATCTATTAGATGATCATTTGGTTTTTGTTCTATATTAATATGCCTTACTATATTAATTGAGGTTTTAATATTAAAGCCACCTTGTATTCCTGCACTCCTGGGATAAATTCCACTTGGTCATGGTATTATATATAATAATATTATATGTTGCTGGATTCAGTTCTTTCATTTTTTATTAAGAATTTTTGATGACATAATCATTTTTTATGTTGTTAGACTCGGTTGCTAATTGTTTGTTTTTTAAAAAATTAACTAATTAATTTATTTTTGGCTGCGTTGGGTCTTTGTTGCTGTGCACAGGCTTTCTCTAGTTGTGGCAAGAGGGGGCTACTCTTCGTTGTGGTGCACGGTCTTCTCATTGCGGTGGCTTCTCTTGTTGCAGAGCACAGGCTCTGGAGCGCAGGTTCAGTAGTTGTGGCACACAGGCGTAGTTGCTCCGCAGGATGTGGGATCCTCCCGGACCAGGGATCGAACCCGTGTGCTCTGCATTGGCAGGCGGTTTCTTAACCACTGTGCAACCAAGGAAGCCCTCTACTGCCTTCTTGGCTCCACTATTGCTGATAAGTCACCGGCTGAGCGTATTGTTGTTCCCTTCTATGTGACGTCATTCTTTTCTTGCTGCTTTTAAGAATTTTCTGGGGACTTCCCTGGTTGCACAATGGTTAAGAATCTGCCTGCCAATGCAGGGCACACGGGTTTGATCCCTGCTCCAAGAAGATCCCACATGCCGTGCAGCAACTGAGCCCGTGCACCACAACTACTGAGCCTGCGAGTCACAACTACTGAAGCCTGTGCGCCTAGAGTCCATGCTCCACAACAAGAGAAGCCACCACAATGAGAAGCCTGCACACCACAACAAAGAGTAGCCCCCATTCGCCACAACTAGAGAAGGCCTGTGCGCAGTAACAAAGACCCAATGCAGACAAACATAAATTCATTAATTAATTTTTAAAAAAAGGATTTTCTGTCTTTCAGTAGTTTGTCTATGATGTGTTATGGTGAGGATCTCTGTGAAGTTATCTTACTTGGGATTTGATGAGCTTCTTGGAACTGTAGATTAATGTTTTTCCATCAAGTTTGAGAAATTATTTTTTTTCTTTTTTTTTTTTTTGCGGTACGCGGGCCTCTCACTGTTGTGGCCTCTCCCGTTGCGGAGCACAGGCTCCGGACGCGCAGGCTCAGCGGCCACGGCTCACGGGCCCAGCCGCTCCGCGGCACGTGGGATCCTCCCGGACCGGGGCACAAACCCGCGTCCCCTGCACCGGCAGGCGGACTCTCAACCACTGCGCCACCAGGGAAGCCCAAGAAGTTTTTTTATTTTTTATTTATTTATTTATTTTTTTTTTTTTGCGGTACGCGGGCCTCTCACTGTTGTGGCCTCTCCCGTTGCGGAGCACAGGCTCCGGACGCACAGGCTCAGCGGCCATGGCTCACGGGCTTAGTTGCTCCGCGGCATGTGGGATCTTCCCGGACCAGGGCACGAACCCGTGTCTCCTGCATCGGCAGGCGGATTCTCAACCACTGCGCCACCAGGGAAGCCCCCAAGAAGTTTTTGACAAATATTCATTTGAAAAGAGATTTCCTGCCCCTTTCCGTCTCTGCTTTCAGGTTCCCCATTATACCTATATTGGTAGGTTTCATGTTATTTCATATTCTCTGAGGCTCTGCTAATTTTTCTTCAATTTTTTTCGCCTCTCTTCTTCAGATTATATAATTTCTGTTGATCTATTTCAAGCTCACAGATCCTTTCTTCAGTCTTCTCAAGTCTGCTCTTATTCTAGGATTTCCCTAAAAGATCTCTGTTACATTTCTGGCTAGTTTTCTTATCTGCTGCTGTCCCAGCCAGGACTAAAAGCTCAAGCTTAGGAGAGCTGCAGGCTTTCTCCATTTGCCACTCTGCGTGTGGCTTTTCCCCCCTCCGCTCCCAAACATACCAGCCCCCATGGGCAGGCAAAGCTGCTAGAATTCACAGCTGGCCCCACTCCAGTAGAGCTACCAGGCAGAATGCTCCGGGCTGCAAGTCCGGGCAGTCTCAGGCCAGGATGTCACAGGCAGCCTGAAGACTGACTTCAAGTTCAGCAGTTTCCAGAAATTAAGCTCTTCTCAAATTGATGTTTATCTTTGGTTGATTTCCAGAGCTCTGAAATTGCTGTTTTTGACAAATTTATCTGTCTTTATAGCTGCTTTTTGGGGAGGGGATGTCTCCCTTTTCACTTCTCCATAGCTAGAAGTCTCCTGCTTTCACTTAGATTCTGGCCCACTGAATGTTTACTGCCATAACAGTTCTTAGTTCAGGGGATTTTAAACACGTTTCACCTCCCATTTTTTGGTATTTTCAGTGGGAGTATCAGTCTAGATATCTAGTCGGCCATACAGAGAGAGTTAATACTTTGTCAGTTTTTTATGACCATTAAATGCAATTTTTTTTATGAAAAGAATTAAGCAAAGTGTCTATAACACGAAGGGCTCAAAGAACTTTAGTTATAACATCTGAATACTTATATTGTAGGGATTTTACATACATTATTTGATTTAATCATATCTGTAAGCGGCAGGCATTCAGATTTTGATATTTCCCTCCCCCTGGAAAAAAAGATTTACTCGGGGCTTCCCTGGTGGCGCAGTGGTTGAGAGTCCGCCTGCTGATGCAGGGGACGCGGGTTCGTGCCCCAGTCCAGGAAGATCCCACATGCCGCGGAGCGGCTGGGCCCGTGAGCCGTGGCCGCTGAGCCTGCGCGTCTGGAGCCTGTGCTCCGCAACGGGAGAGGCCCGCGTACCGCAAAAAAAAAAAAAAAAAAAAAAAGATTTACTAGACTAGGGACCCGCGAGGTAGTAAATGATGGAGTCAGGATCTGGCGCCTTCCCGCCTTGATCACACTCCCTCCATGGAGAAGGAGATTTCAGTGGCTGCTCTTTGGGGGTAGCCTGTAGACTATCTAGCAGATCATAAGGAATTAAATCCAACACAGGTATTAGGGAGAGGGCTCATTGCTCTACTAGTTGGCAGTGACTCCGATCACTGCCAACTATATGTTGGGACACATATGCCAATCTATATGTGGGACACATATAGATTCCCAAAAGCAGGCAGGGCTTTTGCTAAGACACTTAACACATGAGTGCATGGTACCCGTGTGAGTCATCGAGAAGGTTTTAGGGCAATGAACATTTATTTGCAATGAACAATTAAATCTGAACTAAGTGTACCACAAAAATACCTAAGCAACTGAAATTCATTCCATTTAAAAGCTTATCCATATATTTGGGAGTTAAGTAGCAAACGTTGGGAAAGTGGAACCTTTTGGGTTGAATCTCCCAAGACGGTAAAATTATTTGAGAGACTGTCAGTCTGGTCCCCAGCCCTGAATATCCAGAAACGAAATGTGATGCTGCTGCAGAAGACTTTCTCATTGATCTCCCCACGAGCGTTTTCTTCTCACCTTCGAGGCGTTCTTTATATCCTCACCTCGGCAGCCTTCCTCAGACATTGTCTCACCGTGTCTCTGTGCACTTTCTCCCCGCTCCCTCTTGTTCTCCTAATTCTTCATCCACCGGCCTCTGTAATCTGCTCCCATGCACGTGTCCAGCTCTCAGCCCCGCCTGTCCCTGCTCTTGTGGCCTCATCCACTCGTCCTCCTCGCACCCCGTACTCCTAGCATCTCCTTCTCACCTCCAAACCTCTGCTTCTGCCTTTCTTTCTACCGTACTCTCCACCCTTCCCCAGCGCCTCCTTTCTTGGAGCACACTCTTTCCTCGATTTCTCTTACCCACATCTTACAGGTCCTTTAAAATCGACTTCCTTCCGTCCAATCAGTGGACGTTTGTGCATGCCGTGAAGCGTGAGCTCCAAAGGCTGTCTTGGGTGTCCTTTCCAGGCAATTTACAAAAAGCTGACCCTCTCGGTTGTATCCCACATGGAGCCTTAGCTGTGGCTCCACAGTGGGGGGAATCTCATTTTGCTTCAGTTGACACACCATTTGTTCCCACTTCTGACTGCCTCCAACTTTAATATAATAAGTGGATCAGCCCCTCACCCCTGAGTTATACCTCCATCCGACGTAATCGATCCTAGTTTAGATGTTATCTCTACTGGGCCTGTGACCCTGCCTTAGGTTATAGCAAAAGTAACAAATATATACCGAGAGGAAAAACTCAACCATAATCACAAGTGAGTCTCATAACTGAGGCAGTCATAGATTATGTTGCATAATGTTCTTGTTCTTAAAATCATAGAACTATTAATGTTTGAGTGCATTAATTATTTTGCTTCATGCTGTGCAGGCAGCCAAGAGATAAGGGCTTCTCTTTAGTTTAAAAAAAAAAGAAAGCTGCTCAAGCGCTCGGCTTGCTTTCGGCCCGTATTTCTTGTTCCGGCCGTCGCTTTGTTACCCATCATCTGCCCCGCGTTGTTTTTGCGAGTTAGGCATCAGTGCAGAGGGGACGAAATAAAGAGCTGGCATCGCCATCATTTTACCCGTCCTCCCAGCCTCCTGCCTCAGCCTCTTTCTTCCCAGACCCATGGGAAGGTGATGGAGGGGCGGGAAGAGAGGTGACAGAGGGTGACGTCAGGGAGCGGGAAGGGGGTTAGACGAGCAAAGGACCTCATACACGGAGTGGGAAGGATGGGGAGACACGGAGGATGTTCAGAGTCCCTTTAGCCCCCATCCGTGGGAACGCACCAGTCTTTCCCCAGTGCCTAGTGGGGGGTGCAGGACCACACATATTCATGCCAGAGAGAAGAAAAAAATGCATTCGGGTAAAAAAAATTACTTAATAACCTCTGCAGAAGTTTGGTGGGCGAGGCAACACAAAGAGGACTGCTGTAATCTGTGGCATCATCTTACGTCTGCTGCCTTTTTCTCTTCTATTAGTACAGAGAGTCAGTTGCTTGCAAAAGCCCACGTTTCATCGGCCGAAGGCAGCCAAAGGCTTACTGCCTTTTCACCGTATTTTACTTGGTGGGTCTATGAGGATGTATCACTACCGTTCTTGCATTCCAAGCGACTTAAAACTTTGATAAAAATAACTTTGCTTTCAACAAGTCACTGGACTTTCATTGAGTCTTATCTGACAGTGCTCCAGAAATTAAGAAACAAAAGAGAATTGGGGGCTAGTTGTGTACACAGTTGAACGGAAATGCAACAGGAAGGGAGACTCTTTCATTTTCACTGAGGCCAACTGCTGAGAAAAAGAAAAGGAGTTACACTCACACTCTTTCAGCTCCTTCTTACCCAGAACATAAAGCTCACTGTCGACCACAGCTGTGCTGAATCGGTACTTTGAGTACTTCATGGGTGCCTGCTCTGTCCACTGATCTCGGCTGGGGTCGTACTTCCACAGCTTGTTGCTTAATCGATCAGGTTCTTCGTCAGGAAGATCCATCTGTATGAAATTAGGACAGCCAGTATAATAACATACCACTTAGAGAGCTTCGTGAGCACCTGAATGCAATTAATCAAAGCAGACGGCCAAGGAGGTAAATGGAGGTTAACTGGAGTGACTCGTACTCACAAGCACACCAGATCCCATGACCTGGGGTTATAAGTGCGCTGTCAGCATCGGAGGAATTTATACCCTGCGATAATGGGGCTAAGATGTTGGGTGATCTGAGCAGGGAGACAATACACACAGCATTTTTCTTTAAAAACGAAGCACCGCAAAGCCTTAGAAATGAAACCAAGCTTTTTTGAATCGTATTTAAAGTATAATTTTATTTTACCAAACTTTATAGTGGCGGATTGAATAATATTTGTGAGAAACTAATTTTAAGAATTTATAAAGCATTTTTCTTTGTGATATTTTTCTAATCCAAATGGAACAAAATTACAAAAACATTTGAGTGTTTTAGTAATGAGAGTATTTTTATACCATAATATAGGAGTAGTCTGAATTTAATTTTAAAGATACATGGATTAATAGAAATTATTTGCAGTTATTTTTATGTATTTATTTTATGTACATATATATGTTTTTTTAATGATTAGAGAAAGTAGAAGTTGAATACGCACAGATGTATGTGGCTTTTCCTGCTCCTAAACTTCAGGTGAAGTAATATTTTTTTTGTCTACAACGTGTTAGGAACTTCTGTGACTTCAAGCTAAAGATGCTTAAGTGTCTTTTGCTTTTTGTTTCGGATGCAGGTGTTCAACAGAGAAACAATTTCCATACTTATGAAAGTTGTATGCAGTTAGTTTTAGCTCAGGGTTATAATCACTGTAGTGCAATCACTACCCCGTGCTTTCTTGCAATTTAATGTATTGTATTCGGTACAGACTAGCAAAAGCTTTCGTTATGCAGTAAATACTGACGTGTTTGAAGACATTATAAATTAGGAAATACTGACTTTATTGTTTTAATTTTCCTTCTAATTTAAGTATTTAATATTTGCTTTAGTGGAAAAAAGCAAAGAAAATCTTTTCTTTGGAGCATATTCATGCAAAATTAACTCTGTAAACGAACAGTTCTGAAAAAGCTTCATTACAAATAATTTGTCAGGTTTCAGCTACTAACTGTGATTAAATCTAAGCTACTTTTTGATACATAGCATGAATTCTAAAACGTATTAAATGTGAAGTTTGTTCTTAAAACAAGTATGATATAAAAGTCAAAATTTAAGCTTATGAAATGATTTAAAAAGCACCAGTTTTATCATGAAGCGAATCTGGCGAAAGAAGAAATCACATAGGCTAAAATAAAATTAGTTTATGTCGTGGGGACAGAAAATGAGCTGGTAAGATTAATCTCTATTAAAAAGACTGGTTGGCCAGGGCAGAAGGCAGCTGGAGTGAAACTTCTGTGAGAGCCCCACGGCGCTCGGAGGGACACCAGAGAGAAGAGAAAGGGCCACTGTGGTCCCACTCTACTGAGTTCTCCATCCTGTCTTGCGGCCCTTTGCTGGGCTTCCAGATGGTCTCTGGTTTCTCTACCTGCTGATGCCCAGCAGAGATGTGAAGAGGTTGAAACTGCACAGTTTACTTTTGTGGGAACGGCTGTGCCATCGCAGGGTGAGCATTCTGGTTTCCCACTTAGAGTAAGGGCTTTAACATGAAAAAGACCTAAGAATTACTTGCCTCACAGGGCATCTGAGCCACAGAGCGGAGAGAACTGGGGTGAGGACCCAGCTGCTTTGCCCGCCACTTAGATGCTCCCTGCAGATAACCGCTCAGCACAGTCAGCAAGGCTGGGAAGGGTTAGGAAGCACACAGCACACATACTGAGTGAACTCATGCCTGTGAGAGACACACTTTAAAATCCATTCTCCTAAAGCTGCCGTGACCCTTTAGAATCTTCCCTTTAATCCTCTGTGACCTAAGAGGCCTTTTGCCCACACGTGAGCCACACTCTTTCAGTATTCAACAACCACAGCGGTTTTCAGCAGGGCAGCCAGACCCAGCCCAGCCGTGCCAGTTAGGTACACAGGAACTCTCCTAACCTGAGGGGTCCGGCCTCCAATCACGTAAAGTTTATTATTCACCGTTACCACAGCATGACACGCCAACGGCAGTGGAAGGGGGGACACCCTTTTCCAGGTGTCCCGTTCTACCGAGTACTTATCGACGCAGTTGGTAATCAGATACTGGTTTTTCAGTTTCATCTGCCCTCCTATAACATAGAGGTCGTTATGGACGGTGCCCAGGGCGTAGAGCTCTCGAAATTCTGTTGTGCATAACTTTTCCCAGAACCGGTTTCCTCTATCATGATACCTGTACATTAACAGAGAGAGAACCCAGAATTAGATTTAATATAAAAACAACTTGCCACAAAAACACACTTGTTTCTTTTCCAACGAAAAACAGTATGATTTGGTTCTTCTAATTGGAGGAGAAAAGAACATGAAGATAAGATCGTGATATGGGTTTGTGTTTTCTGGGGGAAAGAAAGGCTGAACAAAATATAATGTACACAGAAACAGTCAACGACACCTACCTAGAGAATTTCAGAAAAAAACAATATATTGAAAAAGTATACATTATCCAGGGATTAGCCTTCATTTCCTAATTCTGGGAAAGAAAATTAAAAATAGGAAAGTCTTGCAGCAAATCATCGGCTAAAAGAGAATATGTAAAAATAAACATAAAAAATGTCTTATTCTATTGACTAGAAGTTTCGTTTTAATACTACATTACAGAAATCTGTTTAGAGCAGAAAATCTGGACATATTTAAATTCAGATTTCTAATGGGATGATGCAGGATATATAGAATTTTAAGGGTTGTTCTTGTGGTTCCGACTGGCTTAGAACAGAGTCAAGAGCGCGCGAGTGTACAAAAACCCACCTGTGGGTGTCTGCTGGGCATTTCACAGCTATTTTAATCGACTAGTATGGTAATTTCAGTAATTTCTACCATGAATAATTATGTTGGTCTGAGAAGAGCCTTGGGAGATGAGCAGGGACTCTAGGTGATACGGTCTCTCAACACCTCCTAGAGTCCAACACATTAAGCAATTCTCTGCATGTGCGCGTGCGCGTGTGCGTGTGTGCGTGCGCGTGTAGCATTACATGGTCGCCAAGCGGATGAGTCTGTGCCCACTTTCCGTCTTGCCTCTTGACAACGGCAAGTCTGTTTTCTCGAATCATGATCGGGACAGTCTAAGGAGAACAAAAGTACCCGCGGGGACAGTGGGATAAAATATGTGAAATGAGTTCTGTCCTAGAAAATCCAGGAAGTATAATTGGAATTCAAAACTAAAAACAAAAAACAAAAACCAGAAAAAATATGGAAAATAAGAAAAAAAATTTGTTGCTTGGAAACAAATTTTGCATCAAACACGTGACAGTTAATCATATTGCGGACGTCTTCCCCATGGTTCTAGGCCAACTCTCACGTTCTTTCCCAGAGACACCGTTTTCCTTCAGGCTGGACAGGGAAGTTGGAAGATGGTGCGTTTTCCCCGCAGGCATGTCTGCCTTGTCACAAACTGAATGCAGACGTTTATCGAACCTCACGATAGCGGTCTTCTACGTAATTCTAGGTGGGAAACCAAAGTCCCTAGCAGCACAGGTGATATCTTCACCACTATTTTTTTTTTTTACTTTTTTTTTTTTTTTTTTTGCAGTACGCGGGCCTCTCACCGCTGTGGCGTCTCCCGTTGCGGAGCACAGGCTCCGGACGCGCAGGCTCAGCGGCCACGGCTCACGGGCCTGGCCACTCCGCGGCACGTGGGATCTTCCCGGACCGGAGCTCGAACCCGCGTCCCCTGCATCGGCAGGCGGACTCTCAACCGCTGCGCCACCGGGGAAGCCCTTCACCACTATTTTTAATTGTTCTGGATTTTAGAGGAGAAGGGAGAATTAGGTGTCTACCGGTGGGGGCTACTGAAGCCAAGACAATGAATATATAAATAGGACAAAAAAACGGGCTTTGGTTTTCTGAGGCACGGTTTAAGAAAATAGGCCGAGGACAAAATAAATCCCACGAAGGATGGGAAGAACACGTTTGCTGGGCAGCTTGCTCATTGGGTTTTTGTTTTAACATTTTGAACTAAAAGCGGGGAGAGAAAATGCCCAGATGAAACTGTAAAACTTACTATTTCGATATGACATAAAGAAGAAAATAGTAGTGGCAAAAGCATTCAGTGTTCACAGAGGCTGACAGTTTAAAGACAACACTTACATCCTCAGCTGTTTGTCTACCAAAGTAGGAGAGAGAGTTAAAAGAGATGGAAAGGTATTTTTCTGAAAAAGAAACAACCTACTATGATGCTAATCTACTTCCTCTTTTAAGTCAAAAAGAACTATATCTGCATGGAAATCTGTGAACTACAGAGGCGAGGCCAACTGAAGGGCCTCTTGGCAGAGGTGACTGGGATACGGAGCAGAGGTGATACGGCAGGAGTGCGCGGAAGACAGTGATGCCTCACGCGTATCACAAACCTGGCGCCAGAGTGGCCCTGCGTGGTACCGTAAGACCTTCACTATGCAGACAGCACTGGGAGCCTCATTTCAGCCTCCAGCAACGCTTCTGAGCACCTCTTTATTTGCCTTGCTGACAGTTTCATGACTGCAAGAGGTGAGGAGGGCAACTGATACCTTTACCCTAATTCTGACCAACGTGGAAGAGCTGTTGGTGGTGGGAACCCGCGTGAGTTCAAGACAGGAAGGAAAGGAAACGCGGGCTGCGTAGTGAGACACACGCATCGGAAGGGAAGCAGGCGTTCAAACACCGTTAAGAGGAAGGACTTCCAAGCATGAAAACACACACTCGGAGAGGGTTGGACGTCTGTTAAGAATTAACTCTGATGCCAGGATTGTGGACTACCTCTATTTTATTTTTTAAAATTTATTTATTCATTTTATTTTTGGCTGCATTGGGTCTTCGTTGCTGCATACGGGCTTTCTCTAGTTGCGGCGAGCGGGGGGCTACTCTTCATGGCGGTGCGCGGGCCTCTCATTGCGGCGGCTTCTCTTGCTGCGGAGCACGGGCTCCAGGCGCGCGCGGGTTTCAGCAGTTGTGGCTCGCGGGCTCTAGAGCTCAGGCTCAGTAGTTGTGGTGCACAGGCCTAGATGCTCCGCGGCACGTGGGATCTTCCCGGACCAGGGCTCGAACCCATGTGCCCTGCGTTGGCAGGCGGCTTCTTAACCCCTGCGCCACCAGGGAAGCCCTGCACTACCTTTAAGAGGAAGAAAATAGGCATCTAAAGAACCCGAGGTTCCTGCACAGGAGGCTCTAAGGTGAAAAGAAGGGCACCCAGCCAAGAGCAAGTAGGAAACAAGTGTCAGGGACCCAGAGGATCCGTCCCAGGAGAACCATGCCCCCTTTCCCACAAGCACCTGAGGGCCCGTACCTGTTGCTGCTCAGTGACAGCTCTGTCACCGCAGGCAGAGGGCCAGTCACCATCCAGGCCTTGTGTTCCCGCTCCCACTGCTGGGAAGAAGGGACACTTGCTCAACGTGTGAGGGTGACAGCGGGACCGGCCGAGAGCCTGAAGCAGGTACTGCAATGAGGAGAGATGACAGGAAAATAGCAGACCTCTCATTCTCTCTCTGTCCCCACGCTGCCGTCGAGAATCACTTACCGACGGAAAAGTCTGAGAAACCCTGCTACGAGGGCCCAGAGAGGGGAGGGAGTGTAAGGAGAGCTCAAGGACCTGCACGTACAACTCTGATTCACCCAGGTAGATTTAAGGGTTGAGTTCTTGCTGAGTAACAGGAAACAAATCTTTTTGTCCTCACACACAAGACCTGGACATACACGACTTCTTAGCAGGTACTCCCGTTCCTCTTACAGTTCTAGGATTGAAGAATTCTTAGGCTACAAACATTTTACATTATTAGAGGTTTAGGAAAGACCCACTCATTAAGGGTACAGAATGAAGGACTTCCCTGGTGGCGCAGTGGTTAAGAACCTGCCTGCCAATGCAGGGGACACGGGTTCAAGCCTTGGTCTGGGAAGATCCCACATGCCGCAGAGCAACTAAGCCCGTGCGCCACAACTACTGAGCCTGCGAGCCACAACTACTGAGCCCACAAGCCACAACTACTGAAGCCCGCATGCCTAGAGCCCATGCTCTGCAACAAAGAGAAGCCACCGCAATAAGAAGCCCACACACCACAATGAAGAGTAGCCCCCCCGCTCGCCACGAGTAGAGAAACCCCGCGTGCAGCAATGAAGACCCAACACAGCCAAAAATAAATACATTTAAAAAAAAAAAGTACAGGGCTTCCCTGGTGGCACAGTGGTTGAGAGTCCGCCTGCCGATGCAGGAGGTGCGGGTTCGTGCCCCGGTCCGGGAAGATCCCACGTGCCGCGGAGTGGCTAGGCCCGTGAGCCATGGCCACTGAGCCTGCGCTTCCAGAGCCTGTGCTCCACAACGGAAGAGGAGGCCACAGCGGTGAGAGGCCCACGTACCGCAAAAAAAAAAAAAAAAAAAAAAAAAAAAAAGTACAGAATGAAAACTGACAGATAAGTAGTACTTTTGGGTCAAGAAAAAACTTATTACTCTGAATTGTGAACTAATAAAAGTCAGTTCAAAGGCATCAGTGTTAATAAACTTTTCTTCTTGTTAAAAGTTATATTCAGCTCTTCAAAAACAAAGCAATTATAGCATATGAATAGTGAAAGCTAAGAGTAAAACATACAGAGGCATCATAAAGTATATACATTTAACTTATGCAAGTTCAACTATATATTCTTAATAATGAAAGAGAGAGATAATTTTAAAATGTGGATGATTTTGTTATGAATTTTACATCTATGTAAAATACGTGATTACAGGGTAATTCTGACCACGTGTAGTTTAAGATGTGATCCCTCAGGAGTACTTCGGCTGCTTATGTCAAAGCAAGATAATTGAAACAAAGTTACCAGTATATGGCTAGATACAAACCTGTAGATTTCAACATTCTGGCTCTTCTGTCTGGAGAGTTTAGAGACACTTGCTTCTCCAGCCACAATGAGAGTGTTGTTTTCCATGACAACACCGGTACACACAGTGCCTAAACCCTCCCCATGCTTGGGAGACGAGATGAAATAGGTCTTGCGCGTTGCGGGATCGTAGCAGAAACTGGCATCTCCGTAGTTCCTATGTCTCGACCTGATTCCCGAAGAACTGTTGCCAATGCACAGCAGAAGACTGGTGGTCTCCATGCCATAGCGAAGATTGAGAGGGTGCTGTTGAGGGGTCTTGATGGCTTTGAATGCGTTTTGAATGATGTCGATGCAATTTGCATCACACAGCAGCATGGTGTTCCTTTTCAGGGCCTGTCTCAAAAAAGAAGGACTTACCAGGTGCAACCTAACTTGCTTCAGAAGTTCCACGAGATGCCCTGTGCGCAGTTCTCGGTTATGATTTACCCATCTCAGAACTAGGTCTAGAATGCTCTCCTCTCTGGATATGTTCAGGTCATCCGATTTAATAAGCGTCAGGAATTGGTGCACTTCAATTTCTAGTATCTCTTCATGTAAGCTCACCTCAGCAAAGTGCTGATATACATACTTCAACGACTGATCAGCTAAATCCTCAGCTCCAATCTGCTTGGCAAAATGATAGATGCCCAGACAGTTCGAGGCATCCATATGGTCCATCATGTACTTCTGACACACACCGAAGACTTCGTCCATCTGCATGAAATAGGCGGCCGTGGCCACCGTCTGAACATTGGCGTCACTGATCTCCAAAGCCGCCTGGTACATATAATTTAATATCACCGACACGCTTTCCGCTGTGATGTCATAAAGTACGACTTCCCTCTGAGTGCACTCAAGTAGTCCACAGGTGAACATGGCTTTGAAATAAGGACTAAATGCAGCCAGGGCCAGCCTGTGGCAAGGGAATCTCTCCCCTTCTGCGATGAGTACAACATCAATCATCTCTGCTAGTTCTTTCATGCTCTTAATTTTATTCAGGAAATTCAAGCTGTGTTGGTATATTTCTTTTCCCTCGGCCTTGCACTCCATGGTGGCCTCTCCAGTGTTTCTAAGTAAGTCTTCTTTAAATGGGGCTCGATTCTCGAGGTCCTGTTTACACGTCGGATTACTCACCAAGCAACAGAGATGTCATGTCACATTCCTGAAGGAAAGAAAAGAGGGAGTTTTCTTCTAAGAAAAAAAATTCTCTGTAATTTAAATATGCAGCATTAGTTCTATGAAGTATTTATAAGTAAATCATATTCGTTCCAAGCAGAGTAGTTTACCATTAAGACAGCTACTTTGGTATCTGAAAAGAACGTCATTGACTGTAAAATTAAAAACAGTAAATTATTAACCACTAACAATATTTTCCTAATTGGCGGCAGAGATTTTTCTAGCGGAGGCTGGAGAGTCCTCCCTCCCAAGGTGAATGAAGAGAAAAGGGATAAGATGAGCACCGTCTGCACCTCCACCTGGAATCACCGGATGCGGCTGACCCACAGATGGAGGGTACAGAGGCATTAGGCAGCGTCCTCTCTGAGGGGGTGCAGCATCGCTGAAAACACCACCCTGTTTCTGGCGCATGCACCGTCCCCCGCAACGCACCCCAATGCTACGAGCAGCACTCTGAAATATCACAAGGGAGGGGGTCTTGTAGGCTGGCTGAGAAAAAGTCCACGAAAATTCTGCTTAAACTTTGCTACGTGGCAAATGATTGAAAACAGTGCTTTGGAAAGCACAACCAAATACGTGCTGATGTGAGAATGCACAATACTTGAAACTTACAACTAAATCATCCTAATCTTAGAAAACACACAGAAGTCCTCCCGTCCCTCGGCCCCTCCTGCTCGGCTTCTCTCTCTTCCCTGTCTCACAGGGGCAGAGGCGGAAGTCACCTCTTGCCTGAAAAAGCACTAGTCTAATTAAAAATCTCCTTAAGCTGGTTGTCTCAGCTTCCCCTTCCCCGGGGAACTGCAAACAGGATGTTTCAAGGAAGCTAATTAGCTCTTCTGATTTAAAGAACACTCCTGGAGCCGGAAGCCTTAATGGGAAGAGCGGATCTCAGTCTCTGTCACCCTGGCCAGGTCTAATGCGGCTGTAAGTCGCTCGCAGCGAGAATAAACCTCGATGGTAGAAAAGTCAGCACGAGGAGCTAAGAAAGGCAGGGAGGTGATAATTTCAACACTGTGAAAGCAAAATCTGTCAGCCGTAAAGCTTAAAAATTTTCTAAATTTCTGTAATCCTGTAAAGGATTAGAAATCTCATATGTCTCGATGAGACTTGGCACTTTGCCAGTGTTGAATTAAAGTTCGTTTCAGGAAACAAATGTTAAGCATGATAGGAAGGTTTAATTATATAATGGCAACGGTAAGACCTAAAAATCACTGTGCTGAAGGGTGTGGAATCATAACAACTAGCCAGTCTTGGAAGAATCCGTATACTTGAAATTGGAATAAAACCCTCCTCGCTGGATTTTCTGGCATTAATGGCTCAGTTTTATTTCAATAAGAACTTAAGACTTTGTATGCAAGGGTTTGCAGGTGAAAAGCGAACGTTTGCTTTTTTGCTTTATTTGTTTTAGATTTTTACAAAGAGAATCCAATTATGGGTAATTAAGAGGTCATTATATTTCGAAATTCTCCTAAAACACATTACGACTAGCCCAAATGATATTATGTAGGCTTCTTTACACATAAACACATCAATCAACTTTATAGATGACAGCTGTTACTTCAGACTAAAAACAGTAAAAGCTTTCTTATAAGGAAATACATATTTTAAGATTTCTGTTCCATTTTTACTGATATACAAGAATCCCTCAAAGGGTACCAGCACCCGCAATGCTAGAAGGCCAAGGGCAGCGTCCAGACCGGATCACGTGATGTAACACAATGCAGATAGTTCAGACTCATTAGTTCTTGATGTTGCTGGAAAGAAACCAGACACCGGGGACCCAAATGTTAGGACCACAACCTAGGATTTTGTATCTTTAAGGCAGGAACCAAGCTACCCTTGTTGAACTTTTTGGCATAGGGCTAGTTTAACGAAAACATAAGTGACATTAGTTTCAAAGGGAGGTTAAAAATGAAATACCTCGTACGTTATGGACTGGTTTTCTTAATAAACATAGGTAATATCTTATACACAACTCTATAGTGGACAATGTGGGCTTTCTCCCCACATCCAGCCTGCCTTTCCTTGGTGCCCCTGGGGTGGCACTGACTCCCGTTCTTCTTACCACTGAGGCTGGTTCAGGGGCTGGTGGGAGACCTGGGATTGGCCCGACTGGAATGAAGCTCAGTCTCCGGTTCACTGGTTGGGGGTGTCCACGTGTTACAAAGATGAGAGGTGTGGGTCTGCTGCAGCCGTGTCCCCACAGCCAGCATGAGGACGAAGCCAGTACGGGAAAGAAGGCAGAGGTTTCAGAGCAGTGGAGCTTGAAACAGGCCTTGTATCTGTGTTTTTCGTTTTGAGAGAGAAACCATTCCGCTCGTTGTTGAAGCTAGTTTGAGTTGGGAGTGCTGGTGCGCTGGCACTCAGGAGTCCTCACCAGTGTACGTGGCGTGTGCAAAAATATTGAGACAATGTTGCTTAAGGTAACTGCAATTATATATTGTATAAAGTTTCACCTTAGGTATATATATATATATATATATATATATATATATATATATATATTTTTGGTACGCGGGCCTCCCACTATTGTGGCCTCTCCCGTTGCGGAGCACAGGCGGACGCGCAGACTCAGCGGCCACGGCTCACGGGTTCCCGGATGTGGTATCCTCCCGGACCGGGGCTCGAACCCGCGTCCCCCGCGTCGGCAGGCGGACTCTCAACCGCTGCGCCACCGGGGAAGCCCCAAAGTCTGCACTCTTAATCACTCCCTCTAGAGCAAGCACCAAAGTAGGGCCAGAGAGAAACTATCTCAGGCTTCGTAGGGTTTCTGTGTTAACAATTCAGCTCTGCTGTTGCAGTGCAGAAGCGGCCATAGATGATACATAAACACATGAGCGTAACTCTGTGCCAAAGGGTTTGTTTTACGGACACCGAGGCTTGGGTTTCGTACATTTTCACACCTTCTTTTGATTTTAAAGAGCCATTTAAAATGATAGGATTCATTCGTAGCTCATGGGCGACAGAGGACAGGGGACAGAGGACAGGCAGCAGGGCAGTAACTCCCGTGCCACTGTCATAAATAAATCCACTTTCTAGAGTATGTCTGGCGCTCAATCTCCAATTCTCTGCTTAACTCCAGCTGAAGGGTTTTGAGAAGGGAACAGTCACATAGCCTATTTTAAAAAGATCATCTGGTGTCCCCAGGATTCCCAAACATAAATCAATTTCGTGAATAAATACTTTACTTGGGTACAGTTTCTCTGCCCCAAACGCTGGCTTCAACAACAAAAAATACTTTTAAAAAGGAAATAACTGTTTCACACGTCCAGAAGAAACATTTATGAATTTTTTAGATGGGCACATATATTTAAGTATCCCTTCCTTCTAATTGCTTTTTATAAAACTCTTGAAAGCTACTCTAATTGCTGTGGATTTATAGACCAAATGAATTTACTGGTGTAAATCCTGAGAGATACCTGGTCATTTAAATCAGCCACCATACATCAATAAGCATTCTCGGCATTGTTCCTTGTATACATAAGGTACACAGAAGATGCTGGCATTGCAGATGGGGCTTTGAAGTGAGATAGTCCTGGGCCTGAATCTCAGTTTAGCCACTGCTTTCTGTCATCTTAAAATTATGTAACCTTTCTTTAAAAAAAAAAAATATATTTATTATTTATTTTTAAAAATTTGTTGGCTGCGTTGGGCCTTTGTTGCTGTGCGCGAGCTCTCTCTAGTTGCGGCGAGTGGGGGCTACTCTTTGTTGTGGTGTGCGGGCTTCTCATTGTAGTGGCTTCTCTTGTTGCAAAGCACGGGCTCTAGGTGCCCGGTCTTCAGTAGTTGCAGCATGTGGGCTCAGTAGTTGTGGCTCGCGGGCTCTAGAGCACAGGCTCGGTAGTTGTGGTGCACGGGCTTAGTTGCTCCGCGGCATGTGGGATCTTCCCGGACCAGGGCTCGAACCTGTGTCCCCTGCACTGGCAGGCAGATTCTTAACCACTGCTCCCCCAGGGAAGTCCCATACAATTATGTAACCTTTGTGAACCTTGGTTTCTGCATGTGTAAATTGGGGTTACTGTAAATAAATAAAGTAGTTGGATCAGTCCTTTGTATCCAAGTGCTCACAGTGGGGTAGCAGAGGGTAGCTCAGAGGGTTGGAACGTGGACTTTGACTTGGGTTCCTGAGACCTGGGTTCTGATACCTCGCTCTACCATTTACAACGTGAGCAAGTTTCTTAGCCTTTTTTCGATTCCTTGCTTGGAATTAGTTTTGAGAATTACGTAAGAATGGTTGGGAGAATTAAATAAGGCCATGCATGTACAACATGTAATTTGCTTGGTAAAGCTGAAACCGGATACACCTGTACAAACATTTTTTGAACAATAACAATGTTTGGGTTCATATACAAACTGCTTGTGGGTGCAGACACAGCTCGCAAATAAAAGAGAGCTGACAGCAACGTTTTCTTGTAATGAGGGCACAGAGGGCATTCTCCTTTCATCAGCAAAATAAAATTGTATAAATGTTCTCAGTGATATCAATGGGAAGTTATTCTCTGCTCCAATTTATGGAAGACTGAATTGTGCATTCATATTAATAGTACCCATAATAATGGAGAAAAAATGAGTAGCACAAATAAATATAAATCACAAGAATGAAGCCTAATTACTTTGCAAATCCAAAATGCAGTTTTACCCATGTCCAGTATACTTAGTTTTAAGAAATGGATTGCTATAAATATTAATGTGGTGCTTCCCTGGTGGCGCAGTGGTTAAGAATCCGCCTGCCAACGCAGGGGACACGGGTTCGAGCCCTGGTCCAGGAAGATCCCACATGCCGTGGAGCAGCTAAGCCCGTGCGCCACAACTCCTGAGGCTGCGCTCTGGAGCCCGTGAGCCACAACTGCTGAGTCCAAGTGCCTGGAGCTTGTGCTCCGCAACAAGAGAAGCCACCGCGATGAGAAGCCCGCGCACCACAACGAAGAGTAGCCCCTGCTCGCCGCAACTAGAGAAAAGCCCGCGCGCAGCAACGGAGACCCAACGTGGCCAATAACTAACTAACTAACTAAATTTATTTAAGAAATAAAATAAAATTTAACGTGGCATAAAAATGTTAGTTTACTTAAACTACCAATGTTTTGCTTTTACAATGTTTAATTTTATAATCTTTATATTATCTTTAAAGTTGCTACTTTTTCTAAATAACGATTGATACATGACCATGACTCCATGTTTTGCTGAAGTTAAAACTAGTTTAAAAAAACAAAACAAAACAAAAGCTAGTTTAAATTCATAGCAGCACTGTTTGAAATAGTAAAAATTTGGAAATAACCTAAATATTCATTAACAGGAGAACAGATAGACTGTAGCATATTCACTCAAGAGACTATTGTACAGCAAAAAAAAAAAAGAATGAATTAGAAATACATGTATCGACATGGATGAATTTCACAAACATCAATGTGTGAAAAAGACTAAAAGAATAGACGCTGCCCGCCACTGACATCTTTTTAAAAATATGCAAAACAGTACTATGTATTCTAATAGAGTAAACGTAGGTGATATATCATGACAAAATAAATATAAATGGTGAATCTGGTAAAGGGTCTACGGGAGTTTTTTGTCCTACTGTTAGAACTTTCCTGTAAGTTTGAAATTATATCACAATAAAAAGTTAAAATAATTGCATATTCTTTAAGGGTATGTACAACTGTAGTGGAATATAAAGAAATGAAAGGTAATTCTAAACACCAGGTTCGGGACAGTGGTTGCCTTCAGGAGGCGTGGAAGCGAGGGCACACAGCTGGAGGAGGGTGACAAAAGGAGTTTCAGTTGCATAATCAACGTTCGACTTCATCAGCTGCATGGCGGGCACCCGAGAACATGCTTTAGTATTCATTAGGCCTTTTTGCACGTCTTAAATATTGCATAAACTAAGTTTAAAATTAAAAATTGTATTAACATTGGAGTAACTTGTAACTTTGAAAACCCAGCCTATTGGGTTGGCCAAAAAGTTTGCCTGGGGTTTTCCATGACATCAACACCCGAGCGAACTTTTTGGCCAGCCCCATACGGTGTAAACCACATCAGTGCGTGTACGTATACGGAGAGAGACAGGCAGGATACGTCGACACATTGAGAATTTTCTTTTTAACCTGCCGAAGTGTAGGCAGCCCAACTTACGAGTCACTGGAAAATACAGATGCTCACAACCTGCTTCTCCAGGCTTAATGCTAACTGCTCTGGGAGAAAGGCAGAAACAGTTCCTTCCTACTTGTGCTTTGGTGGGAAGAGAAGTTACCGGATTCCAGAATGAGTGTATCCATTTTTTTCCCATGGAAATGTTCAGTATGTGAGTAGGTCATAATATGAAGTGATAGAGTTGATCAGTAGCAAAGCCTTGAATTTTATCGGCGAGCAAAACTGAAGACCTGAGAAATTACTTCGTGCGGGTCCTACATTCCAGCCTAAAACCCCCTTCAAGAGATTTCGGTTGGCAAGCCAAGGAATGTCAGCATGACGTCAATGATGTCTCCGTTGCAAAGCTTCAGACCCAGCCCTTCTGTACGTTGGTGACTCTCATGTATGAAGTCATTACCCCACGTTTAAAAAAATACCTCAAGCCTATTTGCACCAGCACTACCCATCCTCAGGGCATTAGGGGGCCCTTCCTAAGCTGGCACCTCCCAGCCCTTCCTGCCCCATCTCCGGACTTTCCTTCCTCATATTTTCCAGTCTCTTAGTAGTACTGAACCACTCACTATTCTAATGCTATGTGGCTACACATGTTGTTCCCTGTGTCTGGAATATTCTTCACCTACTTCCACCTGACAAAATGTAACTGGCTCTTCAAAATTCAGCCCAGACGCCACTTCCTCAGTGAAGCCTTCTCTGCCCTCCCTTGCTTGTACCTTGAACACGGTGGTTATTGCACCGTTGTCACTGCAATTTATTTACGCATTGGCCCTCCTCGCCTTCCACTGATGCGCAAATTGAGGGTAGGGGGTCAGGCCTTAACCCCTTCTGTAGTCTTAGTGTCTGTCTGTGACAATGCCTGGCACAGAAGAGCTGCTCAAGGCGGCCTGTGCCATTAAATGAATGCTTTGCTTAGTCCTAAATTACAAGTTCATAACTTGTTTTCTTTTAGGTTTTATACATGTTATTAACCACCGTCTTGAAGATATTTTGATTCTTCAAGCTGCTATCTGTTTGTCCAAGTCAAATAAATCACCCAGAATCATTAACTTGATTTCCTTGCCTACAGCCTGACACATTCTGACACCCACTTCTCCCATCCTCAAAATTAATTCCCAGTCACCACTGCGCTCAGGAATTTGGCCCCCATTCTTAGAGAACTGAAGCCAGAGATAGCAAACTGGCTGCTCAGACTTTGTGGGTTTTTTTGTAAATTAATTGCCAACATGCAGAGCTGAAACATTCCAGCATCTATTGAAAAAAAAAAAAAAGCAAGGTAGGGCAACAGTGGGTTCTGAATTCCCATGGCAACAACCACCAGCAGGACCTGAGTAGCCCCACCACTCAGATGGCACATCTCCTCCCCATTCCCAGCCCGCCCCCCCCACCCTAATGGAGACCTGAGAGTCAGTCCTCGTTTATAATTTTTCTCACCCCTGCCCCTTTAGTTCTCCTGGTGACCCCTGGCTTTTCCCATTACTCCCCAGACCCCAGTTTGCTTCAGCATCGCCATCCTGTACAGACGCTGGCTGAAAATGGCTCAGGACACCTGCCCCACCCGGAATGCACTCCGAGTCTCCCCGGAGCTTTGGAAAACACTGGATTTTTTGCAAAGTAATAATCCGCTCCACACACCTGGCTTTTAATGACGGCCAGGATGGAGATAAAGCTAAACAAGGCAAGTTTCCTTTTTCCTTTTCTTTGAAGGGCTGACGTTTTGCATTCTTACCAGAGCCTTTAACATGCATCGAGCTCTGTTAGTTACTCTTAAGAATCCCGCGGGGATTGGGGGGTGGGAAGCGCAGGGCGATTAGACTCCTCGGTCTGCATTTCAGAGAGCGGATCCTGTCGAGTACCGGGCGCTGTCCTCGGTTCCAGGAGGACCCCAGGACGGGCAGACACACGCTCCCCCTCCACGGCCGCCAGGGCCGGCGGGGGCGGCCCAGGACCAGGCGGTCAGGGGCGCGGGGCTGCACGCGCGGCGGGGGCGCAGGTGCCGGAGGGGCCCCCGGTGGTCCCCGCGGCCCAGTCACCGTTACTTACGGGGCTACCCCGACGGGAGGCGCGGCCGCACTCGCTCCGCAGGGGCCGCCGCAATGGCGCCGCGATCCGGCCTGGGGCGCCTGACCTGCTGGCGCTGCCCAAAATGGGCTGGGCCGGCGAGCGATATAAATAGACGGCGCGGGGAGCGGGCGCTGGCGCCCGCGGGCAGGAGGCGGCCTGGCAGCTCGGCGGGCGGACAGGTGCTCGCCCTCTGCGCCCACCCTCCCGCCCTGGTCTGCAGGGACTGTGCGCCGCAGCGCCCGCGCGCGCGCGTGTGTGTGTGTACACGTGTGTGCAGGCGTGTGTACACGTGTGTCTGTGTACACGTGTGTGCAGGCGTGTGTACACGTGTGTCTGTGTACACGTGTGTGCAGGCGTGTGTACAGTGCGTGCACAGGTGCAGGGCATCAGTGCCTGAGGCTTCATTCTCAGCACCCGTGGGCACGGGAGGGCGGGACTCCAGCAGTTGCCACAAACTCATTCTTGGGGGGCCTTTACTGACTGTTCTGGCCTGAAGGGCTGGGAGCGCTGCGGCCTGTGCCCGTCACACAGTGCTCACCCGACAGAGCGTCGCACTGTCGCCAGGTGCGGAAACCCGTCACATTTCCCCACACCCCCGAAAGCTCCCGGAGGCCAAGAGCTCTGTCCTGTCCACCGTGGTGGCCCACTCACATGCCGGCTGGGGCCCTCGGGAGAACGGGTGGTCGGGGAGTGGGCCCTGATTTGGGTGATGGAGGGGCAAAACTGGTAAGTGACAGGAAAGAGGGCCTCACCTGGTGTCCTAGCTCCGCTCTGCCCCTGGAAGCCTGCTGACCTCCTGTGATTAGCTCAGATTCTCGGAGGACAGTCGGTAAGCCCGCATTGCACCTGGCTCGCACCCAAGTTATTAGGAGGATGAAACAGGAGAGCCAGTAGGTATGAAAGTGCTTTGATAACTATCAAGTAACCCAAGTCATTTTCTCCTGATGAGGCAGGTATTATTGAATGCAGACTCCTCTCCCCAAAGGTCTTGAAAGTGGGGCAGAAGGCCACCTCTTCCTGATGGTACTGATTGTATCCTGTCCTGAGGCAGAGACAGGGACATTTCTTTTGGAGGCTCTTCTGCTTTAAGAATCTGTCAGAGGGGGACTTCCTTGGCGGCGCAGTGGTTTAGAATCGCCTGCCAATGCAGGGGACACGGGTTTGAGCTCTGGACCGGGAAGGTCCCTCATGCCGTGGAGCAGCTAAGCCCGTGCGCCACAACTACCGAGCCTGCGCTCTAGAGCCCACGAGCCACAACTACTGAGCCCACGTGCAGCCATAAATAAATAATAAATACACGAATAAATAAATAAATAAGAATCTGTCAGAGGGAAGCTGGGGAAGGGAGGTACTATCTGTCTACTAAGCCTCACCTGCCCATTCCCGTGGTGATAAACCACCCAGAGAGCCCAGCCTTGGGGCACTCAAGGCCGCACACAACTTAATCTAATAGATTTCAGGGTTTTTGAAAGGTCACAGACCTTCTGGATGCCAAATTTCTCTCCACATCCCAAGATTATTTCATTTCCCCCAAGCGATGAAATCCTCAAATCCCGAGTCTGTGAATCATCAAATCTTGCATGAGGCAGAGTCCAGGTACACTGACTGTTATTTTCTGTTGCGTTATTAAGCAGTGATTAGTATCTTGCATACGGTGGGAGTCAAGATGTATAGGTTCGGCTGCTCTAACAGAGAATTCCAGTGATAGTTCCCTAACCGGAAGGAAGGTAAGTTTTCCTTCAAACGGTGCCTGGTGGAAGGGCTCCAGGGCTCCTCAGGCAGCTCCACAGTCACTGCCCTGGCCCCCTCCCCTCCACCCTTCTTACTCCACCTGCCCTAGAGTAGTGCCCTGGTCCACATGCTCCAAGACAGCTCACCACCACCTCCAGCTGGGAGGAACAGGAGGGGGGGGAAGCCTCCCCCCTTTAAGGACACACCCAGAAGTCACTCTTCAGACACTGTTGTCCGAAACTTAGTTACACGGTCAAACCTCGCCCATGGCGGTGGGAGTGGGAATTCTAGTCTCTCCTGGGTGGCCAGTAGCTCCGTTGTTTACTTTACGATCCAGCCGGCAGTCTTTGCCCTACACATTCTCTGCAGATTCATCAATCCACAAACGTTTATTTCATCTCCCGTAAAACCTTGCACCACTCCTTTCTAGCCCTGGTTTCAGGTTTAGTTTTGCATTTGTTGGTGTAATTGTGAGATCAGTGGCCCTTCTCCCCACGAAGTGAGGGCAGGGCTGTATCTGTTTCTGCTCATCCTTGTGCCCAGATCCTGGCACCAAGCTGGTGCTCAGTAAATGGTTGCGGGCCCAATGGATGCACGTAATTAGGGAATTATCTCCCAAGTCCAGCTCAGGTGTCACCTCCTCCCAGAACACATCTCCAGCAGAATGACTGATGCCGTTGTCTGTGTCTCCAGGGCCCTCCCCCTCTGCTGTTGACAGGTAGCATTGGGCCCATGGCCTGATGACTGTGCTTTTGGGTCTCACATGCTGCTGGGTGGTGGGTACCTCCAGGCAGAGAGTGGCTGCTCTCACCCCTGCATCCCCAGAGCTCAACAAAGGCTGGCACATAGGAGACTCTTTAACATCTCGTGTTGACTTTTTTTGTGCTTGAAACCACCGGCTTCTATAGAGAGCAAATGTTTCTGCTTTCCCCTTCTCTGCTGTTGCCCACCACTGCTCATGTAGCTTCTCTCCCCAGGCACTCTTTAATTTAGTCCCCGGGCCTTTCCTTCCACCTGCTGGCGCTCACACCACATTGCACGAGAAAGGCTGCCGTCATGCAGTGTACGACTCGCCAGTGACACGGAGTGATCCCAGTCGCTCTCTAAACTCCCAGCCGAACTCTGGATTTTGTCCTTTCCCGTTACTGGAGTGTTGCCATTGGAAGAGTAATGCCTTCCTTGCCGTCTGTGCATCTATCTAGTCATTTAACAGACATTTATTGAGCAACTATTCTGTGCCAGGCCTGACTAGATGCTAATGAACAGCTGTGAATAAAACGGGCTTGGTCCCTGGGAGAATATACTCCGGTGAGGTGACAGTTAATCTCTCAGCTCTCCCTTCTCCCTCTCTTTCCTTGGATGAGGTGGTAGAAGCCATGAGATCAGAGATGAAGCCATGTTGGAGAGAGAGAAGCAAGGGGACCAAAGACACACCCAGGCTGGGGATGGAGGTGGAGGAGGAGAGGGCGATGGAGAGGAAAAGAATATTCCGTGGATAAAAGCAACAGGAACGGACAGAGCATGGCTGCAGAGGAGGAAGTGGTAGGAGGAGTGTCAGATTATGGGAAGAATTAAGGACAAAGACCAGATCGCAGGATCACTGACAACGGTGGCAAAGTGAGAGCTGGGCGGAAGTAGGAACGGGCCGCAGCCCTTCAGGGCGTAACAGAGAGAGGCTCACCTGCCTTCTGCTTCCGCGGGTGTCTGCATCATTCAGGTGGCCGGCCTCCTTTGCTTAGCTGTTAGGACACCTCCCCGCTGGAGGCTCTGCCCGGTCCCCTGGGTGTCTGTTGGTCTCCAGACAGAGGGAAAGAGGGGGGGGGGACAAGTGCACAGCAGATTTGTGGGGATCAGGCCCGGAAGAGGCAAATCTCAGGCCGCTCACTCCCTTTGGAAAGATGGAGGCCACATGGTCACACCTCACTGCGAGGGAGACCGGGGAATAGAGTCTCGCTCTGTGACCGAGAGGAGAGGGAAAGGGTTTGCTAGACAGACGGCCACGTCCGTCACAGACCAACTGGAAGCAGAGACACTGGGCGCAGGCCGGCACTCGTGTAAACCGGATACTAGTCCCTCAGGAGTTTCCAGAAGACAGAGTTCTAAAGCCATTAGAACTGGTTTAGACCCATTTGGGAAATGCTGAGGAGAATCAAAGTACTTTGAGGAGAATCAAAGTACAGCATTAAAGGCTCTAATGAATCCTGCAGTAAAGAGGCAAGGCATTTCCTAACCCTTCGACTTTGGGACCTCTGGGTCAGGGATGTGAATATGGGTCCCCGTGGGACACACCTGGGAAATGCCGATTGGGCAGCAGGAGGCCTCAGGGTAACCTGAGCATGTGTTAAGATAGAAGCTTTAAGTCTGTATAAAGACAAAAACCAAGACACCCCGGGAAAGGGGGAGGCTCCAAATGTTAGAGGGGAGAGAAAGATGCAGGATCTAGGCTGGAGAAGTAGAAAGGAAAGGAAACCAAAGTGGAAGCAGAAGTGCCAGCTGTCTTTGCTGGGCGCAGAGAAATCAGCTTAGTTCCTGGAAGGAAGCGTGAGACCCTTTGGCTGATGGAGGGGCTGTGGGGCAGCTGGGGGTCTGAGAAGGCACCATCTAGAAGGAAGCTGGGGAGAATCCTTAAAGCACTGCATGTCTCCACTCTTCCGAAGAATAATGGTTGGAAATGGGAGGAAAGCTCCTAAGTATGTTTTATAAATTAGCCCACAGCTAGATTTGTAGATGTGTAACCCCCTGTCTCCCGAACCTGATAAAGATGACTGTAAAAGATGTGACGACGGCTCTCGCCCGCTTGCGGACCCCGTCTCACCCACCCAGTCCTCTCACGCGCTGGAGCACTGACTGCCTCCCAGCTGGTGGTGGTCCTGAGTTCAGGGGGCTGTGGGGGGCTTGCAGTTTGCACAATGCCTTTGCTCGTTTTTCCATTTAATCCTCACACCACCCGGGAGCAGCTTGAGTCTCAGGACGGCCAGTGGTGAATGACAGGGTGGCACGGTGAGCATGTGAGGGACCTGGCTTTGGACCCCGCCCCCCATCATTCCATGCCTGTTATACCGTCTGCCTCATCATCCACTGAGACAGGGTCTGTACAGGGGTAATCAGCTTAGGAGGAGGTCATTAGGGTGGGCCCTAATTCAATATGACTGCCGTCTTTAGAAAAAGGAGGATTTGGAGACAGTCGTGCACACGGGGAGAACACCGTATGACTATGAAGACAGCTGGCTGTGATGGGGAAGAACAAATCTGACTCCATATTGGATGTGTTTCTTTTTTTTTATTTTTTTTTTTTTGTGGTACGCGGGCCTCACTGTTGTGGCCTCTCCCGTTGCGGAGCACAGGCTCCGGACGTGCAAGCTCAGCGGCCATGGCTCACGGGCCCAGCCGCTCCGCGGCATGTGGGATCCTCCCGGACCGGGGCACGAACCCGCGTCCCCTGCATCGGCAGGCGGACTCTCAACCACTGCGCCACCAGGGAAGCCCTGGATGTGTTTCTTTTAACCTTTGTATTCTACTGCTTTTGCTAAAAGTAAAACATCACTAAAGGGATGTTGCCTGTTGGCTTAAATTCTACATAATGGCCCATCTCTGGGGAACCCTGCCTCTTCTGGGAAGGAAGAAATTAACACTTCCTCTCTGCAGTCTGACCAGAACTAGGACTTTACGCCCTCCCCTTTCAGTATAAAAAGGAAGCCTGAATTCTAAGTCAGAGAAGATGGGTCTTTGGGAGGGACACGAGTCCACCATCTTCTCAGTCTGCTGGCTTTCTGAATAAAGTCGCTATTCTCTGCCCCAACAACTCGTCTCTCGATTTCTTGGCCTGTGTGGTGAGCAGGACGAGCTTGGACTGGGTAAGGGTCTACCGGCCAATGAGAGAGGCCTGGGGCACAGCCTTCCCTCACGGCCTCAGAAGGGACCAACGCTGCCAACACCATAATCTTGACTTCCAGCCTCCAGAATTGTGACTCGGGAAACTTCTGTTGCTTAGGCCCCCACTCAGTGGAACTTTGTCACAGTGGCCCTAGGAAACTATTACCACTGCCCCCCAGATTCAGTCAAGTTTTCTGGGTGCTGCTGTTCAGGTTGCTATAAAAATGCCAAGTGCTACATCATCTTATCCATGAGCATGTCACGCACAGCTTACCCCAAAACTTTGCCAAATCAAGATACACTATGCTGATGACCATTTCTTTAATGTTATTTTAGAAAAGAAAATGAGGCTCGTTTGACCTAATTTGCATTTATTTATTTAGTGGGGGAAGTTCATGTTGACCACTAGAGAGCCCCACTATCCTTACCTTAATAAGCACTCACAGTGCATCCTTTTGAAAACACGACAGAATTTTTCCCAGAGTCAACTTCAAGTTTACAGTCTATAAGGATCATAAGCCACTTTTTATCAATTGCAACGTTCGTCCGAGTCCCTTTAGTGTGGCTGGGTTCTCTCCTCCTACTGGCTTTCTCTTTTGGGAAGTTTCTCTTTCTCCTTTTATTTTGAAAGAATTTCAAGCATTCACAATAGCTGCAAGACTATTATTACAATGCACTCTCGTATACCTTTCACCTAGGTTCACCAATTATTAATGTTCTGTCATATTTACTTTTTCTCTCTCAGGATTTAAAGTATATACATAATTTTATTTTTTCTGAATATTTGAGAGCAAATTCCAGATAATGAGACCCTTCACCCCTGAACACTTACTCATGTAATCCTAAGAACGAGGATATTATTTTACACATCCATGGAGTGATTATCAAAGTCAGGAAATTTAACATCAATAACAAAACTATTATGGTGCCTTCAATCTGCATTTGAATTTTGCCCAAGTGTCCTCGTCGTGTTCTTCACACAAGCCACTATCCAGGATCACACACTGCATTTTCTTGTGTCTCTTTGGTCTCCTTCAGTCAGGAACATTTCCTAGGTCTCCTCTGCCTTTCAAGACCTGGACGTTTTGGAAATGTTCAAGCCAGTTACTTTGTAGAGCCTTTCCATTTGGGCCTGTCTAGTGTTTTCTCTTGCCTGGGCTCAGGTTCATACTTTGCCAGACCTAGGTTTAGTTTTAAGACTACTCTCTTTTCTGAGGAAGATTTGAAGAAAAACAGCGGTTGCATTCAGTGGTTCCGTGTAAAGTGACATTTTCTCATTTTCCTCTGCTTCCTTCTCCAGCTCCAGGCCGTGCCTTTCTGTCCCTGGTGTCGTGTCCACTGCAGCCCACCACATAGAACCCCCTTCAGCAGGGAGACACTGTCCACCTGCCGAGTGTTAGCTGCTGAGCTCCAATAGCTTGGTCCCCTCCTGGAATTTCTGTGGGGCCAGAGGAGCTGCCTTGCCTAAGCTTTCACCCCGCCCCAGACGCAGTCTGCCTCCGATGACTGGTCTTTGAGGCGGGTACAAAGGCCCTCAATTTGGGAGACTCTGAAGGGCCGTCCCGGATCCAGAGCGTCCCGTGGGTCACGTGTCTTTCCACAAGAAGTCTCTGGCCTTCGATTTCAGGTACATCATTCATTTTGGAAAAGAAGCTATACTGAAAAATACATCCATTTCCAAAAATTCAAGCAATACGAAAACTTCAAGGAAGTAAGCATAACTCACCCGAAGTCCCAATATTTTTCAAGCGTCCTCCCACTGTCCAGGTGCATGTGTGTGACTGCTGGGCGTGTATCTTATACAAACGGGACCATGCGCTACGTGCTAGGCTGCAGCGCCCATCCTCTCTTGCTCCCATGGTACTATCACCTATGCGTGAGACTTCCCAGAATAAAGACGGCGTCTCCCCGCCTTCCCTGCAGCCACGTACGGCATCTGAGAGGAAGAGGTGCGGGTAACTTCTGGGAGAGACCCCCAGGAGGAAGCGACACGCCCTTCCCTTTCCCCTTCCCGCTGGTTGTTACCGACCTTTCCAGTTAGTTCCCCACACGGGTCCTTCTGCCCTACGCCACTGGAGCCAATAAACGGAGACCAAGTTCAGTTGAGAAGGAAAAGAAGGCTTTATCCTCTGAGCAGATGATGGAGAGGTGGGGGCAGCTGGACGGGGCCGCTTTACAGGTTCCCAGCGGCATCAGGGGGAAGGGGGCGGAGTTCTTGTGGCTCTCGTGGATCCGGCGCAGCTCAGCTGCTCGCCGTTGGCATCGCGGTGCAGCTGCAGCGCCTCTGCACACGGCCCGCCGCCGCCTTCCAGAGTTGTGGGCGGTGCCTCTGCGCACGGCCCGCCGCCGCCTTCCAGGGTTGTGGGCGGTGCCTCTGCGCACGGCCCGCCGCCGCCGCCTTCCAGAGTTGTGGGCGGTGCCTCTGCGCACGGCCCGCCGCCGCCTTCCAGAGTTGTGGGCGGTGCTTCTGCACACGGCCCCCCGTCGGCGTCCTGAGGTGAGCTCTCGGTGGCGTCCCTGTGGTCTCTGCGCGGCCGCTTGCCGAGAGGAGTCGGGCTCAGGTGTCGGGGTGCGAGGCCTCTGCTCGTGGCCTTCTGTGAGCGAGTGAAACTAGACTACGCACAAAGGTAAAAAAAGGTTAGACTGTCTTTCATTACCCAGAGTCTATTGTTATTTCCCAGGAGCTGTGATTGGGCTTTGTGACATGATGCGTGTTGAAGAGCTTTGAGCAAAAACTGGCAGGCCCTGTCACTCCTCGAGTGGCACATTTGAACCTCCATGTGGACGTCACGGTTTGGTCTGAGCTCGGGGTCGCATCCCCTCCCCAGGAGGTGGCACGGCCGTCTGGACGTCTGAGACCCAGGGGAGGACCCGCATGGGAAACGGCTTCCTTTCCTTCTCTTACCTCTAAGCTTCGAAAGTCCTGCTCTCCATTCCCTATTTCAAACATTTTCGTGAATAATTTTATTTCCTTCCAGATTTTTTTGGTTTTAATTTTTTACGAAGAGTTTTGGTTTACTTATAAAAGTTTTTATTCAATGGCAAAAATTAAGGAAATACAAAACGTGAAGAAGAAGAAAACGAAATGGCCCGTAACCATGGCTTTGATTGTACCTTTCCAGGAAGAGTTTGTTATATTGCTAATAAATACTATATTTTTCATTGTATGAGATTTGTATTTCAGTTTGGTTTATGGTACCTTTTCATATAGGTTTTAAAATTTGTTATAGAATCAAATTTATTAATTTTTACTTTTTAAGGCCTCTGGGATTCTCTGAAGACCCCTCTCCCATCACACACCTGAAAATTATAAAAACTTTCTTCTGTTGTATTTTCTAGTACTCTGCGTAAAAAATAGATGAAAAAATTTAAAGGTTACACTTCATTTACAGTAATTACAAAATACCAAAGCACTGACTGTATTCCCCGTGTCGTGCGATACATCCTTATAGGCTGTTGTCTTTTTTGTCTTTATTTCTTACGTTTAAATTGTAACCTAGCTGGAATCAATTGTGGTGAGAGGAGAGAGGCCATCTTTTTTCTAACTGATGCCGTAGTTTTTCCACCACCATTTGTTAATAGTTCACCTTTTTCTTATGGACTCGGAAAGCCACCCCGATCACACATGGAACTCCCACCTGTAGTTGGATCGCTTTCTGGACCCCCTAGTCACTTTCTTCAGTTCAAAGTTCGGCCTGGCTTTTCTTACCTGTTTATTCTTAACTTGTGTTTTCTTTTGTGAAAACTTTGGTTATGGAAATTTTTATGTAAGCATAGTAAACTAAATCAAATTATACCAAAAGGATAACAACCACAGCACCCTTTTGACAAGCCTTGTTCTAGAAAATAACGTCATGTGCCCTTCGAGACAAACACATACCCTGTTTCCTAAAAGGAACCACACTTCTTCTGTGGCTTGGTTTGATGCTTTGACAACTTACAGGCAGCTTTTCAGGTCAGTAAACACAGATCATAACTTGTGGTGTTTGCATGGTATGGTACAAACTGTACCAGAGTTTACTTAACTGTTTTTAATCAATGGTCATCTCAGTCCTTTATAACTTTTTTTTTTTAGCAATTGTCAATACTGTGATGAAAATCCTTGTACATAAAGCTTATTGAACTTCTAACGGTTTTCTTCCTCTGATTCTTAGAAATGGCATTTCTTGGGCGAAAGGTGTGCGTATTTCACATCAGAGGTTTTGCCAGCAGACTGCACCCACCGAACGTGTAAGTACCTACCTCTTAGCCAGCACTGGCCTTTTTCACCTGTGATATTCTGTTAGGCTGGAAATATTATCCTGTTTTTATTTTCACTGTTTACTGTTAACAGAGTTGAACATCTTTTCATATGGCTGTTGTCCGTTTGTATCCCTTTGTAGTTTTCTTGTTCAGCTTCTTTCCCTGTTTGTTTTATTATTGGTTTATTTGAGGTTTGAGGTATAAATGATATTACGTGTTTTTTCTTGTAATGCATTACAAATATCCCCTTCCTACTCCTGTTGTGTTTCAACTTTATGGAATTTTTACAAGGGTTTTTTGTTCTTTTCTGGTTTTGAAACATGTTTAGAAATGTTTTTCCAACCCAAGATTATTTAAAAATGCATCAGCTTTTCTTCTAGTGTGTTTATGGCTTTGTCTATTTGAAAATCTTTAAATGTTAATCGTCTCGGGATCTGTTTCCGTGTAAAGAGTGATGTGGGAATCCAGGTTTATTTTGTTTTTTTCTGAGTGTTGAGTTGGCTGTCCCAATCCAATATTGAACGCTCTCTCTGCAGTGTGTGGTTTGAAATTCTAGCTTTCTTCTGTACTAAATATTCCTAT
Source organism: Kogia breviceps (assembly GCF_026419965.1). Lineage (NCBI taxonomy): Eukaryota > Metazoa > Chordata > Mammalia > Artiodactyla > Physeteridae > Kogia > Kogia breviceps. Next base: position 1,557,052 of record NC_081319.1, on the reverse strand, counting down.
TTACTTCTGTCTGTTTTCTACACTCTCTTTTTTCCTACTGGGTGATCTGTCTATCCTGTCTCAGTAACATTCTACTTTAATTCTTACAGCTTTATAATGTCCTTTAACTTTTTATGGAACCTGGTTCGTTTGCCCGACACGCAGCAAGCCAAACGCTGAGATGTGGAGGTTTGCAGCAGAGAAAGGGTTTATTTGCAAGGCAACCAAGTGAGAATATAGGAGAACCAGTCTCAAATCCTTCTCCCTGAAGGCGAGGGGTTCAGGATATTTATGAGTGAAGAGTATATGGTGGTTGGAGGTGCAGAAGGAGGTGATTAGAGGAAGGAAGAAGGTGAGGTAATCAGTGGTCCGTGCACATGTATTTGAGTAACATGCCTCTTCATGGGAAGCATGATCTGAGGGTAGAGTTTTTGGCCCTCTGACGTCAAAAGGTCATCCATTAGATACTGGCGCAGGCCTAGCTGAATGGTCTGTGATCTTGACCGGTTTGAACTGGGGAAGACTAGCTCCCTGTTCCTGAAAAACAATGGAAGAAACTGTTACCTATAGTGACCCTATGTCCGAGGAGTTATCTATCGGGAGTCCTGTGATGCTTTGTCTAAGCTACCTGAAGTTTGGAGGGTATCCAATTTGCAAGAACAATTAGTGAAGGCAGGTTACAGGGTATTGTTTATTAAGCAAGTTACACTTGAAGGAATCTAGTTGATGACTGCTTGGCTTCAGACTCCGGATAAGTTTTTCTTCTTTTTCAGTATTTCTTGACTACCATTACATGTTTACTTTTCCACTTCAATCTTAGAGTCGTTTGTCAAATTTCCAAGAAAAATCACTTTGTAATTTTATTTACGATTGCTAAAAAATACCCAGTATGCTCGTCTGGGGAAACTAAGCAATTTTACAATGTTGAGTGTTCTGTCCAAGACCCAGGCAGGCCTTTCCATTTGTCAGAGTTACCTGTTGTGTCCCCTGATAACGTTACTTTTCTTCCCGTGGAAAGTGCCTCTAACTCTCGGCCTTGGTGGCTCTCACCGAGGGAGCAGTACTGCAGGCACGAAGCACGTGTCATGCACCTTTTGGAGAAAAGAGATTTTTAAGGGCACTTTGGTCTGTCACTGATTTTTCCATACATGCAGACTTTTGAGCCCAACCCATGTGGGTCCAAGGTCATGCATGCTATTCCTGTGACCTCTGGAGGACCAAATGGGCTAGAGGCCTTTTTTCATTTTTGCTTTTGTGTTTGTTTTGAAATAACTCTAATACAATTTTTAAAATTAATTTATTTTTTTGGCTGCTTTGGGTCTTTGTTGCTGTGTGCACGGGCTTTCTCTAGTTGTGGTGAGTGGGGGCTACTCTTCATTGTGGATCGTGGGCTCTAGGTGTGCAGGCTTCAGTAGTTGAGGCACATGGGCTCAGTAGTTGAGGCACGTGGGCTCAGCAGTTGAGGCACGCAGGCTCAGCAGTTGAGGCACGCGGGCTCAGCAGTTGAGGCACGTGGGCTTAGCAGTTGTGGCTGGCGGGCTCTAGAGCATAGGCTCAGTAGTAGTGGCACACGGGCTTAGTTGCTCCGTGGCATGTGGGATCTTCCCGGACCAGGGCTTGAACCCGTGTCCCCTGCATTGGCAGGTGGATTCTTAACCACTGCGCCACCAGGAAAGTCCCAATAACTAAATTAACCAGAGTACAGTTGAAAAAAATCGGTGACCTATTTGGATATCATTTAATCGGCCATGTTCATGTAGTTTGGGGGCTGTGTAATTTGCCATGATTGGCTCTTTGGTTTCCCTCTGGTTTTCGGGGAGCTTGCAGCAATGCGGTGACTTCTGAGGACAGGTGTGCTGTTAAATCTTGAGACTGTGTGAATTTGTTTTGCTCCAAGTTCGTCTGTGTGCAGCCACAGCAACGATCAGGTTGTGAGATGCAGGATGGTGCTTGTTCACAACAGGAGTGAAAGGGTGTCTTGTAACCTGCGTCGGTGCCAATGCCCAGGGTTCCCTGAGTGCTTCAGAGCTTTCCTCATTAGTGTAGCTCCAGCCACAAGTCTAGTCCAAGACCCAGTGTCACAGGTGAATAGCCAGGTAACCATGGACTGTTTACAGACCTTTGAGACTTTGTGCAGCTGAAGAAAGGTTTTCACTGCAGTCATTTCGGACCTGTTTAGTGGCTTCCTCCCCAGCTCCCCTCCCCCTGCCCCCCCACCTTGATCCTTTTATTTCTTTCAAGTGTGCTGCAGCCATAAAAAGGGTACCAACCACAGGGGCGGTCAATTTAGGGCCAGGAAGGTGGAATTTAAATGTAACTGTGTAACTGACAAAATGATTCATTACTTTGTAGGCCATTGGAAGAGAGCAGAAATTTTCCAACTGTTCCATGGGCTGGTATCAATCATACCAATGCCCTAAGCACAAGAAGTTCTCAGCGTTCCAGGGCCAAGTTGGCTTAGGAAATGCGGTGTACTGATTCCCTCTCTCAGAGCTTTACAATGTGCATTAGCATATTAAAAGTTCTGAGAAGTAGGCAGTAAAGAATCCAGCTTTAGTTCTGCTGAGTGATTAAGGAAGTGTAGTAGTGCAGGGACAGATTTCTTTTAGCGCAAATGGGTTTCTGTTGATACTAACGTCAGAAACTAGTGGACATTTAGGGAAATTGTACCTTGTGTTGTCACAGCGTCCTACCAGCCATCACAACGTGTGTCAGTGTTGGAATCCTGGAGCTAGATTTTAAATGAAATGTAATCAAAATCAAATTCCACTGAAAATATAATTTTGCTAGGTTGTTCATAATATCAGTGATGTATTGAAGTGCATTAGATACGTACGATGTGGACCTTTTAACTCCCATGATACTTTCAGAAAATGACCTTGCAGTGCATTCACTGATTAATTTATTCAAATAATAGGTCTTAAGGGACTCCTGCGTCTTCAGCACTGTGCCAAATGGGAAAGAGCGGGGATGTTTTAGAGTCTGGGAGTGGTGAGGACTGAGAGAACTGGGGGAATAAAGGAAGCCCGGAGCCTTATGGGGCTCTGGCTACTCCAGGGGCAGAAGCCTGCCATCAGCTGTGAGAGGAGAGGCTCCCGCGGGGGTCTGAGAGGGCCGTGGTCCAAGCCAGAATGTAGGTCGCCTTTTCACTGGGGCTCTTGAGGGTTTTGCCAGGGTCACCGACACTCACAGACTACATTCTCAGGGACGACAACGCTGCTGTGTAACAGACCACCTCACAATTCAGTTGCTTAGGACAATACTCAGGACCAGAGGGTGGCTTGGGCTGGCCTGGTTGGCGCGGCTGGGGGCCCCTGCTCTGCTCACAGACCGCTCGGCTTCCTTGGACCAGTGGACTGGCCGGGAATGCTCTCCGCACGGAAACGGAAGAGGCACAGATGGCAGTCCAAGCACGCAGGCACTTTCAAGCCTCTGCTAAAATCTCATTGGCCCAGTGGGCCTCCCTGGTGGCGCAGCGGTTGAGAGTCCGCCTGCCGATGCCGGGGACGCGGTTCGCGCCCCGGTCTGGGAGGATCCCACGTGCCGCGGAGTGGCTGGGCCCGTGAGCCGTGGCCGCTGAGCCTGCGTGTCTGGAGCCTGCGCTCTGCGACGGGAGAGGCCGCGGTGGTGAGAGGCCCGCGTACAGCCAAAAATAAAAGTTCTATCCTAATCCAGTGAGACCTGGGACCTGGCAGCTGACTTTGAATGAAACACAGCAGTGCAGGGATGGAAGTTTGGCCATCCCCAGCCCGTGTATTATAGCAACATCCTCCTCCTCCTTAGATTCAGCTGAAAGTCAGCACTGCCGGCATACACCGTGCCTTTGTGCAGGTTAGAAGAAGGTTCCTCCCCACCCTACAACTGCCTTCATAAATCCCTCTTCAGGGGACCATCGGTGGATGAACTCCAGAGGGAGCTTCAGAAAAGGATTGAATGTCGAATACATTTGGCAAGAGACATTAGGCAAAAATAACAAGGGGGAACCAGATTAATGGGATAGGGCACGGGGTAGACTGCAAAACGGCCCTTCTCCGGCACTGACTCTGGCCTTGGCCATGTGACTTGTTTGGTCAGCGCGACAAGAATGATGTAACACAAGCAGAGACTTGACATGTGCTTGTGTGTTGGGGCTTGCCCTCTCTTGCTGCTGAAAGCCCCTCTGCCTTCATCTGAACAAGCCCAGGCTAGCCTGCTGGATGATTAGGGGCCTCTGGCTGTTGCCTCAGCTGACATCAAGTCAGCTAACTGCCAGACCTGCGAATGAGGCCTCTCAGGACCAACCCCGTTGCCAGCCTCCTACCTGGATGATGTAGCCAAGCTGGCCCCCAGGAACTGCTCAGCTGTGGCGAATAATGAATGTTCATTGTTTTAAACTACCACATTTTGAGGTGATTTGTTAAACAGAGAAAACTGATGCATAGTATAAATGTCATATGCCCTGGCAGTGTATAAATAAGATAGAACAAGCTTGTGGATTGCCTTGTCTTTAAAGCTGACAAGTTGTGTTGTCTACATTTAAGAATATTTAAGAATGAAAAGATAAACGTTAATAGAAACTTATTGACTAGTTTTGGGGTGTGGAAGATGGGAAGGGGTTAGGGAGGAAGAGACAAAAGCTAATTCTATTGTTCACTTTTCGAGGAACCAATGGATACTAGCCAAAGAAAGAGGAGATTACAGGTTTTATATAAACATATAAGAGTAGCCACTAGAACAGAATGCAAATCTTCCTTAATAGATATAGACCAACAATAAAAATTAAACAAAATACACCAAATATATTTTCAAATATATACCAAACTTTATTGATTCTTAAGATTGTATTGGTTATAAAATCACCATTATTTTAATCATTATATAAGGAAACAGTGTTGCCAATTAAGTCATGACATACCATCAGCTTTAAGACATCCCAATTCCAAAGATGTTAACACTTTTTAAAAGTGTTTCAAGAATTGTCATAATGCAGTATCTAAAAACAAAACATATAAATTATGATAGAACTAAAGTCAAACAAGTCATACTAATAAATGTAAATATAATTTTCCCATTAGAAGAAGTAGATTTTCAGATTGAGTCACAAAGCAAAAGAGAAAAGCAAAATAAAAACATGGGCAAAGATACCACAGCAAAAACCCAAAGTGTGTGTGTAAAGGGGTCATGTCCCTAATATTAAAGAAGTTAAAATGCAGGCCAAAAAGTACTAAACAAGACAAAAGTACCTTATAATGCTAGTGAATACAAACCACCATGAAAATATAGTGGTGATAAATGTCTATGTATTGCATATCATCTTTCATTAGGCATAAATTGAGATACAAGAAGAAAGAGACAAAATCATGCTAATAAAAGACCCTAATTCACTTATTTTAGTTTAAGAGAGAGAAAGTTGAAAAAAAATTGTTATAGCAACTCCATTAAATATTTTTAGCCATTATAAATGAAGATTACATAGTTCTGAAGGAAAAGTGTACAATATATGAGAGAAAATGGACCATATACTTGTGTGATTCTATCTTACAACTTGCAAATTGGTGTTTAGAGGGACATAAAGATCTGAAGAGCCATAGGGAAGTATAATTAGTTAAGTGAAAAGTGTGAATCTGTAGATGCTAGCAAATTGTTTTGATGATTTAAGCATTTTAAAGAAAATGCTATTTAATTTTTAGCATCAATCTGTATGTTCATTATAGAGAGTAGCTATGGCAATAACTTGCGCGTGTGAGGGTCCATGTAGGGACATATAAGCATGAAAGTCATTTATGAATTAATTCATCATATGACTAACCTCAGAGCATCTGAGTTAAAATTTAAAAGGTTGGGTTTGACAATAAGAGAGTATACCAGGATCCTGAGTCAGACGTTTGCTGCCTGTTTTCTATGCTCTAAACATTAGCTTTGACACGGCATAAATATTTCCTACCAACCATTCTTTCATTGCAATCCATAGCACCCAGCTAACAGAATGTATTCAATAACTATCTGAAACAGATACATCAAGTTCCCAGAGAATTACAGACTTCTGGGCGTGGGGTGGATAAAATAACGGAATTCTGAGGAATCGTTTGGTTTCAAACAAGGAGACTAAGACAACTCAGGTTATTTTTATGATTTACTTAGGGTCACACAACTGGATAGAAGCAGGGTTGAGATGAGAACAAAGTTACTGGTTTCCAGGAAGAAAAATGTTAAATTTCTTCCACTCCACTACCTGAGTGTTCACTAGCCTCAGAACTAAGCATCCTTTAGGATAAATGTTATATTTCACGTGATATATTTTATATGTGTAAATATATCCATGAAGTGTTGCCAGCATATTTACAATTTTCTGAGCTTTTAAGAAGCACCGTATGGAAATCTCACACCTTAGCATTTTATATCTTTAAGTGGGTTGCTTCTTCCACAGCATCACATTAATACAGCAGCAGTCCTTTTCCTTGGTTCTCTCAGCTGTTGGTCGCTTTTTCATGATTGCAGCTGTTTTACTGACCTTATTTCCTGACTGGGAGTGTGTCCAGTCAGCTGTGGAAAACAAAACCCCAGAAGCACAAAATGTAACAGTTGCATACATTTATTTTAAAATAACAATGCATGCAGGGCTTCTTATGTTAAAAATCTTCTATACACGTGTTTCAAAGCCAGAGTTTACCAGATGTCTAAAATAAAGCTTGTGTAAACATTGGCAGGTGTGAGTGGACTTGGTAAGCTGATGGTCCCCAAAGCCAGATGTGAAGATAAAATGCTTCTCAGAAACGTGGCGGCATTTTCCAAGTTAATCAAATTTGCAAAAACAGTAAACACAGTGGCTGGATAAGAACTCAGGTCAACAAAGGGAACCCGGGAAGAATCTAAGTGTGTTGCTTGAAGGGAAGCCTACTGTGATGAATGCTTAAAGATTTGGGTTATATACGTTTATTCAAAAATATTTGAAAGCACCTATAGTGGGCCTAGTATTGCATATAATGAATTGTTAATGTTAATTGTCTGTTCGTTGCTTTAAAAAAAAAATAGTAAATTTATTTATTTATTTTTGGCTGTATTGGGTCTTCGTTGCTGCACGTGGGCTTTTCTCTAGTTGCGGAGAGTGGGGGCTACTCTTTGTTGCGGTGCGCAGGCTTCTCATTGCGTTGGCTTCTCTTGTTGAGGAGCACGGGCTCTAGGCGCGTGGGCTTCAGTAGTTGTGGCACGTGGGCTCAGTAGTTGTGGTGCACGGGCTTAGTTGCTCCGCGGCTTGTGGAATCTTCCCAGACCAGAGCTCAAACCGTGTCCCCTGCATTGGCAGGCGGATTCTTAACCACTGCGCCACCAGGGAAGTCCCTGCTTTCCATTTTACAGATTCTCTGTGATAAACCTTCAATTCCAATCTCCTGCCAGCTACAGCAGGTGCCCAGAATGTTCCTGAAAACTTTTTGATGCCTTCCTGGAGCAGAGCTTTTTACTTGTGTTTTTAACTTCAGCTGGAGATTGGGAATACATTATATACACACATACACACACACACACACATTCTCAGTCTCAGGCTGAAACATATATATTTTTTCTGTTTTTTGTTTGTTTTGCTTGTTTGTTATCAACTGCTTAGTTGCCTTGAATGTTGAATTGTCGTTGACATTCCTCCATTAGGGCATATTGTCCAGAGGATTTTCTGCCTTGTTAAAATGCAATGCAAGCCAGCAGCTATTCTGGGGATTCTAATTTCTCATGTTGAATTAGGCTTTCAGTAGAATACATTCCTATGTTTAGAAGCCATCGTCCTGTTGTTGTTGTTGTTATATAATCTTTGTATTTTGAGACATTTTGGAGGCTTTTTGTTGAATGTCACCTTCCTCCAAATAATGGCCATGTTGTAATTCCTTTGTCTTAGGAAGGGCTCAGAATGAAAGGAGTAGGAGCATTGGATAGAGTGTCAGCCGGAATGGGACTGACTATAACCGCCTGATGCGAAAGAGGAGGGGGCTGGGACCTGTGATGAGGGCACCACCTCAGCTGTAGGGTAGGCCCAGAGGGAAGTGGGCAGCCATGTGGTTTTTAGCCATGATCCTTGAGTCAAGGGAAGCACTCAGGATGACCTCCATGTTTAACCTGGCTTCTTGCTGGGAGGTGATGTGCAAACCACAGTACAGGAAAATTTAGTCCAGTGAAGAGCATCAGTTTCCTGGGCAGAGGAAACAGCAGAGACTGGGGCTGCTAAGGCGGCTGCAGTTCGTATGTTGGTATCAGATGGGAGAGAGCAGCTGAGAAGGAATCCCTTAATGTTGCAGAACAGCGGTCCCCAACATTTTTGGCACCAGGGACCGGTTTTGTGGAAGACAGTTTTTTGTACGGACTGGGGACAGGTGGGGGGACAGTTCAGGTGGTAATGCGAGCAATGGTGAGCAGCAGATGAAGCTTCGCGCGCTAGCCCGCCACTCACCTCCTGCTGTGCGGCTGGCTTCCTAACCAGTCTGAGACCTGGGGGTTGGGGACCCCTGCTGTGGGAGGTTCCCCTTCAGGTGCTTGGTTAAATCCTCAACTGAGCAAAATCTAGGGCAAGATGCCATGGCGCTTAGTAGGGAACAGCTCCCAGGGAACAGAGAGTTGAACAGAGATTTCAGAGGTCACGCAGCCCTGAAGAATTCCAGCCAACCAAGCCAGAGACCTTGGTGAACCTCCCTTCTGGGCATTCAGTTAAAACCCAGAAACGCCTACTCACATATCCTGAATATCCTCATTACAAGTAAGAGTCATGCCATAGGAATAAGGGCTGTGCCCCGTGACTAAGAGAAAACTGACTGGAAATCACGCCTCAAGAAAATTGAGGTGATCCAGCAGTCTCCCTGAACACAACTCAGCACCCTATAGAGGAAGATGACAAAATCCAGAGAGCCTAGTAGGATTCACAGAATGCCCAGCATTCGGTTAAAAAGAAAAACAAACCACTTTTATATGTGAAAAAGGATGAAAATGGATTCATAATCAAGGAGAAAAAAAAAGTAGTCAAAAGAAGCAGACCTACTAATAAGCCAAATGATGGAAGTAGCAGACAAAAGCTTTACAATACTGTTATATGTGAAAGAATTTATTGGAAAAAGTTGACAAAATGGATGAACAGATGAAAAATTTTAGCAGGGAAATGGAAACTCTAAAAAAGAACCAAATTCTAGAACTGAAAAATATCTGAAATGAAGAACTCATTAGAAGTGTTGAACAGCAGACTAGACACAACAGATGAAAGAGTAAGAAACACAAAAACAGATTATAGAAATTACCCACATGAAGTACAGAAAGGAAAAAGAATAATAATTTTTTAAAAAAGAACAGAGGACTGAAGATCTGTAGAACAGTATCAAATTAATATATGTACATTTGAAGTTCTAGAAGGAGAAAAGAGAAACAGTAGAGCAGAGAAATATATGAAGAAATAATGGCCAAATATTTCCTAAAATTGATGAGGGACATCAGCCCACAGATCCAAAGAGCCCAGTGCACTCTGAGAAAAATCACAAAGACCAAGGCACAGCTAAGTACTTCATAGCCAAAGTAGTGAAAACCAAAAATGGAGAGAGAAATCTTAAAAGCAGGCAGAAAAATTAAGAAATTACATTGAGAAGAACCATAAAAAGACATTAACATAGGGGAACAATAAAAAGAATGATGGCTGACCACCAGAAATAATGGGAGGACACATGACAAAGGAATGACATCTGAAAAGTGTTAAAAAAGAAAAAAAAGACTGTCAGTGTAGAAGTCTAAACCCAGTAAAATGTCTTTCAAAAATGAATGTGAAATAAAGACATTTTCCAAAAAAGCTAAAGTAAATTCTTGTTAGAAGGGCTGCACTCTAAGAACTACCAAAGGAAGTTCTTCAGGATGAAGAGAAAAGATCCCAGTTAGAAGTCCATATATTCAAGAAGGAATGAGAACCACTAGACATGTAAATGGGTAGGTAAATATAAAAGACTAGTTTAAAAAACACATTTGAAAATTACTGACCATTTAAAGCAAAATAATAAGTATGTGGAGGGATATATATCATATGTAAAGGAAAATAATGATATCAGTCTGAGGTAGAGTATGATTAATTAAGGAGGCTTATTATAATCTGAAGAGTTAAAACTCAACTCCAGTAGAGGAGATAAAAAGGAATACTTAAAAAAAGCTTGAAGCCTGGAAAAGAGGAATAAAGGATCAGAAAGGACAAATGGAAAATAAATAGCAAGATGGTAGACTTAAACTCAAACATATGAGTAACTTAAATGTAAGTGGAATAAACCCACCACTGAAAACTCAGAGATTGTTAGATTTGATAGAAAAAAAAGACTCAACTCTATGTTTACAAAACACTTGTTAAATATAAACACAAATATAAATACAAATGTAGGGAGGTTAAAAGAATGGAAAAAGAAATTGTATCATTTTAAGAAAGCTGATTCAGCCATATTAATACATTGCAATATTAATATGGCTGATGTGACTTGTCAACTTTAACAATATAATTGGCAGTTATTTCACCAGCAAAAGCAAGTTTACCTGGGAATAGCAGAGAAATTGCTATTCAGGATACGTGAACTAGGGTGGACCGTAGGCAAATCCAGAGAACGAGGAAGGGGAGCTTGGTTTTATAGGGAAAAGGGGGAAGTTGGGAGGGGCTGGAATGACCATCAGGTCCATTGGAGGGGCTGGGATCTGGAGGCTTTCCATTGGCTGGGCCGCTGCAGTCTCCGACTGGCTGGGCTGATGTAGGGCTGAAGGCTGGTTTCTTCCTGCTGGACAGTAGGTAGAGAACCCTTCCTGTGAGAGATGTAGGTGGAAGCCTCTTCCTGTATGGGGTAGTTGACATGCATGGTGGGGTGTGAGAGCGACCCCTACAGGCCTGACTCCAACTTTAGCTGAGTTTCTGTAATTAATTCCACTTTTACCCCCTTTGGATCAAGATCTTTCCTCTAAAGCATTGCTGATCAAGAGTCAGGATCTCCGTACAGTAGTGGTTTGTCCCTTCATGCCGGGAAGGACCTTCCCTGATTGTCAGCTCCCTCCAGGGGTGGAAAGTACATAAATCAGAAACTTCACGAGGCCTCATTTGAGCAACAAGGAAAGGCAGTAAGGGGAACTCTCAGGTGTTTCTTATTAAAAGTTCATTTTTTAGTCACGGTTGTAAGCAGTAGAAGTGATCTCAAAGTGCCGAACTAGCATTGCCTTACTAGGCATGTCATTTTTATCAAAGTTTGACAATAAGTGCAGAAGTTAACAATAAGTGTACAAAGCAGAATTACAAACCTAACAAACCCAGTTTTCAAGGCGGTTCAAAACCAGGAGCCCAGACCTGAATGTAGCCAGCTGAATAATTCAAAAAATAGTGGTTGTCAGGTGATATTTGCTGTAACCAATGTGCCTGCTCTTTAATTGGATGTAATTGGGTCTCTACTTCCCCAGAGGCATTTATCCTCGTGCTGCTGTTGAAAAAATGCCTCCTTGCTTAGCAAGTAAGTAATCAAGGGCTGTGCAGTTACATAAAACCACCGTAGCTGGTGAGTTAAGTGACTGTTGCTGAGCTGAAACTGCAGTGGCTACAGAGTCAGCTAACACTCCTAGTATCAGGGAGAGATTCTGATCAGTTGTGCATTGGTGTTCACTCCAATCTGTGGGAAGAAAGCTCTCCCTATGGAGGCAAAACCAGAATCTCATATCCCTCCTGGAAGTTCTTGCTGAAGCGGTTATGGAGGCTTAACAGGATAGACCAGTGAGAGGCTCTCTTTGGTGATGCAGGGAGAACAGGACAGTGAGTACAGCAGGGCACAGTCTGCTGTGTTCTCCAGCTATCAAGGCACTGAGTTGCCCAAGCATAAGGGCATGCCCAAACTTCCACATATGGAGGTGTAACCAGAGGGTGTACACTGGCCCTCGCACAAGCGATAGTATCTGTGGATACCTTTATTGGCACAGAGGCTTAGCATTACTTAGCCAGACGTTAGGTTGTTACACACTGAGAGGTTACCTAGACCTACAGATATGTAAGCAAGTTTACACATGACCCGATTTGCATTGTCAACTCCACAGAGCGTTTCATACAGATAGTCAAGATCTCATTTTCCTATCTCACGGCAGGGTCAAATTGAAGCAAGGAATAAGTTTAGGCGGGCTTAGCACCCTGACTCCATTAAATGGACGTGTGGAACAATCTAGACAGACAACAGCATCTGGAGCCCCAGTGAAATTACTTATAGGGTGAACCAAAGGGCCGTTGCTATCCTGGAGGGACTGAGGTTTCTGACAGCAAATCCAGCCATCAGAGAGGTTTTGCAAGGGATTGGGAAATGTGGATGGTGCCATTGTCCTTTTTCAGGGAAGGGAAGGAGGACACAGGTGAAAGGCAATGTTGAAAAAAGGTGTTCAGATCTGGTCCGGACGTCTTTGGGAATCTGTCGGCTTCATATGCCCTCTGGTTCAGGTCTAATGGGCTTTACCTTCAGGTTTCTGGATAGTGTGCAGGTCCAGGTGGGGTTCAGTGCCATCTTTAGGTGCAACATGTGGATCCAGGAGTCCCCTCCCTGGAGTTTGCTGGCACAAAAGTTAGTGAGCAGGACCTGATGGGGTCCCTTCAGCGAGGCTGGAGAGAGTCCCTTTGGATCCACGTTGTAGGGCATAGTATTAGTTTTCATTTCCCAGGAGTGCACTGCGAAAAGTGTTCTGCCAGAGCATGGTTATTTTCATTTTTAATTTTATTTATTTATTTATTTTCACATCTTTATTGGAGTATAAATGCTTTACAGTGTTGTTAATTCCTGCTGTACAACAAAGTGAATCAGCTATACATATACATGTGTCCCCATATCCCTCCCTCTTGCGTCACCCTCCCTCCCCCCCTCCCTATCCCACCCCTCTAGGTGGTCACAAAGCACCGAGCTGATCTCCCTGTGCTATGCGGCTGCTTCCCGCTAGCTGTCTATTTTACGTTTGGTAGTGTGTATATGTCCATGCCACTCTCTCACTTCGTCCCAGCTTCCCCTTCCCCCTCCCCACATCCTCAAGTCCGTCTCTACGTCTGCGTCTTTATTCCTGCCCTGCCCCTAGGTTCATCAGTACCGCTTTTAAAAATTCCATATATATGCGTTAGCATACGGTATTTGTTTTTCTCTTTCTGACTTACTTCAGAAGCCATTAGGCCTTTGCAACACAGAAGCGTGTCTCCATTTATCAGTTGTGGATAAAAAGGAGCGGGAGGCAAGTACATTGGGTGTCCTGTGATATTTCAAAAAGTGAGAGTTTATGATTCTCAAAGGGGGTAGACCCAAGATTCAGGACTAGCAGCAGTGCTGTTAGCCAGGGTATCTACAGACCTGACCAGTCCGGTCTCAGTGACGCCACGAGTGCGTTCGACCAGCCCAGAGGCTCGAGGATGATACGCACAGTGAAAGTGCTGCACAGCCAGCCAGCCAGCACAGACCTGCTGTAAGGATGTGGCCGGTAAAGTAAGTTCCCTGGTCACGGTGAATTTCAAGAGGGCTTCCCTGGGTGGAAATGGTCTGCTCCACCAGGACTTGAGCCACGGCAGAGGCAGTGGCTTGTCCACAGGGGAAGCCTTCATTCCAGTGAGGAAACACACATGCCGTGACCAGAACATACTGATATCCACGCGATGAGGGAGGCTGGATAAAATCCAATTGCCGAGGCTCCAAATGTCCAGGAGCAATACGAACAGGTTTCTGTGAATTGTATGTTGGACACGTAGGGCAAGCAAAGTAAGTGCTTTTTGCAGCCTTTTCCACGTTTCCCCACCAGTATTGATGCATAAAGATTAGCGTATAATTGGTGGACCAGTAGTTCAGGGCACGTACAGTGGTCAGTGATGGGAGTTAAAAGTCTCTGGCAGGACTGGGTTGTTATTTGGTCCTAACCAGAACTGTCCCTCCCTCCCTCCCTCCCTCCCTCCCTGTGTGTGTGTGTGTGTGTGTGTGTGTGTGTGTGTGTGTGTGTGTGTGTGTATGTATGAGAAACCAGTGACTGTTGAATTCCTAATCTTGCTTTTCTGAGACAAATCGTTGGGCTTCTCTAGTTAGTTTTTGTAAGGTCTCGTTTGGGGAAACACTCCTCTGGCCCAGGACAGAGCTTGGCTGCTGTTTGCTCCTTTAAGAGCAGCATTTTTTTTTTTTCTCTGAACTCTCAGCAAGGTGGTTTCCCCTAGTCTCCAGGAAGTCAAGGTTAGGATATTCTGGTATCTTACTAACAGCCGGAACAGCACCTGATAGTTCCTGAGCATAAGGACCATATTCTTAATTGTATCCCCGCTGGAATGAGGAAACTGTGTTGCTTCCGTAGCATCTCAGAGTCATGGGCAACTCTGAAAGCATACCTGCCATCGGTATAAATGTTGGCAGTCTTGCCTCTGGCTAGTGAACAGGCTTGAGTAAGTGCATAGAATTTGGCCCGTTGGGCTGAAGTAGCCAAAGGCAAGGGTGTGGTTTCAAATACATCAAAAGGCATTGATAGCGAATATCCAGTGCAATATTTTCCTTATTTTCTTTAAACAAGAACCATCAGTAAACCATGAGATGCCAGCATTACTCTGGGGTTTCTTGTAGGTCATGGGGGGTGGGTGTCAGGAGGCGATCTGTCAGTGTTAAACGGTTGTGGGGGATTTTGTCAGTAACAGAGTAGCAGGGTTGAGGTTATTAAAATGAGAGAGTGAGTTATATAAGGAGAGAATTTCATAAGAGGTAAGATGGCTAGCAGACAGATGTGTGTGGTGAGAATTTAGAGGGGCTTCCACTGCATGAGGCATGAAAATGGTCACAGGGGATCCTACAGCTGTTTCCTTGGTGGCCTTAGCCAAAAGGGCAGTGGGGGGATGGCCTTAAGGGAGGGGGAGGGTACCCTTGTGCTACAGGGTCTGCTTGTTGGGTGTAGTACCCTGTGGGCTGATGGTAAGCCCCTTGCTTTCCAGTGAGAACCCCAGGAGCGTTCCCTTCTTTCGGGTACACGAAAAGGGAAAGGGGAAGTTGATAATTGGGATGCCCAAGGGCAGAAGAGTTCATTAAACTTTCCTTTAAGGCTTTAAAGGCTGTGTCATCCTGTTCTCCCCATAGAATCGAGTTGGGAAGGTCGGTTTTTAGTGAAACACTAAACCCCACAGGGGTGTGGCCAAAAGAGAAAAATGCAGGATTCAATAACAACAACAGCCAGCCCAAGAAAACATCATAGCTGGCATTTAGTTTGGAGTTCGGGGAAGCTCAGCATGCCACAGAGCCTTTCTGACCTAGGTATAGCCGTTGTTCTGCTATCAGGTGACCCAAATACTGAACCTGGCCTTCCACAAACTGATGTTTCTCCTTGGTGACCTTGTGTTATTTTAGGGCTAAAGTCTTTTAGCAAATGGATGCTGCCTTCCTGCGAGGAGGCCTGGGAGAGGGAACAAAGAAGTCAGATATCTAAGTATTGCAACCACGTATCAGTAGAACCTCTCGGAAACCTTTTATCATCCACATCAGCCTTCAGGACTTGGGAAGAGTGAGACGGGCTTTCAGTAAAGTCCTGAGGCTTCGCTGTCGGGGTGGATTGTTTCCCCTCCTAAGCGAAAGCAGGGGAACAGGCCGCTTCCTCGACTGGAACACAAAAGAAGGCACTGCATAAATCGGTGACTCTGAAGAATTTGCTTCCAGCTGGGGTGGACACCAGTGGAGTATGAGGGTTAGGAACAACCAGGTGCCAAGGGAGGACAGCGTTATTTGTTGCTTGGAGGTTCTGGACAAATCTCCAGCCTCTGCCATTGGGTTTCTTTACAGGTTAACATAGGGGTGTTACAGGGACTGCTGCAGGGGACAGTAAAGGCTTGGGCCTTATAGTCCTCTGTTATCAGAGTAATGGCTCTGGAGGGCTGCTTATTTATAGGATAATCATAATTAAATATGATTGATGTGGGGAAGAGGCTTTCAGGGTCTCTCTGGAATTTAACAGGAGCTGCTCTGTGGATTCTGCCAATGTCAGCTGCAACCTTTGCCACAGGAAGGGTGACAGCCAGTCTAACAGGGGTGAGTGGCTGGTGTTCGAGTTCGTTTGACACCATCAGATACAGAACAGGGACCGCATGTTCTAGGGTCACTGGATTTGCCCAGTTGACAGTTTTGGTTGTTACCGTCACTGCTGCTGTCAAACTCAATAATTGTCATCTCCTTTGGGGAGAAAGAAATACCAGCCTGGGATTTTCCAGGAAATCTCGACGCAACAGATGAACAGGAGGAACTAAGGAGAAAAGGGTATGTATCTCTCAAAGAGCCTAAACAAAAAGGAACAGGTGTAGAGGCAGGGACTTGCTGAGGTGAGACTCCACTGTCTGAACTATTTAGCTCTGAGGCAGGGGCTGTTTAATGGCAGAGGGGCGGGTCACAGAGACTGTAGGGCCCGTGCCTACAAGGACAGGTGAAGATTCATTCCTGACCTGGAGAGGGGCTTCCCCGAGCTGTTTAAGGAGAGGGATTGGGACCAGCCCCTGTGGTTCCTTGGGGATCACATCAACTAGAGGGCTGAAGGTGCCTGGAGCACTTAGCTTATAACAGTCCTTCCTCCAATGTCCTGGTGTCTTGCAATAATGGCAGAGACCAGGAATGTTTTGGTTTTGGTGAAGTTGAAAATGGAGGATTTTTATGACTCCTTTTTGTTGTTGCTGAATCATCTAAGGTGCAAGAGAGCTGATTTGCCAAATTGAACAAATCTGGGGTGGACATGGTCTTCGGTTCCATCCTGTTTTTTTCCACCAGGAGGAAAAGCTCCATGTTCAGCCATTAACACAGAATTAAAGGCTCCCCGAGTGGATTTAGCCTCTGTAGGGAGACTGGGGTCTTCTATAAAGATTTGAACCCTATCGTGGTAGCCATGGACCGATTCACCGCACTTCTGCACGCACGCCTGCATTCTGTCCCAGGCAGCAGGCTCAGGAAAGGCTGTGGTGGCTACTGGGTGGAGCTTTCTCTGCCAGGGTCTCCAGCGTCCCCCCAAGACTGCAGAGGCTGGCTTCTCTGAACCCCTTTCGGGGAGCCCCCACTGAGCCAACTCTATCCAGCGCTGAGCCTGACTTTCACCCACAGGCATGTGCGCCAACTGATACAAATCTGAAAACCCCAGGGAGCACGTCTGAATGACCATGTTAAATTCATCTTCAAATCAATGGGGGTGTTCGGCTGCTTTTGGAAAATCCTTAACAGGGGCTTGCGCTTTTGGCCGTCATGTACTACTCGGCTCGGTCCAATTCAAGATGCTGACAAGCTTCAGGGCTGGTGCTTGAAAGACAGAATCATGGTGCTTGAAAGAAGCTTTTCAAGGAGATAAAGCGTATTTGAACATGTGATGCCTGATACATACAGAATAGAGGTATTTGCTTGCTTTGTTCCTTGCACTGTGGTAGCAGGGGTGAACTTTTGAGAAGGTGCCACTTATCTGTATGAACATATATCTGCCCCTAGAGAATTTCTGTAGAATTCAGTTCCATTATTGAAAATAGTTTCTCTACCAACCAGCCGCAGCCTGAAGAATGACACAGTAACGAGACTAGCTCTTCTGCATGTATCTTAAGACAACTTCGTCAGCTGCTTTAGTTTGCAAAGGTTATTTTAAAATCCCATTCTTTTGACTATTCTAAAGATTGTATGTTTCTAAGTATCCTTTTAAAAACTTGGGTTTTTGTGCTTAACAGTTTTTTCTGTCATGAATCATTTTGATGATTAAATTTGACCCCTTTGACAGAAAACTGATGAGTGGATTCCTAAGGATCACAGAGGAGTTTGTTGCATAGAGTTTGGGGGTGGGGGTGGGGGGGTTGAAGAACTGTTCTGTGCTTTGATTACAGTGGTGATTGCATTCGTCAAATTTTCTAGTGAGTTTTGCTGAATGTAAATTCTGCTTCAATAAATGTGACTTAAAAACTTAAAAGAGAAAACAAACCAATGGCTTGCAGTGCAGTGTTAGTGTAGAGGGAACATAAAACTTTGGAGGTTTATTTGGATCTTCAGATGGTGTAACCTTAAAACGGCAGAGGCTCTAATAGGTTCAGAAGGGGAGAGAGAGCAAGGGTAGCTCAGAGGAGTGGGTTAGAGTGGGAGGGGGTACAGAAGAGGGGGCAGAGCAGAGGGGAAGATGGAGGTGCTGTCGGGGGTGGGTGGCGGCCACCTGGTGGAGTCTGGGACAGAGGGGTGTGCAAGGCACACAAGATGGCACCCCAGACAAAGAAGCTGGCGGAGGGGAGCACAAGGAGCATGTGGATTCGAAAGCCGTTTTACTCTTTTCTGGTTGTTTTCAGTTGTTTTGGCCAGTTTAGAAACAGTATTTTGCAAAGAGGGAATTTTATAGTTTTGTGCACAGTTGGAAGCTTCCACATACTGGTGAAAACAAATACATCATTCATTTTATTTAATTTTTGAGCCATGGTACTCCAGTTTAATCCTAAGAAAAACAAGTTTGGGGAGATCAGAAGTTCCCCGTAATGGCCATTGTAACTCTGGATTACTTGTAGTTTGCTTGGCCTGCTTAGTTAAAAATGAGCCTGTGGGGAGTACATAGTTTTTAAGCATAAAACTGGCTAGAGTTCCTGAAGGAGGGCTGCCCTCAGAGCATTTAGATGACTGGGATCCCATGTTTCTAAGTTCTTCTGAAAACCCAAGTTGGCAGAGTCCTAGCCTGTCTTCCAAAAGGAATCTAAAAACACAAAACAAATGATTGGATCCCAGTTAGCTCAATCCCCAAAAGAGGACCTCACTAAGGTGCACTTTGTTTTTTATTTATTAATTTTTTTTTGCTTATAATTGTCTTAGTTTTTAATTTAATTTTTTATTTTATATTGGGGTGTAGTTGATTTATAATGTTGTGTTAGTTTCAGGTGTACAGCCAGGTGGTTCAGTTATGCATATACATGTACCCATTCTTTTTCAGATTCTTTTCCCATATAGGTTATTACAGAGTACTGAGTAGAGTTCCCTGTGCTGTACGGCACGTCCTTGTTGATTATCTGTTTTATATCTAGTCGTGTGTCTATGTTCATCCCAACCTCTTAATTTATCCCTCAACCACCACCACCATTCCCTACCCCCCTGGAACCTTAAGTTCATCCTTTAAGTTTGTGAGTCTGTTTCTGTTCTGTAAACAAGTTCATTTGTATCACTAAAAAAAAATTTTATTTATTTTTGGCTGCGTTGGGTCTTCGTTGCTGTGCGCGGGCTCTCTCTAGTTGCGGCGAGCGGGGGCTGCTCTTCGTTGTGGTGCGCAGGCTTCTCATTGCAGTGGCTTCTCCTGTTGCAGAGCACGGGCTCTAGGCATGCGGGCTTCAGTAGTTGTGGCACATGGCCTTAGTTGTTCCACGGCATGTGGGATCTTCCTGGAGCAGGGATTGAACCTGTGTCCCCTGCGTTGGCAGGCAGGTTCTTAACCACTGCGTCACCAGGGAAGTCCCTATATCATTTATTTTTTTAATATTTATTTATTTATTTGATTGGGGGTATAGTTGTTTTACAGTGTTGTGTTAGTTTCTACTGTGTGGCGAAGTGAATCTGCTATATGTGTATATATCCCCTCTTTTTTGGATTTCCTTCCCATTTAGGTAACCACAGAGCACTGAGTAGAGGAACCCCTGTGCTATGCGGCGGGTTCTCAATAGTTATCTGTTTTATACATATTGGTTTATATATGTCAGTCCCAATCTCCCAATTCATCCCACCCGCCCCTTACCCCCTTGGTGTCCGTATGTTTGCTCTCTGTGTCTGTGTCTCTCTTTCTGCCTTGCAGACAGGTTCATCTGTACCATTTTTCTAGATTCCACATATATGCGTTCACATAGGATATTTGCTTTTCTCTTTCTGACTTACTTCACTCTTTATGACAGTCTCTAGGTCCATCCACGTCTCTGCAAATGACCCAGTTTCGTTCCTTTTTATGGGTGAGTAATATTCCATTGTATATATGCTGCATCTTCTTTATCCATTCATCTGTCGATGGACACTTAGGTTGCTCCCATTGCATCTTTTTTTTTTTTTTTAGATTCCACATATGAGTGATATCGTATGGTATTTGTCTTTCTGTCTGCCTTACTTCACTTAATATGATAATCTCTAGTTCCATCCATGTTGCTGCAAACGGCATTATTTCGTTTTTTTTTATGGCTGAGTAGTATTCCATCGTACGTATGTACCACATCCTCTTTATCCATTCCTCTGTCAGTGGACATTTAGGTTGCTTTCACGTCTTCGCTATTGGAAAGTGTTGCAGTGAACATACAGGTGCATATATCTTTTTGAATTATGGTTTTCTCCAGATACATGCCCAGGAGTGGGATTGCTGGATGATATGGTGGCTCTGTTTTTAGTTTTTTAAGGAACCTGCATACCATTCTTCATAGTGGCTGCATCAGTTTACATTCCCACCAACAGTGCAAGAGGGATCCCTTTTCTCCACACCCTCTCCAGCATTTATTGTTTATAGAGTTTTTTGATGATGGCCATTCTGACTGGTGTGAGGTGATACCTCCTTGTAATTTTGATTTGCATTTCTCCGATAATTAGTGATCTTGAGCATCATTTCATGTGCTTTTTGGTCCTCCGTATGTCTTCTGTGGAGAAATGTCTATTTAGATCTTCTCCCCAGTTTTTGATTGGTTTATTATTAATTTTTTTGTATTGAGTTGCGTGAGCTGTTTGTATATTTTGGTGATTAATTCCTGTCGGTCACTTCATTTACAAATATTTTCTCCCATTCTGTGGGTTGGCTTTTTGTTTTCTTTATGATTTCCTTTGCTGTGTGTTTTTAGGTTTAATTAGGTCCCATTTGTGTATTTTTGTTTTTATCTTCATTACTCTAGAAGGTGGATCCAAAAAGATATTGCTAACTCATGTCAAAGAGTGTTCTGCCTGTGTTCCTCTAAGAGTTTTACAGCGTCCAGTCCTTTAATCTATTTTGAGTTTATTTTTGTGTATGGTATTAGAGAATGTCCTAATTTCCTTCTTTTACATGTAGCTGTCCATTTTTCCGAGCACCACTTATTGAAGAGACTGTCTTTTTCCATTGTATATTCTTGCTTCCTTTGTCATAGATTAAATGACCATAGGTGTGTGGGTTTATTTCTTGGCTTTCTGTCCTGTTCCATAGATATATATTTCTGTTTTTGTACCAGTACCATGCTGTTGTGGTGACTATAGCTTTGTAATATTATTTGAAGTCAGGGAGCCTGATTCCTCCAGCTCTGTTGTTCTTTCTCAAGATTGCTTTGGCTATTCAAAGTCTTTGGTGTTTCTGTACGAATTAAAATTTTTCATCTTCTAGTTCTGTGAAAAATGACATTGGTAATTTGATAGGGATTGCATTGAATCTGTAGATTGCCATGGGTAGTGTAGTAGTCATTTTGACAATATTGCTTCTTTGAATCTAGGAACATGGTGTATCTGTCTGCTTGTGTCATCTTCCATTTCTTTCATCAGTATCTTACAGCTTTCAGAGTACAGGTCTTTTGCCTCCTTAGGTAGGTTTATTCCTAGGTATTTTATTCTTTTTGATGTGATGGTAAATGGGATTGTTTGCTTAATTTCTCTTTCAGATCTTTTGTTGGTGTATGGAAATGCAAGAGATTCCTGAGTATTACTCTTGTATCCTGCAACCTTACTGAATTCATTGATGAGGTCTAGTAGTTTTCTGCTGGCATCTTTAGGATTTTCTATGTATTGTATCATGTCATCTGCAAAAGACCTGTACTCTGAAGACTGTAAGACACTGATGAAAGAAATCGAAGATGACACAAACAGATAGATATACCATGTTCTTGGATTTGAAGAAGCAATATTGTCAGAATGACTGTACTACCCAAGGCAATCTACAGGTTCAATGCAATCCCTATCAAATTACCAAAACAGTGACAGTTTTACTTCTTCTTTTCCAATTTGTATTTCTTTTATTTCCTTTTCTTCTCTGATTGCCGTGGCTAGGACTTCCAAAACTATGTTGACTAATAGTGGTGAGAGTAGACATCCTTGTCTTGTTCCTGATCTTAGCGAAAATGCTTTCAGTTTTTTCACCATTGAGTATGATGTTAGCTGTGGGTTTGTCATATATGGCCTTTATTATGTTGAGGTAGGTTCCCTCTATGCCCACTTTCTGGAGAGTGTTTATCATAAATGGGTGTTGAATTTTGTCGAAAGCTTTTTCTGTATCTATTGAGATGATCAAATGGATTTTATTCTTCAGTTTGTTAATGTGGTGTATCATATTGATTTGCGTATGTTGAGGGATCCTTGCGTCTCTGGGATAAATCCCACTTGATCATGGTATAAGATGCTTTTATTGTGTTGTTGGATTTGGTTTGCTAATATTTCATTGAGGATTTTTGCGTCTATGTTCATCAGTGATATTGGCCTGTAATTTTTTTCTTTTTGCAGTATCTTTATCTGGTTTTGTTAATCAGGGTGATGGTGGCCTTGTAGAATGAGTTTGTGAGTGTTCCTCCCTCTGCAATTTTTTGAAGAGTTTCAGAAGGATAGGTGTTAACTCTTGTTTAAGTGTTTGATAGAATTTGCCTGTGAAGCCATCTGGTCCAGACTTTTGTTTGTTGGAAGTTTTAAAATCACAGTTTCAGTACCTGTGATTGGTCTTGTTCATGTTTTCTTTTTTAAAATAAATTTATTTATTTATTTGTGGCTATGTTGGGTCTTCGTTGCTGCACGCGGGCTCTCTCTAGTTGTGGTGAGCAGGGGCTACTCTTTGTTGTGGTGCGCGAACTTCTTATTGTGGTGGTTTCTCTTGTAGTGGAGCACGGGCTCTAGGTGTGCAGGCTTCAGTAGTTGTGCCTCGCGGGCTCTAAAGGGCAGGCTCGGTAGTTGTGGCACACGGGCTTAGTTGCTCCAGAGCATGTGGGATCTTCCTGGACCAGGGCTCGAGCCCATGTCCCCTGCATTGGCAGGCGGATTCTTAGCCACTGTGCCATCAGGGAAGTCCCCTGTTCGTATTTTGTATTTCTTCCTGGTTCAGTCTTGGAAGATTTTACCTTTCTAAGAATATGTCCATTTCTTCTAGGTTGTCCATTTTATTGACATATAGTCGCTTATAATACTCTCTTACAATCCTTTGTATTTCTGTGGTGTCAGTTGTAACTTCTCCTTTTTCCTTTCTAATTTGATTGATTTGAACCCTTTCCCTTTTTTCTTTGATAAGTCTGGCTCAAGGTTTATCAATTATGTTTATCTCTTCAGAGAACCAGCTTTTAGTCTCATTGATGTTTTCTATTTTTTTCTTTGTCTCTATTTCATTTATTTCTGCTCTTAGCTTTATGATTTCTTTCCTTGTACTAACTTTGGGTTTTGTTTGGTCTTCTTTCTCTAGTTGCTTTAGATGTAAGGTTAGGGTGTTTATTTGAGATTTTTCTTATTTCTTGAGGTAAGATTGTCTTGATATAAAATTCCCTCTTAGAACTGCTTTTGCTGCATCCCAAAGATTTTGGATCGTCGTGTTTTCGTTTTCATTTGTCTCTAGGTATTTTTTTTATGTCATCCTTGATTTCTTTGGTGATCCATTGGTTGTTTAGTAGCATATTGTTTAGCCTCTATGTGTTTGTGTTTTTTAGTTTTTTTTCTTGTAGTTGACTCCTTATCTCATAGTGTTGTGGCCAGAAAAGATGCTTGATATGATTTCTGTTTTTAAAAATTTACCAAGGTTTGCTTTGTAGCCCAGCATGTGGTGTAATCCTGGATAATGTTACATGTCCGTGCACTTCGGAAAACAACCCAGTACTCACCAATAACGAAGCCTTATGGTGTCCAACTCTAGGTCAGTCAGTTCTGAACTGAGGCGGTGGAAGTAATAATCGGAGCCATTTAATGTAAGCCTCAATAAACACACTTTCTAAACCATGGTCACCACACTCAGGAACCTGCATCTTTAACCAGCCGCCTAGCTGATTCCAGTAAGTGCAGCTCAGGTGGATGCTGAGAAAAGGCAGAGTTCATTTCCTGGTGCCCATGCTCCTCTCTCATAGCAATAATGCTGTCAAATTCTCATCCTCACTTCCCTTTCTCAGGGATTCCTTTTTTTCTCTGGCTTGTGCTATAACTCCCTTCGTGGCACTGTCTTATGTTTGGTCACATTTAAAGCCTAGCACTCCTTGAGTGTCTAATGTCGGCAAGTGCTTTTGACATATCACCATGTTATCCTGATGAATCCTCAGCCCGCCAGTGATGTGAGCATCATCATTTTCCAAGTGAGCAGAGCGAGTGTCAGAGCGGTTTAATGACACAGTGATGTTCACAGAAGAGTGGCAGAGCTGAGGTGGAGATCAGGTCCGGCTGGCTCTAAGCCTCTGTTCCTTCCACCGCTTCATTCTGTGCTGTGACTCCACCCTGGTCCTCCATCTCTCCCACCTCCTCCAAACTGCAGAACTCCTCTTAAGAGGGGCACTTCTACATGCAGCTGACCGCTTGTATTGTCTGCTAATTTCTACTGGTTTCCATCAGAAAGGGTAAATTTATTTCCAAATTGTAATGAAAACTTACTTTCAGTGCTGTTTATGGTAACAATGCAGTGCGTAGTTGGAGTGTGACTTTGGAGTCTGAGATTGGAGTTTGACTCCTCTTAGCTCTTCCATAACTAGCTGTGTGACCTTGGGCAAGTCACTCAACTTCTCTGAGAGTTAGTTGTTTCATCTGTAAAATGGACTCTCACAATGCCTAAGCATGCTGTATTATAGTCGTGTGCTTATTTGACTGTACCAGGCTGTGAGATCTTTGAAGGCCAAGGAATGTACTGTCTTTATCTTTGTTTCCTTAGCCTCTGGCCAAAGGCAGGGGACCTTGATGTGTCCTGTTCACCCTTTCAACATGCAGGGTGTTACCTTGTGTGCTGGGGGTGCTCAGTCAATGCAAGTGGAATAGATGAAAAGTCCATGGCCCTGTCTTCAGTTTTGACTGAAGGTGAATTTGAATTGTTTGGATTATGTGGCCAGGCTGGAAACTCCCCTAACTGGTGAGTGGATCCAGGTGCCTGTCTACCACCCACATTCTACTGCAGCTTTGTTCTTCCCTGATCCTTGTCCCCAGTCCCTCAAATGTGGTGAGTTACTTAAGGTTAAATGTTAGTGATGTCAACAGTTCTTTTGGGAATGTTGAAGCAAAACTTTCTTTTCCTTCTGGACCAGCAGGAGGAAGAGGCCATTTAGCTGTTGTTGTTGTTTTTTTTTAAGTCTTTATTAAATTTGTTACAATATCGCCTATTTTTTTTTATGTTTTGGTTTTTTGGCCACGAGGCATGTGGGATCTTAGGTCCCCTACCAGGGATTGGACCCACACCCTAGGGAAGTCCCAGGCCATTTAGCATTTGGCAGCTTTTGGCAGTCACCTTGGGATTGTGGAGGGAGTCTGCCTTAGGGTTTAGTTAATGCCACAGAAGACAGAGCAGAAGATGGAAAGAGCTGTAGAGCAGATGAAGAAGTCCAAGAAACTGATACTTAATGGCCAGAGGAGAGCTTTAGATAACATTTTCTTCACAAATGATTTTAGTTTCAGTTTGATGAAATTCACTGATTTTTTACATTCTCAGCAGTTCCACTCCTGAGACGTTCTTGCCTCTGTGCAGTAGGACCCTTGTGTAAGAAAGTGTATTGTGGCAGTGTGCACAAGAGCCAAAAAACAGGAGCAGCGTGTCCATCAGCAGGAAGACGCATAGTGAATTGTGTTCCAGCCAGGATGGAGTATTACGTAGCAGTGGGCATTAGGGGACCATTGCCAAATGCAGCAACAGGGATGCACCTTAGAATCATAACATTGAATTGAAAAGACAAGTCACAGTATGATAACTTCTACAAAGATAGGAAAGTTGGATGACGTACCGTTGAGGGAGATATACATAAGTGATAAAACAAATTTTTTTTTTAAAGCAAGGAAATGAATAGTGGCCCTGGATAAGGTGGAATAGTTGAACTTTTCCTTATTCCTCCTGCTAAGGACAGCTAAAAGCCCTGGACATTATTTATAAAACAAAGATGAAGAGACTCTGAAAGGTGGAGAGGAAGAGGCAGAGCATCAGGGATCTTGGGATCTGAGGAAAAGGCGCAGCAGTGACTCCTCCGGCTTTTCCTTCCGCCTCTTGTGCCCTGGGGTGAATGGTTGCTGCAGAAGATGACAACCTGGAAGCACCAAGGAGAACAGACCCAGAATACCGTGGGAAGGTCCTCTTTAGCCAGAGGACCAGGAAAAGGATAGCTTAGCTAGACAGAGAACTTTAAAAAAAAAAAAAAAAAGTTTATTTATTGATTTATTTATGTTTGTCTGCGTTGGGTCTCCTTTGCTGTGTGCGGGCTTTCTCTAGTTGCAGCTAGAGTGGGCTACTTTTCGTTGCGCTGCGCGGGCTTCTCGTTGTGGTGGGGCTTCTCTTGTTGCGGAGCACAGGCTCTGGGCACGCAGCCTTCAGTAGTTGTTGCACATGGGCTCAGTAGTTGTGGCTTGGGGGCTCTAGAGCACAGGCTCAGTAGTTGTGGCTCACGGGCTTAGTTGCTCTGCAGCATGTGGGATCTTCCCGGACCGGGGCACGAGCCCGCATCCCCTGCATCGGCAGGCGGACTCTCAACCACTGTGTCACCAGGGAAGCCCGGCAGGCGTATTCTTAACTACTGCACCACCAGGGAAGTCCTAGACAGAAAACTTCTAGACAATAATTGTTCTACTCCTGCCAGACACCCCAGAGAAAACTGTGGCCCCATTTCTTCCCCATAGCAAAGGCTAATTGAGGAACCTGAACTTTCCCTCTCACCCAGTTGTTATGAGATGACCCCCTTCCCAACTGGGGGGTATCAGAGAAGGCCAAGTGGGAACCAGGACTTACACCCAGTGGTAACAAGCCCCTCTCCCTGCAGCATTAACAGAGGCCACCTGAGAATCAGTAATAAGGTGTCCTTCCCTCCTCAGCCAGGCAGGTATCCATGGAGGTCTATTCGAGAGCCTAAACTCCCAGGCCTGCTCAGCAGTGATGAGATCTGCCCTGGAGGCTGAGTGGTGAACTTGCTGTGACAGGCAGCACCCTCCTTCCCTCACTGGCAGCAGGGGAGGCTTATTGCTAAAAGGGAAGTGTTAGATGAGATCCAGAGGCTCATAACATAACACACAAAATGTCCAGGGTAGGGTAAAAAAATCACGAGTCATGCCAAGAACCAGGAAAATGTCAACTCGAATGACAAAAGAATCAACAGCAATACCAAAATTACACAAATGTTGAAATCATGTGAAGTGGATTTAAGTCAGCCTTCATAAAAAATGTTTCAACAAGCAGTTGAAAATGTGCTTGAAACAAGTGGGAACATAGAAAGTCTCAGCAAAAAATACAAGGCATAAAGAACCAAATGAAAAATTTAGAACTGAAAAATACAATAATAATAATAAAATCAGTGGATGGGCTAAATAGGAATGGAGAAGACAAGAGAAAAGAAACTGTGAACTTGGAGCTAGAACAATAGAAATTGCTCAATCTGGAAAACAGAGAGAATGGACTGAAGAAAATGGACAGAGCTCTGGGACACCTGGAGGACAGTAATAAAAGATCTAACAGTTGTGTCATTGAAGTTCCAGAAGGAGAGGAGAAAGAAGTTGGGGCTGAAAAAGTACTCAAAGAATAATGGCTCAAAGTTTTCCAACTCTGGCAAAGTACATAAACCTACAGATTCAAGAAGCTGAGGAAACCCCAATCAGAACAACCCAAAGAAATCCATTGCCAAGATTGGTTTGTGTGTGTCTGAAATAAAACCCTGAAAGCTAAAGGCAAATTAAAAATCTGAAAGCATTGAGAGAGAAATGACACCTTATCTATGTGGGAAAAACAATTAGAATGGAAGTGGATTTCTCATAAACAACCATGACGTTCAACAAAAACTATCAATACTGACTTCTGTATCCAGCAAACATCTTTTAGAGAAATTAAGACATTTTCAGATGAAGGAAAACATCTTGCCAGCTGAAAAAATAACCAGAGAAACTTCTTGAAACAGAAAGGAAATGATAAAAGAAGGAAATTTGGGGTATCAGGAAAGAAGAAAAAACATAGGGTAAAAATAAGGGTAAATACCATAAATTTTCCTTCTCCTTTTTAGTTTTCTAAATTATGTTTGATGACTGAAGGAAAAATTAAAACCATGTTTGATGTGATTCTCAAAATATGTAGGGTATATGAAGTATATAGAACAGTCATAAATGGGGGACAGTTGAGGGATATAAGTAAGGTTAGGTTTCTATACTTCAGTTGAACAAGTGAAATGTCAACGCCATAGACTGTGATAACTTACGTATATAATATACAACCAATAAAAAATCGATGTAAAGTGATACACTTAAAAGAGTATTGTTACACTTAAATGGAATTTTGAAAAATATCAGTAAGTCAGGAAAAAGAAAACAGAAATGAACAAGAGAGGAAACCAACAGAAAACATTCCCCTTCCCCAAATTCCAGAGTTAATCCATAGCGTAGCAAAATTACATCAAATGGAAATGGTCTAAATATACAAATTAAAGGACAGAGATTGACAGAGTAGATAAAAACTACCCAACTGTATACTGTGTATAAGAAATTCACTTCAAGTATAAAGATGTAGGTAGGTTAAAAGTATAAGGATGGGAAAACATACCATGCAAATACTAATCAACAGAAAGCAGGAGTGTCTGTACTAATATCCGATGAAGCCGACTTCAGAACAACAACAACAACAACAACGAATTACCAGAGATGGGAAAGGACGTGACGTAATTCACCGAGAAGAAATAGCAGTCCTAAATGTGCACGCGCCAGAAGGCGGACTTGCAAACACATGAGGCAAAAACAGTGATGGAGCTGAAAATGGTGAGGCTGGTTCTTCTGTATGTGGGGGGGTGGCTAAGGATGCCCGAGGTTCCGAAGGACGTTTCATGCTAAAATCTCAGAGCCAGACCTGGGAGGCAGCTCTAGTGCACATGTGAAAAGCCACCCCTGACCCTGGATTCCATGTGTACTAAATTGGGGGAAGCTTTGTTCTACAGTGATTAATATTCACGTGAGAAGACAAAATTTGTGCTGCTGTGATGGAAAGTCTCCCACAATCCCATGGTTTTTCTCAGTCATTTTTTTCTGTGTAAATTCAGAACCCTATCTTTATTCCAGTTGAATTCTATCTTCTTCTATTTGACTAGCCTGCCAACCTCCTGAGGTCTTTCTTAGAATGTGTTTGGGTAAAATATAAATTATTTTTCATAGTTCAGTGTCATATGGAAATTTGATTATCATGCTGTCAGTTTTCTTATCCATATGTTTTATTAATCTAATTAGATATTTTTATGAGTGTCATAACTGAGAGTCACGTCCAGAGCTTTGAGGACCTCATTGTAGTTTGGAATTAGCCACCAAAACCTTTTTCTGAATTCAGCCAGATTTCAATCGTTCAAGTGATTGTCATTTATTCTGTGTTTCTGTAATTTGTCCACAAATATATTATGAGTAATCGATGACTTTAAATTATAATTTATGAGTGTGAGATATCTTTCTTAAATAACCTTCATATAATCTCAACTTAAATGCGTAAAAAGGGGACAGGAAAGATCCAACTTGATATCAGAAAGGAGGCCACCTTCCCTACGAATCGGCCCTCACCTTTGTCATTGAGATGATAGGGGACCTGACACTCAAGCTTGAATTTCATCGGAAGTATGTTTTCCAGTCATTCAGAAACATTTATTTACTCATTATTATAAAAATAAAAATTCAAACTGTGCAGAAGGCTGAAAAGTAGAAAGCAAAGCCCCCTGAGTCCCCACCATTTCCATACCTGAAGGATAACCACGAACGTGTAACAGTTTCTTCTGCATCCGTCCAAACCTTCCCTGCTGCGTGAGCTGCGTCAGTGCAGGCAGTTCAGGTGAGCTCCTCCTTGAACAAGAAAGGCAGGGCATTGGCTCAGGTAGTTGGAAAGCCTGGAGGTGGGGCTTGTTTTGCATGAGGCCTGATCTGGGAGCTCAAGCCTCTCATGATACCTGCTTTCTCTCCCTCCTCCTGCTCCAGAGCGGGTTCTCATCCCCTCTTGTTTGGCTGCTCCTGGGCCCCATGACTCTTTATTCACAGCCAGTAGGAAAGAGCGAGCACTTCTTTTGTCGCACATTTACAGCAGAAGCCCTGAGATCGCTTGGAATGGACCGGCTAAGGTGGCAGTCCCCACACCATTTATATGAGTGACCTGTGCTCTGTGTGTAGTCTGTCATTTGCATTTTAATGTAATGTGCGCTTGGCCATCGTGAGCCCACGTAGCTTCCAGCAGCGAGCTCTGGAACGTGAAGACACGAGGAGGAAACGTGTTAGGTCACGTGGCATGGGCCAGTGCGCAGTTTACCGGGCTGGGAGCTATGGCTTCTCATTTTGAGTTTGCTTATGAACCAGGCAGCCCTTCTGTATCTAGTTTCCCCGGTGCAAAATGAAGGGGCTGCGGGACCCCATGATTCCAGCTCAGAGGTACCACAAAGCAGCTCATTGTTCGTGAAGACTAATCATGTCTCCTAGAAGAGATGAGTTATTGGGGGCGTGGGCTAGAGAGTTGTGTGTAATCATAAATCGTAATGAATACATCACACCTAGACAGTGGGACTCGTCTCTGAGTTATTTTACTAAAATGCACAGTTTCCAGTGGTCCCGGTGGCCTCTTGTTAGGAAGGGGTTTCAGTAGGTTTCCTTTTCAAGGACTGAGATGTTGTCAGAACAGCTCACTTGATATTTTGGCTCCTATTGGGTTTACTTTCTATCCTGAGCTAAGTGTTTCTCCTTCGGGAGGTCTGGACTCTTATCACAAAGTAGTTGGTTTATTTATAATTCAGGATTTAAGGCCATTGACCTGATGCTCACATAGTCTAGTAGATGGTTCTGTTCCAACTTGTTGGGAAACAAAGCTCTTGCAATCCCTGAGGACCTTTCCTCTGTGGTCTCTCCTTCTCTCTCCATTTCAGGATCATAGGGCCTGGTTGCAAAAGATCTGTGCAAAGGGCTCCTTCACTGGAGGAGCAAGAGAAACCGTCTGATGGGTTCCAGGAGGGGGAGGACAGTTCCAGACAGGTGATAAGGGGACACGAAGAAGGCAAGAGGAGGATGTGCCCGAGGGCACCTTCCTCAGAGATCCTGGCCTAAAGAGATGGGAGTCGGTCTTAAAGGGACTCCATGCTCGTTAAGGACGAATGAGGAGAAAACCAGGAAGCTGGGGGTCAGCACACAAGCAGCAAGTGGCCGAGACAGTTGAGCAGAGCCTTGATTTGTCACACGGGTCCACTTCATTAGCGGCTCTGTAGGCCACTCCCTTAAGTGTAAGTGGGTTAGTGGAGAGAACACGGGCCTTGGAACCAGAAGGCAGTATAGGTTCTCATCCTCTTTTTGCAATTTGATCGTTTTATTACTTTCTGCAGATAATTTTTGTTTAAACGAGAAAGAGATGGGAGAGTGTTCAAGTCACCGGCAGTCCAGGTTTACGGCCGAGTGGGGTGAGCTGGAGCTGGAGCTGGAGTGGGGTTACCGGGAGGCTCCAGCTTCATGTCTCTCTTGGTCCCCAGCTGCCCCGTTTCGTATGTTGGTTTCAATCGACGTCCAAAGGAGGAGAGATCGTCTCTTCTGGAATGTCTTTCCCACAGGTCCACAGGAAATCTCTGCTTGTGCCCATGGATCTGGCTCTGTCCCTGCACCCCAGTGGGGTGGGGTATGGGGAGGAGACTGAGCAGCCACGTGGCCCTTCCTGTCCCACTGCTGCAGCCAGGGAATGCCAGGCCCTGACTGGTGCTGGCACGGGGGACCTCCTGGGGCCAGCAGCCCCTGTGGTACACGGGCTGAGTCTGGAGGGGAGGCTTTTGAAAGAGGATCAGGTCTGCAAGGCGGGGCAGGGGGAGGGTGTGCTTGGAGCCCATTGTGTCCTCCCAGGAGAAGTTAGATGCCTGCGTGGAGCACTTAGAGAGGCTTTCTATTTCAAGCCACTTGGTAGTTGGACAGTGTGTCTTGTTTTGTAAATTGTAACAGAAAATAAAAAACAAAGAACCAAACTTGAGGAGGTTTTAGAACCTATTTCCAGTTGAGTCCGATCATTACACCACGTAATCTGTTCATTATATTGAGCCTGCACTCGAGTTGGCAGGACACTTGCTTCTGTGGGGCACCAGCTTCCTGCATGGGCAGCCCCTCTGTCTGTCCCCTCGTTTGTGGGGGCCTCTGAGCCACAGTGGCTCCCACTCAGTTAGGGCCAGTTGCTGGGTGCTAAGTTACTGACCCCTTACCGGCTCTGTGACTCTTGGCAAGTTGCTTAACCTCTCTGTTGCTTGTTTCTCTTGTGTGTGTATATATATGTACACACACACACACACACAGCTAAAAATTAGAACCTTCTTCATAAGGTTATTGTTGTGACGAAATGCGTTAATAAATGTGTTTGGAACAGTGAGTGACATTAGTAAGTGCTCATGAAATGTTACGTGTTGTTTTTGTCATTATTATTATTTTATCATTATTAGTGAAGGGATTCTTTAGTCAATGAAACCAAGACCTCTGGTTTTAGCAGTGGCTGCAGAAATATATGTAGAGAGGGGTGACTGGACCAAGTGGCCCTGGTTCTGTCCCCCATAAAGTTCATCTTGTTGGGTGGGGATGTGTACCCCTCTCTCTCTCTGTTTTTATTGTGGAAGTATACATAACATAGAATTTACCCTTTCAAGCGTTTTTAAGTGAGCAGCTCAGTGGCATTAAGTATATTCATGACGTTGGGCAAACATCACCTTTATTGTCTCCGGAAAAGTTTCATCTTTCCAAAGTGCACCTCTGTCCCCATCGGACACTACCTCCCCCTCCCCTCCCCCAGCCCTCATAACCTCTGATCTAATTCCTGTCTTTATGAATTTGCCTGTTCTGGGTACTCCGTGTAAGTGGAATCGTACAGAGTGTGTCCTTTTGCTTCTGGCTTATTTCGCTGAGCACAGTGTCCTCGGGTGTCAGAGTTCTATTCCATTCTAAGGCTGGGGTGGATACACACATATTCATTGCACAGACCACATTTTGTTTCCATTCA
This sequence comes from Kogia breviceps, assembly GCF_026419965.1. NCBI lineage: Eukaryota > Metazoa > Chordata > Mammalia > Artiodactyla > Physeteridae > Kogia > Kogia breviceps. The sequence goes on along the minus strand of NC_081319.1, from coordinate 1,524,049 downwards.
TCTGTTGATGCACACTTGTGTTGTTCCTACATTTTGGCTGTTGTGAATAGTGCTGCAGTGAACACGGGGGAAGATACCTGTCTCTTCAAGACGTAGTACTTCCCTTTTAAAGCCATGGCCATGCGTGATTTCTTGTAGTATATCCAAAAGTAGGATGGAGTTTCCAGTAAGACCTTATTAAATATCAAGGGGAACAAAAGAGAAAACCATGAACCTACGAGAAGCGTCAAAAGTGTTCAGCTCATACAAGATCTTAGTTCGGTAACCTTGATGGGGACAGGGACCCTGTGCTGTTCGCTGCTTCCCTCCTGAGTCCCCAGGGGCTGGTACAACTAGACAGGCTCTTGCCATGGGTTCCTGTTTCCCGCTCCTGGCCAGTGTCCCCAGGGAAGGCACCATGCGTGGCCCACGACTTGGCTTCTCATACACGTTGTGTTGCCTGTTGCCAAGAAAGTGACCCTCCTTTATCTGCCTCCCAGGCCCTTCCACTTGGTTCTTGTTTTGGGGACAGACTTTTCTCAGTCCCCGGGTGACGGGTAAAACTTAAATAAATGACCCATGAATTATCTCAGTCCTCAAATAAGACCCAGTCTAAGGGATGCAAGTCCGACAGGTAATGATACCTATGCATGTGCTACCACGGCATCCGCCCGAAGATGCTGTAAGCTCATCGTAGCGGCGGGTCCTTCGGCAACACATCTGGTGACGACGTGCGCTCACTAGGATATTATCCTTGCTGTTCTCTGACGATGTCTCACGTGGTGTTGAGTCATCCGTGGCTGCGTGACAAACAGTCCCAAAGGAGTGGTCTAAAAAGTAGCCACCGTTTGTTTTGCCTGTGAGTCCGGGGCTTGACTGGCTCAGCTGGGCAGCCCTTGCTTGGCGTCTCTTGTGAGGCCGTAAGTGGTTGGTGATGGGCTGGGTTATCTGGAAGCCTCACTTGTCACATGTCTGTGGCACCTGGAAGGTTGAACAGCTGGGGCTCCCCAGGCATCTCTGTCTGTCTGTCTCTCATCTTTCCACAAGTCTCTCAGTGTGGCCAGGCTTCTTATGTGGCCGCTGAGCCTCCGTCCACTGGTGGCCTGCAAATCTCTGCATTTCCTGCTCAACTTCATCCCTTGGGGATGAAAGAAAACAGGTAATACCCAGATAAATAGCGTGTGATCGAGACCATAGCATTTTACTGAAAAACACTCTTTGTAACTAGATGCAGATTTCCGCCGGGTATCTGATGAGGGTGGTCACATTATATAGATAGGGCACGCGCCATGGACTGCAGTGTGACTGGCAGGCAGCCCGTGGGTCTGGGCAGTAGATACCTTGTGTAGCCTGGCACTGAGGTCCTGTCTATGATACGTCCAAATTACTCACTTAAACACTTGTTGGGCCTTATAACCCTTCACTGATTGTCACTGTCCACACCATAAATTCCAGAGAACCAGAGAAAACCCGGGGGTTCAGCATCATCGTGATCTAGGGGGGTGACCTGCCTTCCTAACCCTATGTCCCACTCTCTAAATAAATAAATAAAGACCATAGGAGTTTAAAATTTGTATAATGAGGAAGAGAAATTTCAACAAGGCACTCCGTGTGCAAGGTGCAGCCAGTTCTGATTGTCTATCAGGTTTCTGGTATTCATTGTTGGCTTTCTGAGGAAGAAGCCTAGGACTCCTGGCAGGGCTGGAAGGCGGGCTCTGGGCCTCCTGAGTACTGGGAACTGGGGGGTGCCACGGTGAGAGGCAGGCGGGCAAGGTGGAGAGAACTGGGCTCCAGCAGCCTGAATTTGGCACCGGCTCCACCGTGTTTGCGCTGGGCTCCCAAGCAGCTTTCTCAAACCCCTCTCAGCCTCCTTGTCCTCTGAAAAGTGAGGACACTAGTGACACCCACCTCATGACTTGCATGAAGACTGGATTAGGCATATTTCACCAGAAGCGATGAGAAAGGCGTCTGTCACAGAATAACGCTCAGAAAAACTGTTGACTAGTATTACCATTCACATAAAATCTTAGATTTTTTGCTATGAAGGATAGGATTTTTATTGACAAGATTTTGGCCTGACGTCCCCAACTCTTAGCAAAAGCTTTGATGCACGTATACGTGAGTAGACGTAAATAGAAGGAAAGATAAAAATGTTCAGATGGGCTTGACACAGAGACCGTCCTCCTTTAGCAATTATGAAGCTGTAACAAGAATGAAAGCAGCACGTCCTCTGGACACATTTCCAGAATGACTTGGCTCGGGGATAAATTACAGTACAGGCAAGTTCTAAGTACCTTGGGAGCTCCTTTGCTCAGCCCTATGAAAGTTTCAGGCTGAATGCATTTTTTGGCAGCAAGAAAATTTGTCAAGCAGTAGTGTGAAAATTGGAGCTGCCAAGACTGAAACAAAAAGCAAACACATTTCATCATTTTGAGGAGGCATCAAGGTTGGGGGTTGCAGCTGTTGTCCTGAATGAGAGAGAATAGAAGCCCCTGGCTAGAAAAAATCGAATGTAATTATGTTACGATGAGCTGGGAGAAAGTGGCAAAGAAAAATTGTAATGCAAAGCATGACGGATGCTGTTCTGTCTGTCAGAATGCGCAGGACGGCAAAGCAGCATAATGACTTGCTTTCTTCCCTTCCAATTTGGCAAGCAGACATGCAGTAGCGCACCACGTCTTCTGTTTTGTATTTTTTTCCTGGCATAATTATGTCAGGTTTGTAGAATGGATTGAAAGTGAAGTGTATGTTCCACTTTGAGACACAAAGCTGTAATTCTATTGAGTAGAAATTTCCTTTTGCTTGTTTATATTTTGAAAATCACATCAGAGTCTTCTCTTAGGGTCGTTTACATGATGGCAAACTATCCATACATTTGAATACATGGCTTCTAGGTAGTATGGATTTTATTTACATCATTGCTAATCACATTTTAAAAAAATTTATTTATTTATTTTATTTTTGGCTGTGTTGGGTCTTCGTAGCTGCGCGCGGGCTTTCTCTAGTTGCGGCGAGTGGGGGCTACTCTTTGTTGCGGTGCGCGGGCTTCTCACTGCAGTGGCTTCTCTTGTTGTGGAGCACAGGCTCTAGGCACGCGGGCTTCAGTAGTTGTGGCACAGGGGCTCAGTAGTTGTGGCTCGCGTGCTCTAGAGTGCAGGCTCAGTAGTTGTGGCGCACGGGCTTTGTTTCTCCACAGCATTTGAGATCTTCCTTGAGCAGGGCTCGAACCCGTGTCCCCTGCATTAGCAGGCAGATTCTTAACCACTGCGCCACCAGGGAAGCCCCAGAAATTCCACTTCTAAGTTTTACCTAGGTGAAACCAAAATATTTGTTCACAAGAAGACACCCAGAAAAAATAGTTAAAAAAAAAAAAAAAACTGGAAAGAAAAATGTCTATCAATATGAGAGTAAACAATTTGCAGCATATCCATACAATGGAATACTGATCAGTAATGAAAAGGAACAAACTACTGTTGCATACGATAGCATGAAAAAAAAATCTCAAAAATATTTCAATGAGCAGAAGAAGCCAGATACAGAAGAGTCCACGCTGTATGATTCCTTTTAGAGGAAGTTCGAAAATAGGCAAAATAATCTCCAACGAAATTCAGAGCAGTAGTTGCTTGGAATGGGAGAATTAAGTAGAAGTGGGAACAAGGGAGTTTTCTGGGGTGATAGAGAGGTTCTGTATCTTGATTATTGGTTACATGGGTGTAGGTATTTTTCAAAATGTGTTGAATTGCATACTAAGATCTGTGCATTTCAAGGTATGTAAATTTTACTTCGATTAAAAAATGCAAAAATCTCCAATGAATAATAGTTTTACCTAATATTTATGTATGAATGGTCTTTAGAAGTCTTCTGATGTAGATTCCACATTAATGATTTAGGAGGCACTAATAATAATTCCACATAGCGAAACTAAGAAAACATGGATGTGACGAAAACTGTTTCAAGGAAAATTTGCAACTTTTGTTATTAAACATTTGTAACTGTATGTCAGTATCTTGAATGCCACCCCATCCTCCCATTGGCTGGTAAGGATACTTAAAAACCTGCTTTCCCCAGCCAATATTTTCAGGGCTTAATAAGGAGAAGGAGTTACATTTCTATCGATCACTCCTGCCTTTAAGACTCTGCTTCCAGTGATTTTTGATCTGTGTTCTGGATTTTACTTCCTTTTTTCACACGGTTTCTTTCTTTTCTTGGACACTCTCCATAAAATCAGCACAATATTTTCACTCTTCCAAGTACGACTCATTCAAGGTTGTCTGTTGAGCCTATTTGACTGAAATTTTGAAGCCTTAGTGTAGTTCAGTCTCACAACAGGGCACATCAAATGATAAATATGCCCCATTGGATGTTTCATTGGTCATTTTTTACATTTTATAGCCAGTATCTGGCCATATAGCTGGGCTCTCTCCTTTCCACTTTTAGTGTTCTCTCATCTCCTCCTTAGCTTGCTGCAATCCCCAGCTCCTCATTTTGGAGTTTTTCTTCTCATCAATCTACACTAGACTCTGAGGTCTAGTGTTCCAATTTTCACACTCCTGCTTGACAAATTTTCTTTTGACATGTAAAATAGTCCAGTAAATTGTTTTACTGAAATTCCCCCAGAGGGATTTTAAAGTACTAAATCTCCTCTACTTCACCTACAAAAAGAAATAGAGAAAATTTCACAAACATCCTCCAGTGGGAAGAAAAGTGGACAGAGCAGTAACTAGGGACTTGCAGGTAGGAGAGAGGAAACCCGGAGAGTGGGAAAAGCTTACATTACCACCACCAGGCTGCAGAGGAGTCCAGAGGGGCATCGTCTCAGAGTCTCTGCCACATTTGGGAAGTGACTCAAAGCCCGCAGGAGTGAGGGAGGGTGTCCCAGTACAAGACCCCGAATGAACACTCCAAAGAGAGAGCCAGTGTCCAGCGCCCTGGTGAGGGCTTCTAACAACTCCAGCTGGCTCAACACTGACCCTGGCCACACCACATGCCCTCAAGTCACACAAAATTTAATATAAAATACCTCTTAAGAAGGATATCAAGGAGAACTTAATCTACACGATAGTGGGGCAAATAGGAGATCTGGGCAGATGGGTACCATCCTAAGAATGTGCAAAATGAAAGAAATGACATGCAGCTATGAGAATTCATAACAACCAAAATGCACAAAATACTGCATAGAAGCAACAAAGAATGCAGTCTGGAGGAAATCATAGTCTAAGGAACAGAAGAAAACTTCCAGGTGGGTTTCATGATATGGAAGAACTAAAAAAGGATATCAACTCCATAAAACCTAGCTCAGTGCTAAGGTAATAAAATAACAGAGAGATGAAAAGTAAGGCGATATGGAAAAATGAGATTCCAACACTACTACAGATTTAAAAAATAATTTGGAGTAAGAAATCAGATTCCTAATATAGAACAAAGGGTTTCAGATAACACAGTAATTTCAGAGGACAAATATAAAGAAACTAAAGCAATTAAGGTGACGGATTTGAAGGAATGACAAAATGAACCAGCACAAGGATAACTGGAGTAACTCAAAAACAGAACCCAGGACATGGAACAGAGAGAATGGTCATGAATATAATAACGATAAGCCCTGTAATGGAGAAACCGTTAAATCTTTTGCTCATAGGGCCACATAGTGTTTAGGGGGAAATTTATACAGAACAGTCCATAACTTAGAGCTTGTTAAATTATTGAACTTTAAGACTGAAGACATAATTCTTCAGGCATCCAGGTGGATAAACAAGTCATTTATCAGGGAGGAGGTCAGCAGCATTCATGACCAGTAAACATTCCCAGGGGGTGGGGGTGGGGGTGAAGTATTAGTAATGTTCTGAGGGAAGGAAGTGGGACTCAAGATAATTGTCACCAGCCAAAGAAAGGAAGCAGGAAGTCACACGCAAACATGGAAGAATTCAAGAAATATTGCATATGGCACTTCTTGTCATTTTTTTAACAATAAATAGAACTGACAATGAGATTTTTAAATGTTATAAAAAATTTTATGTAGTAAAAAAGAGTCCGTGTTTCAGTGTTAAAGTCATATAAACACAGAGTAAAACTAAGCAACTGGAGAAATGTTTGTTCAACTAAATGTGTGTTACAACACTTGACAAAATAAAAATGAAAATATAAATAACAAAATGCTAGTGGAGGAAGAATTGTAAGAATACAAATCTCTTATTTCATAGCAGGGAATCAACAGTTGTCATCCAAAATTGAGACATGTAGATACAAACATATAATAAATCCAACTTTCTAATTGTTTTACAACCTTAGAGAAATCGTTTAGGGACATCTTACGGGAAAAAAAAAACAACTTTTTTTTCTGAAGTTGAGCAATTTTTTGAATTTTGAATTCAAGATACTGACATACAGTTACAAGTGTTTAATAACAAGAGTTGCAAATTTTCCTTGAAACAGTTTTCGTCACATCCATGTTGCACAAGAAACTAATGTAAATGATTACATGTGGGGTGGGGAGGAATGAGGCTGAGGGGCAAAGTGAGGATGAGACTTCTCCGTAGAGGATCTCTTGGTTTCCTTTGATTTTTTAATTATGCAAGTGTAGTACAGATTTTTACAGTGAAAATGAAAAGAAATTGAAAACTAATTTAATAAAAAATTAAAATAAACTTTAAAATTAATGAAAAATTAAAATAAACTTTAAAATTTTAAAATTAATTTAATTTTAAGAAATTAAAATAAGTTTAACATGTATACTGTGTTTTTCTTTAGTGTCCTGAATCACCTCTGATGCCTTTGGGATCAGTTATCCACTTCAAGTTTCTCTCCGTCTTTGTCACCCTTGGTGGTGCGTTCTCTGCAATGTCTGGTACCGTGTATGTTTATTAAGGAAGGATGATCCTGGTCAGTGTTGGCTCCTCTGCTGTGGCCTCTGTCCCCCAGCATCGGATCCCCCGTCGGCAGGTTCTGTGGGAACGGGGAGGCCCCCCGCGGAGTGCAGATCAGTGTGCCAGCTGCAGACCCCCGCCTTTCCCCCAGAGGCACCACGGCAGGCAGGCTGTGTCCCGCATATCCCAGTCCTGGGCTGAACTGAGTCCTTCCCCTGTGTCTGTCTGTGGGCTGTCTGCTTCTCCGCCGAGGACCTCAGCTGGGGCCTCCCCTTTCTGGGAGCTCCTTGCTGCCCGGAATTGTATTTACAGAGGAGGCAGGGCTCACAGCTGTTCTGGATGCAGCTTCCATGCCATGTCTTCACTGTGGTCTCTTCCATGGTGAGGCCATCAGAAGGCTTCTCCAGGGTTCCTTTGGGAAGAAGGCCTTTACCTCTGCCCTGATTTCTCCACCCATCCGGCTCCAACTGCTTTCTCCCCTCCTGGAACTCCTCCACATTTCTGGTCTTCAGGGAGCACCTTATATTGTTTTCTAACGTTTTTACAGCTCATAAATTAAAAAATATATATTTTTCCTATCATTACAAAGAGATCCTGGGAAGCAGGGGTGGCAGGTGCATGTGCTCTTCAAACAGGTCCCAAGGACCTCGCTGTTACAGCATCGTGACTCTTTGCTCAAGTCAAGGATACACGTGTTCATTAAATTCGTTCGAGAAGACAGGGAAATGTTACATATTTAAGTGAGATGTCAGAATCAATCGGCATTCAAGAAAAAAATTGACCTGTGCGTTTCAGCAGGAGAGGGACTGCATGGAGGAGAGTGGTTTTCAGCTAAGGAAGGGCTGGAGGTGTGTTACGGGGTGAGCTCTTGGTGCCCAGAGAGCAGGGGGTAAATGGAGCTGCTGTCCCTCCATCAGTCCAGCTCGCGGTCACTATGGAGTCTGCGGGTATGTGGGTCCA